>NC_051334.1:74325677-74646572 GCF_015220235.1 Choloepus didactylus | reverse complement strand
CAGGTCCATTCACCTAGTTGCATACTTCACAACTTCATTCCCTCTTGCTGCCACTCAGTATTCCATTGTATGTAAACACCACAGTTCACCATTCTGTTTATCAGTCAATGTACTTTTAGGCACCTCCATCCATTGAAAGTAGTGAATGCTGCTGCCATAACCACCAGTGTGCAAATATTCCATTCATGTCCCTGCTCCCAGTTCTTCCAAGTATATACCCAATTACAGGGTTGCAGGACCACCTGGCAACCCCACACCTAGCTTCCCATGGAACCACCACACCTGCCTTCCAGATGGGTCACACCATTCTGCCTCCCTATCATCAGTGAATAGGTACATCCCTCTCTCCACATTTTCTCTAGCACCTGCATCCCTCTGCCTATTTTTAAACAGTTTTATTCACACACCATACAATCCATCCTAAGTAAACAATGTTTCCCAGTATAATCACATAGTTATGCATTCACCACCAGAATCTATATGAGGACATTTCCATTTCTTCCTCAAAGAGGAAGAGGAGAAAAAAATGAATAAAAAATAAAAGATAGAAGGAAAAATAAAAATAAAATAAAATAAAATACAATGAAAAGGTCAGACAACAATAACACCAAGAATCCCATACCTCTCCCTTATAGCCCCCTCTTACAGACATTTAGCTTTATTATATTGCCTTTGTCACAATTAATGGAAGCATATTACAATGTTACTGTTAACTATAGACTCTAGTTTGCATTGATTGTATTTTTCCCCTATACTATTCAGTTTTCAACACCTTGCAATGTTAATATTCATTTGCTCTTCCTCATGTAAAAACATTCTTATATTTGTACATTTAATCACCATCATTGACCACTCTAGGTTTCACTAAGTTATACAATCCCAGTTGTTATCTTCTATCTTTCCTTCTGGTGTCATACATGCCCCTAGTCTTCCTTTCTTAACCATACTCACACTCATCTTTGTTCAAAGTACTTACAATATTGTGCTATCATCACACAGTATTGTGCTATCTATTTCTGGATCTATACAATCAATCCTGTTGAACCTTCTGTACTCCTTCAGCATCAAATGCCTGATCTCTACCCCCTTTCTATGTCCTGATAACCTGTGTTCTCAACTTTAACTCTCAGAGTTCACTCATTAATGTTAGTTCATTTTAGTGAGACCATACACCATGTGTCATTTTGTTTCTGGCTAATTTCACTCAGCATAATGTCTACTGTCTGTGATTTTGTCTTTTGGATTTTACATGTCATACCTTATTTTATTTTTATTCTCTCTCTCTCTTTCCTGATAGTCTTCCTTTCTGCTCTCTTCTCCAAACCTCTTTATCCTCCCTTTTCCTATATGCCTGTAGGGCTCCCTTTATTATTTATTGTAGAGCAGGTATCTTGTTCACAAACTTGTTCACAAACAGTATCTGTTTGTCTTAAAATATTTAAAACTCTCCCTCATTTTTCAAGGACAGTTTTGCTGAATATAGAATTCTTGGTTGGTAGTTTTTCCCTTTCGGTATCTTAAATATATCCTATCACTGCCTTCTCATTTCCATAGTTTCTGCTGAGAAATTCATAAATAATATTATCAAGCTCCCCTTGTATGTGATGTATTGCTTTTCTCTGGCTCCTTTCAGAATTCTCCCATTGTCTTTGACATTTGACAATCCGACCAGTAAGTGTCTTGGAATAAGCCTATTGTGATCTATTCCATTTGGGGTATGCTGTGCTTCTTGGATCTGTAATTTTTGTCTTTCATAAGAGATGGGAAATTGTCAGTGATTGTTTCCTCCATTATTCTTTCTGCCCCCTTTCCCTTCTCTTCTTCCACTGGGACACCCCTAACATGTATATTCATGTGCTTCACATTATCATTCGATTCCCTGAGACCCTGCTCATATTTTTCCATTCTTTTCTCTATCTGTTTTTTTGTGTATAGGAGTTCAGATGTTCTGTCCTCTAGTTCATGAATCCTTTCTTCTGCCTCTTCAAATCTGCTGTTGTCTGTCTGCATTGTCTTTTTCGTCTCTTCTGTTGTGCCTTTCATTCCCATAAGTTCTGCTAATTGTTTTTTCAAACTTTTGAGTTCTTCCTTATGTTTGCCCAATGTCTTCTTAATATCCCTCATCTCTTTTGCCATATCTTCCTTCAACTTATTGATTTGATTTTTGAATTTAGCGTATTTGTTTGAACATCTTTAATTAGTTGTTTCAACTCCTGTATTTCATTTGAAATGTAGGTTTGTTCCTTTGGGCCATATATTTGTTTTTCCTAGGGTGATTCATAATTTTTTGTTTCCTAGGCTTCTGGTTTCCTTGATTACTCCAATCAGATTTTCCCAGACCAGACAGGCCCAGTTCTCAGGAGGAGGATATAATCTGTATCAAGTTTCCCTGAGGATGAAACCTAGAAGATTGTCAGACTTTCCTATGAGGCCTCTAGACTTTGTGCTTTTCCAATCCTTTCCAGCAGGTGATGCTTGTCAGCCTGCAACTCCCCACCAGCATAAGGAGGTGTGGTGCCTTTAATTCTCAGCAGTCCCTGTCCCTGCCAGGGACTGAGAATGAGTCAGAAGCAAAGCTTAAGCTGTTTCTGTTCCCCCCCCCCCCAGGTCCTGGGGTCTGAATTCTCTGAGGGAGGGCAGTCACTTGAGCTTGTCCCCACCCCCCTTTTTTTAGGGAAGATACACCCTTTAGGGCATTATCTCCTTCACTTGACTTCTTCCATTTTCTCTTTGGCTATCTTACTCCATCCTTGCCTAGGTCAGCACTGGCAATTGAAAATGCCTGAGGCTTTCTCTAATGAGCTACTTAGAATGAGAGGAAAAAAAGAAAAAAGAAAGAAATCCCCTTTTCAGAGCCAGTCCCTGGCCCCCCAGTTTCACCAGTCAAGAGCTGGAGTTTGTACCTGGTTCTCTGTGCCCCTTTTCTTGGGACACAGCCTTTTTCCAGTATTCTGAGCTCAGCTAACTCCAAAAACCTCTGTTTTTATTTTTTTCCCCATCAGCCTCATTTCCTCTCTACCAGGAGAGATCTCAGGGTTCCTTTCCTGCTTGCTCTGGGTTTATCTGTGCTCATAGCTTGTATTCTGTAGTCCAAATTTGTTAATTAAAACTGCAATTGGAGCTTGGTTGAGCTACCTTCCTTTGCTCCTAGTAGAGAGTGCTTCTTTTTTCCACAGGAAAGTGTTCCAACTCAGCCTGCTGTGCCAGTGGAGAAGGGCTTCCAGCCATACAGGGGCTTTACTTACAGTTCTATGTTGAGATCTCAGCTTTCCATCCATTCCAGACTGGTGTATGATGTGTGTATGGTCACAGCTGTCCCCCAAACATTTGTTCCTGGTTATTTACCTGTTGTTCCTGGCTATTTACTAGTTGTTCTAGAGGACTAACTAAATTCCATACCTCCCTATGATGCCATCTTGCTCCACCCTTCCACAATCTTCCCCTGCACTTCTTTTCTTTTTTAATGTCAGCATTTAGAGCCATAAGTTTCCCTTCTGAGCAGTGCCTTTGCTACATCTCATAAATTTTGGTATGTTGTGTTCTCATTTTCATTCATCTCAAGATATTTCATAATATCCCTTGTGATTTCCTCTTTGACCCTTTGGTTGTTTAATAGTGTGTTGTTTAATTTTCACACATTCATGAATTTTCCATTTATTTCTCTGTCATTGATTTCCAGCTTCATTCCATTGTGGTAAGAGAAGATACTTCATATGATTTCAATCTCTTTAAATTTATTGAGACTTGTTTTGTGACCTAATATATTGTCTACCCCACAAAATGAGCTGTGTGCACTGGAGAAGAATGTGTATTCTGCTATTGTTGCATGAAGTGTTCTTTATATGTCTGTTAGGTCTAGTTGGTTTATAACTTGTTCAAATCCTCTATTCCCTTATCTATCTTCTGTATATATGTTCTATTCATTATGGAAAACGCTGTATCAAAGTCTCCTACTATTAGTATAGACTCACCTATTTTTCCCTTTAAATTTTTCAATTTTTGTTTTATCTATTTTGGGGTCATGTTGTTAGGTGCACTTATATTTATAATTACTATATCTTCTTGATGAATTGACCATTTTATCAATATATAGTGCCTTCCTTTGTGCCTTTTAGCAGTTTTCTCTTTAAAGTTTATTTTTTCTGATATCAGTATTGCCACCTCCACTCTCTTTTGGTTACTATTTGCATGGAATATTTTTCCCATTCTTTTACTTTCAAACTACTTGTGTCTGAATTTAAGGTGAGCCTGTTGTAAACAGCATATAGTTGGTCCCTACATTTTGTATTCATTCTGCCTCTTCCCTTTGACTGGACAGTTTAACCCATTTTCATTTTAAGTAATTATTGATAATGCAGGACTTACTAATGCCATTTTCTTCTTTGGTTTTTGTGTTTTGCCTTTTTTGTACCTCCTCCAATATTGCCTATTTTTAATTTAGTTGATCTTTTCTTTTGAACCCTTTAGAATTCCTTCTCATTTCCTTCTGTACATATTTTTTCAATATTTTCTTTGTGGTTACTATGGGACTTAAATTCAACATCCAAAATCTATAACAGTCTCATTTGATTTGATGCCAACCTAACTTCAATAGCATACACAAACTATATTCCTATACCCCTTCATCCCCCTACCTTTTTGTAATTTTGTCAATAGTTATATATTTGTACATTATGAATCCAAAACCATTGATTTATCATTACTTTTTATGCATACGCATTTTTTGATACTGTATAAGTTACAAACCAAAAATACAGTAGCACTGGCATTTATACTTACCTGTGTCATTACTTTTACCAGAGATCTCTATTTCTTCATGCAGATTCAATCTCTTTTGTAGTATCTGTTCCTTTCAATATGAAGAACTTCCTTGTGCCAGTTTGAGTGTATTATGTACCCCAGAAAAAGCCATATTCTTTGATGCAATCTTGTGGGGCAGATGTTTTAGTGCTGATTAGATTGGAATCCTTTGAGTGTTTCCATGGAGATGTGCCCCACCCAACTGTGGGTAATGACTCTGATTGGATAATTTCTATGGAGGTGTTACCCTACCCATTCAGGGTGGGTCTAAATTAAATCACTGGAGCCATATAAATGAACTGACAAACAGAAGGAACTCGATGCGGCTGTGAGTGACATTTTGAAATGTAGCTGAGAGTGACATTTTGAAGAGGAGCTACAGCCAAAAAGGACACTTTGAAGAATGCACTGGAAATGAGAGAGGAGCTTCAGCTTACAGAGACATTTTGGTGATGGCCTTTGAAAGCAGACTTTCGCTCCGGAGAAGCTAAGAAAGGACAACTCCCCCAAGAGCAACTAAGAGTGACATTTTTGAGGAGCTGAAGCCTAGAGAGGAACAACCTAGGAGAAAGCCATTTTGAAACCAGAACTTGGAGCAGACGCCAGTCACATGCCTTCCCAGCTAACAGAGGTTTCCTGGATGCCATTGGCCATCTTCCAGTGAAGGTACCTGATTGTTGATGCATTACCTTGGACATTTTATGGCCTTAAGACTGTAACTGTGTAACCAAATAACCCCCCTTTTATAAAAACCAATCCATCTCTGGTGTTTTGCATTCCAGCAGCATTAGCAAACTAAAACATCCCTCTAGTATTTTTGTAAGGCCACTCTAGTGGTTACAAGTTCCCTCAGCTTTGTTTATCTGGGAATGTCTTAACTTCTCTCTCATTTTTGAAAGACAGGTTTGCCAGATATAGAATTCTTGGCTGGTAATTTTTAATTTTCCACACTTTATATCATTCCACTGCTTTCTGCCTCCATGGTTTCTGATGAGAAGTTGATACTTAATCTTACTGAGGCTCCCTTTACATGATACATTGCTTCTCTCCTGTGACTTTCAGAATACTCTTTTTATTTTATTTTTTTTTTTTATTTTTTTTTTTTTAAATCATCATTTTATTGAGATATATTCACATACCACGCAGTCATACAAAACAAATTGTACTTTCGATTGTTTACAGTACCATTACATAGTTGTACATTCATCACCTAAATCAATCCCTGACACCTTCATTAGCACACACACAAAAATAACAAGAATAATAATTAGAGTGAAAAAGAGCAATTGAAGTAAAAAAGAACACTGGGTACCTTTGTCTGTTTGTTTCCTTCCCCTACTTTTCTACACATCCATCCATAAACTAGACAAAGTGGTGTTTGGTCCTTATGGCTTTCCCAATCCCATTGTCACCCCTCATAAGCTACATTTTTATACAACTGTCTTCGAGATTCATGGGTTCTGGGTTGTAGTTTGATAGTTTCAGGTATCCACCACCAGCTACCCCAATTCTTTAGAACCTAAAAAGGGTTGTCTAAAGTGTGCATAAGAGTGCCCACCAGAGTGACCTCTCGGCTCCTTTTGGAATCTCTCTGCCACTGAAGCTTATTTCATTTCCTTTCACATCCCCCTTTTGGTCAAGAAGATGTTCTCCGTCCCACGGTGCCAGGTCTACATTCCTCCCTGGGAGTCATATTCCACGTTGCCAGGGAGATTCACTTCCCTGGGTGTCTGATCCCACGTAGGGGGGAGGGCAGTGATTTCACCTTTCAGGTTGGCTTAGCCAGAGAGAGAGGGCCACATCTGAGCAACAAAGAGGCATTCAGGTAGAATACTCTTTTTAACTATGGAACTCGACAGTTTGATTATAATATGTCCAGGTGCTTGTCTGTTTGGGTTTATCCTGTTTAGAGTTCATTGAGCTTCTTGGATGTGCATATTCATGTCTTTGGTTAAATTTGGGAAGTTTCCAGCCATTATTTCTCCAAATATTCTTTCTTCCTGTTCTAGTTTGCTAATGCTGCCAGAATGCAAAATACCAGAAATGGATTGGCTTTTATAAAGGGGGTTTATTTGGCAACCAGGGTTTTTAGTTTCTTATATATCTTTTTTTGCAGCCCATCCCTGATGCCCTAAGGCATTCATTGCACATAATGAATTAACTTATTGCCTATTTGTCTAGAACAGCATCAGTTACCTACAGTTCTTGGGAGAATTGAGAAAATAGTCACACAAGTAATTTTCTATAGGGATTTATTTTCTGAACCCTGGTTGAGAAAAGCTGTAGAGAAAAACTATGCATATACAAGCACATGTGTGTGTGTGTATAATTTTTCCTATTTTATCTTGCACCTTTTTTCCACTTAACAATATATTTTCAAGATCATTATATATCTAAACCTAAAGAGCTCCCTCATTTAAAAAATTCCACCTGTACCTTTTTTAAAAGCAGTTTTATTAAGCTATAATGCACATGCCATAAAATTCATCTATTTAAAATGTATACTTCAATGGTTTTTAGTATATTCACAAAATTTTGCAACCATCACAACAATCAATTTCAGAACATTTTTATCACCATTAGCAGTCATTCCTCATTTTCCTGCCAAGTCCCCTAGCATTAGGCAACTACTAATATGCTTCATGTATCTATAGATTTTCCTATTCAGGACATTTCATGTAAATGGATTCATACATTATGTGGTCTTTTGTGACTGGCTTCTTTTACTTAGCTTCTTTCACTTCTTTCACTTTCAGGGTTCAACCTTGTTGTAGCATGTATCAGTACTTCATTCCATTTTATGGCTGAATAATATTCCATTGTATAGATATGTTCTGGTTTGCTAATGTTGCCATTATGCAAAATACCAGAAATGGATTGGCTTTTATAAAGGGGGTTTATTTGGTTAAAAAGTTACAGTCTGAAGGCCATAAAGTGTCCAAGGTAAGGCATCAACCTTCACAGAAGGACGGCCATTGGCATCCGGAAAACCTCTGTTAGCTGGGAAGGCACGTGGCTGGTGTCTGCTTGCTCTCAGGTTGCGTTTCAAAATGGCATTCTCCAAAATGTCAGCTTTCAATGGCTGTCTTCAAAAGGTCTCTGTAAGCTGCAGCAGTAAGCTCCTTCCATCTGAGCTTTTATAGGGCTCTAGTTAACTAATCAAGGCCCATGCTAAATGGGCAGGGCCACACCTCCATGGAAATTATCTAATCAGAGTTATCACCTACAGTTGAGTGGGTCACATCTCCATGGAAACAACTTAACCCAATATTCCAACCTAATCAACATTAATAAGTCTGCCCCCACAAGATTGCATTGAAAAACATGGAGTTTGAGGGGACATAATACATCCAAAGCAGCACAGGATATACCACATTTTACTTATCCATTCATCAGTTGATGGACTTTTCCATTTTTTTTTGCTATGATGAATAATGTTGCTATGAACATTTGTGTACAAGTTTTTGCATGGACATATGTTCTTATTTTTCTTGGATCTAGGAGTGAATTTGCTGGGTCATACGGTAACTCCGTGTTTAACTTTTTAAGGAACTGCCACGCTATTTCCCAAAGTGGCTGCACCATTTACATTTCCACCAGCAATGTATGAGGATTCCAATTTCTCTGTATCCTAGCCAACACTTGTTATTATCAATCTTGATCATAGCCATACTAATGGGTGTGAAGTGGTATGTCACTGTGGTTCTGTTTACTTTTTCTGATGGCTAGTGATGTTGAGCATCTTTTCATGTGCTAATTGGCCATTTTATATCTTCTTTGGAGAAATGTCTATTCAGATACTTTGTCTATTTTTAAATTGAATTATTTGTTTCCTTATTATTGAGTTGTAAGTGTTCTTTATATATTCTAGATATAAGTCCCTTATCAAATATATGATTTTCAAATATTTTCTCCTATACTTTGGGTATCTTTTCACTTTCTTTATGGTGTTGTTTGAAGAACAAAATTTTTAAGTTTTGATGATATCCAATTTATCTATTTTTTTAACCTGAAAAGCTGAGGATTAGATTTTGGGCTATGATAACATTACCATCTACTACCCCAAAATTAGGCCTTCTAGAACCTTTCATCTGGTCTTCTCCTTTGACATCTAACTATAACATTCCCATCATGAGATGATATTTAAATTAAAACATCCATATCATGTACTTTAGACTGACATTTTTCTCTTTTTATGGGACCCAACTATAAGAGATGTCAAAACAGGAACACTGTATTGCCTCATTCTGCCAGGTTTACTCTAGTATGGTATCTCACCGTAGAAGCAAACAGCCAGCATGGTGACTGTTTCTACCTTGATTTACTATACATGAGTATCTTTGTGCCTTCTCATTGCTGTCTTTTAGAGGCCCTTTCTTCCCACACAGCTGTCAGCTCCTAAACTTACATACTTCTTCCCCTTCTTCAGAAGGAGCTGGTTCGTTCAACTGTACCTCCCACCCTTGGGTGCCAGCACAGTCACTCCTTCCTTGGATCTCCCTTCACTCCCCTTTATGAGGCATACTTGCAGAATCTGTAATTAAGGAGATATAATCTATGTGAAGGGCAACATGGCTTTCATTAGAGAGTTAACATGCTTAATATTAAGAGCTTATTAAAAAGCTAATAAGTAGGCATATCGATGAGAAGCTAGCAAATGGGATCTTATTAAACTTTAAAAAACATTTTGACAATGTTTTGTATCAAAGGTTATTAAAAAGGAAATATACTTTTTTCCATAAAGATAACACTCAGCAAGATACCAGTTGTTGGGGTTAGAAGAGGAATGACATGTTCTATACATTTGAGAAGGCCTGCCTAGTGGAGGAGATAAATATATGAACACAATTATGCTTTAATCTAAGAGGTGTTGTATTAGATGTATAAACAGAGGAACAAGAGATTAATGCTATTGGGTGTGGGAGAAGTCAGGGATGGCTTCACAGAGAAGTGTACTTGAGATTTTGTAGTGCATGTTGAGGTCTTAAGGAGTCCATACTTAATATCCCCTTTTTCACCTTCATAGTTTTGAATCATTTAAGAAATAAGGCACCGAAGACAAGTAAATGGAGGTCAAAATATCAGATTTCTTACCAGTGAAACTGTTGGGAGGACATGACTTTAGATTTGTGGCCAAATGGACCTTTTTAACACTCTCTGCCCCCAGTTGGAGAGACTTACCTAGTCACTGGCACAACTGGGCAACCTAGGCCACCCCCACAGAGAGCAGATCAGAATGCACCCTCTCTACAGGCAAAATGATCTCAAAAGTAGGAACCCAGGAAGAGATAAGCCATACATGCCCAGTACCTCTTTCAAAGTCACTAGTCAAGTCAGTCTATTCTTCCCTGGAGAGGAATAGTGAGGAGGCAGAAGTAGAAGAGATTCTCCCCCTAACCACGGACATCTGTTTGTGCCTGCTCTAACCTGTGGTGGAACTACCCCTTCTCTATCACATACAATTCCATTGGTACTGTGCATAAGAGTTCCAGTCTACTCCTGAGTGCCAAGATGGACTCATGACCCAGGCTTGGCCATCTATGGTACCCTATTACCCTGTGGTGAGCATAAGTCTCAAACAGGATCAGCTAGAGTCCTCAAATGAGATTTGATATATAGACGTAGACATTAGGGTCTAGAAAGGCTTTCTTCTTTTTGGATCACAAGTTTTAAGGCTGTACCACATATATATCACAAGCTGCTGCCTGGAGAGAACCTGTGGCAGGAGTTAAGTAGAAAGAAACAGGGCCTTGGGAGGGGGAGTCCTGATGACATTGTTTGAACCCGGTTCCCTTAAAGTGAGATCTTTCCTTGCACTTTCCTATTAGAAAAGCCAATATGTTCCCCTTTTCTGCTTAAATTAATCGAAGTTGGGTTTCTGTTACTTGTAACATCAACAACAAAAGGTCCTGTGTAATACAGTCTTGAAATGTGAGTAAGCATTTTTAGGCTAAGAAGGGAAGGGTATTTCAGATAAAAGATCAGCATGAGCAATGGCCCGGAGGTTTGAAATATTCGGTTGTAACTAACATAATGCCAAACAAAAGGGAGAGAGTTGAAGATGAAAGAAAACATCTTATGTGGAGCAATGTTGTAAGCATCCATTTCTAATAAAAGAATTTTTAAAAATAGAGAAGGACATTTTGTTAATATGGTAAAGAGTATCCCCAACTAGCAGTCACCATACTTATTCCCTTTTAAATTTTAAGGATGCCTGTTATTGTCATTATTATTTAAAGTTGTCTTGGGTGTTCTGGCAAGTGCAATAAGATTTGAAACAGAAATTAGAGGAATCAAAATTTGAAAGGAAGAGACAATAATAGTATGTGAAGATGAAGATGATGTGGCTGCATGCCTAAGAAAAGCTTATATAACTGTAATACTTAATGGAATTAATAAAGAAAAAGTTCAGTAAATTCCTCAGATAAAGAAATATACAAATCTCAATAGCAAAGTTTTTTACAGCATAAATAACCAGTTAGAAAATACAATAAAAGTGGTCCTATGCATTTGTGGTGGTTTGAAGCTGCATGAACCCCAGAAAAACATAACATGTTCTTAAATTTAATCTATTCCTGTGGGTGTGGACCCATTGTAAGTAGGACCATTTTATGAGGCTACTTCAGTTAAGGTGTGACCCACCTCATTCAGGATGGGTCTTAATCCTATTACTGGAGTCCTTTATAAATGGAATGAATAGAGAGAAAGAGAAAGCCATGGAAGCAAGAAGTTGAAAACAGTGAAATTCGTAAGAGAAGGGAGAGACCAGCAGATGCCACCATGTGCCTTGCCATGTGGCAGAGGAGTCAAGGATCACCGGCAGCCAGTCTTCAGGAAGAAAGCATAGCCTTGATGATGCCTCAATTTGGATATTTTCTCAGTCTCAAACTGTAAGATAATAAATTCCCATTTTTTAAGCCAACCCATTTCATGGCATCTGATTTGAGCAGCCTAGGAAACTAAAACAGCATTACAGTAAGTAATATAGATATAATATTTAAAATAAACTCAGTAAGAGTTATGTTTGATATAGGAAAAACTATAAAGTTTAACTGAGAAATATAAAATGACTAATGAAGAGACATCTTTTGTTTCTGGATAGAAAAACTATACGAATGTTAGTTCTCTTAAAATGCATTTATGAATTTATTGTGATCTCATTTAGTACACCAACAGAATTTTTCTTGAAATTAAATAGTCAGTTCTGCTATAAGGCAACATATGTATATCTAAAAATCACTGATCTATGCAAAACTGTGTAATAAAAAAACCACAGGACTTGTAGGGAAAATGGAGTCAGAGGTACAACACTAAAAATCTTTGCAGTGACACATAAAAAGATAGGAAATTAATAAAAATGGCATCACAATTTTACACTATTAAATGATAAGAAATAGATGAATACAACCATAAATATGGCACTTTTTCTTGAAAAAGATCTTAAGTTTGCTTGTGGAAATGGGCATTGGAAGTATTATCTTCCAATTTATTATGAAATGGTGGAAGGAGGGTTATCAGAAACCTGATGGAACACTTTCATACCCAATGTAGCTTGGGTGTAGTTCATAACACATATGGTGAACTGATGTAACTGGTAAATGTTAAGGTGTATGCATGTGTTTGTTATGTGGTTCATCTGGGCACAATTTTCTACCTATACCTACTTTTTTCCTGCAGATGAAGGTGCACATAAGCAAAGGTGAAATTCGCATTCTGGTTTAATTGTTCCCTGATATATCAATCACACTGGAACAAATTTGCATTTGCAAAACAGGCATTATAGCAGAACTGGCTATAAAATGATCATTTCAGTTTGCAAAATAAATTGGTTCTAGTATTTTGTAAAAGGAACAGGACTTACCTTACATATTAAAACATGGTAAAGCACCTATCATTTAAAACATGGTTGTTCCAGTTTGCTAATGCTGCCATTATGCAAAATAACAGAAATTGATTGGCTTTTATAAAGGGTATTTATTTGGCCACAAATGTACAGTTCTACAGCCATGAAAGTGTCCAAACTAAGGTATCAACAAGAGGATACCTTCACTGAAGGATGGCTGATGGTGTCCAGAACACCTCCGTCAGCTGGGAAGTCACGTGGCTGGCGTCTGCTAGTCCTTTGCTCCCAGGTTATATTCAAAATGGCTTTCTCCAAAATGCCTCTGGGCATCTGTCTTAGCTCCTCTCTCTGAACTCCTGTGCTTCCTTGCTTCTTTCTCCCAGGACATTTCTCTCTAAGCATTTAGGGGGTCCTCTCTTAGCTTCTCTGGAGCAAACTCTGGGCTTTATCTCTTAGCTTAGCATCTCCAAACGTCCTTCTGTCTGCATCTCCAAGTGTCTCCAAGTGTCAGCTCTGTGTCAGCTCTTTGCTCTCTTAAAGCATCTGTGTCAGCTCTTTGCTCTCTTAAATACTCCAGGGAACTAATCAAGACTCATCCTGAACAGGCAGTGTCCACACCTCCACGGAAATAATTTAATCAGAGTTCTTACCCACAGTTGGGCTTAGAAATGCCACATCTGAGCAACAGGTTTCCTGGAGGTGCCTCTTAGGCATAATTATAGGAAGACTCAGCCCCCATTTACAGCCCTAAGTTTCACAAGAGCAAGCCTCAAGTCAAGAGCCTGATTTATTAAATAGTGGGTTCCTAATTTTACTTAATATATATTGTATCTCAAGATAAACGGTCAGTTTCTTCCATTATCTTCACTTAGTTGTATAATCATGATCACTCCAAATTTAAACAATTATCATAATACAAAACACCACAGAGCTCTTATCAGCTGCAAATTATTCATCCCTAGTATTAGTGTAGTGTTGATAAGATAGTCCTATTAAAAAAAAAAAAAGATAGTCCTATTACATATAGTCTATAATATATAATGGGTAGTTTTTCCATATACCACTCTGTTATTAACTCTCTGCATCAGTGTCATACTTTATAAGTATATTGTGCCAACACTTATTTAGGTTTGTGGTGCTACTCTGTGGGTTACATGCCTTTAAACAACCATTTACGAACATGTTCACCTTCAATGTGTCACTGATACTTATAATACCATTAACAAGCCATAGTCACAGCTGACCATTCCCATACCATTAACTTCACCTTCATTATCATATCTGTACAATTTATATTATTATTCCCCCTTCACTAGCTTCTGTATATCTCAAAGTCACCTATATTCTACATTATAAGACACTTACTTTACATTTTTCATGGAGTTCACATTCGTGGTAACATACAATATCTCTCCTTTTGTGTTTGGCTTATTTCACTCAGCATTTGTCTTCAAGGTTCATCCATGTTGTCATATGTTTCACAACCTCATTCCTTCTTACTGCTGCATAGTGTTCCATCATATGTATATACCAAATTTTGTTTATCCACTCATATGTTGAAGGACATTTGGATTGTTTCCACCTCTTGGCAATTGTGAACAGTGCCACTATGAACATCAGTGTACAAAAGTCTGTTTGTGTCACTGCTTTCAGATCTTCTGGGTATATACCAAGAAGTGAAATTGCTGGATCATAGGGTAACTCAATATTTAGTTTTCTGAAGAACTGCCAAACTGTCTTCCATAGTAGCTGTCCATAATACAGTTCCACCAGCAATGATTAAGTGTTCCAATTTCTCCACATCCTCTCCAGCATTTGTAGTTTCCTGTTTGTTTAATGGCAACCATTCTTACTGGTGTGAGATAATAGCTCATTGTGGTCTTGATTTGCATCTCCCTAATAGCTAGTGAATATGAACATTTTTTCATGTGTTTTTAAGCCAGTTGTATTACCTCTTTAGAGAAACGTCTTTTCATATCTTTTGCCCATTTGTAATTGGGCTGTTTGCACTATTGTTGATGAGTTGCAGAATTTCTTTATATACGCAAGATATCAGTCTCTTATCAGATACATGGTTTCCAAATATTTTTTCCCATTGTGTTGGCTGCCTCTTCACCTTTCTGACAAATTCCTTTGAGGTACAGAAGCTTTTGATTTTGAGGAGTTCTCATTTATCTATTTTTTCTTTTGTTGCTTGTGCTTTGGGTATAATGTCTAAGAAGCTACCTCCTAACACTAGGTCTTGAAGGTATTTCCCTACGTTATCTTCTAGGAGTTTTATGGCACTGTCTCTTAGATTGAGGTGTTTGGACCACTTTGAGTTAATTTTTGTGTAGGGTGTGAGGTAGGGGTCCTCTTTCATTCTTTTGGATATGGATATCTAGTTCTCCCAGCCCCATTTGTTGAAGAGTCTGTTCTTTCCCAGTTCAATGGATTTGGGGACCTTATCAAAAATCAGTTGACCATAGATCTGGGGGTCTATTTCTGAATTCTCAATTTGATGCCATCAATCAATATGTCTATCCTTGTGCCAATGCCAGGCTGTTTTGACTACTGTGGCTTCACAGGAGCTTCAAAGACAGGAAGTGTAAGTCCTCCCACTTTGTCTTTCTTTTTTAGAATGTTTTTAGCAATTTGAGGCACCTTTCCCTTCCAAATAAACTTGATAACTAGCTTTTGTAAGTCTGCAATTTTGGAATTTTGATTAGACTTGCATTGAATCTGTAGATCCGTTTGGGTAGGCTAGACATCTTAATGATGTTTAATCTTCCTATCCATGAACATGGAATATCTTTCCATCTCTTTAGGTCCCCTTTTATTTCTTTTTGTAAAGTTATGTCATTTTCTGTGTCGAGGTATTTTACATCCTTGGTTAAGTTTCTTCCTAGGTACTTGAGTTTTTTAGTTGCTATCGTGAATGGAATCTTTTTTTTGAGTGTCTCTTCAGTTAAGTCATTTCTAGTGTATAGGAACATTACTGACTTATGTTCATTAATCTTGTATCACACCACTTTGCTGAATTTATTAGCTCAAGTTGTTATGTTATCAATTTCTCAGGGTTTTCCAAATATAAGATCACATCATCTTCAAATGATGACAGTTTTACTTCTTCCTTTCCAATTTGGATGCCTTTTATTTCTTTGTCTTGCTGGATTGCTCTGGCTAGAACTTCTAGCACAATGTTGAATAATACTGGTAACAGCGGGCATCCTTGTCTTATTCCTGATCTTAGATGGAAGCTTTCAGTCTCTTAACATTGAGTTTGATGCAGGCTGTGGATTTTTCAAATATGCCCTTTATCAAATTGAGGAGGTTTCCTTCAATTCCTACTTTTTGAAGTGTTTTTATCAAAAAAGGATGCTGGATTTTGTCAAATGCTTTTTCAGCATCTATTGAGATGATATTTTGATTTTTTCCTTTTGATTTGTTAATATGTTGTATTACATTGATTTTCTTATGTTGAACCACCCTTGCATGCCTGGGATGAACACCACTTGGTCATGGTGTAAGATTTTTTAAATGTGTCTTTGGGTTAGATTTGCAAGGATTTTTTTTTTTTTTTTGAGAATTTTTGCATCTATATTCATTAGGGAGATTAGCCTGTAGTTTTCCTTTCTTGTAGCATTTTTTAAAATTCATTTTTATTGAGATATATTCACATACCATGCAGTTTTCTTATAGCATTTTAATCTGATTTTGGTATTAGAGTGACGTTGGCTTCATAAAATGAGTTAGGCAGTGTTTTCTTCAATTTTTTTGAAAGAGTTTAAGTAAGATTGGTGTCAGTTCTTTTTGGAAAGTTTGGTAGAATTCCCCTGTGAAGCCATCTGGCCCTGGCCTTTTATTTGTAGGAAGGTTTTTGATGACTGACTGGATTGGATCTCTTACTTGTGATTGGTTTGTTGAGGTCTTCTATTTCTTTTCTTCTCCATCTAGGTTGTTCATGTGTTTGCAGAAAATTATCCAATTCCTCTAAATTGTCTAGTTTGTTGGTGTACAGTTGTTCACATATCCTCTTATGATTTTTTGAATTTCTTCAAGAGCCACAGTAATGTCCCCCCTCTCGTTTATTATTTTGTTTATTTGGGTCTTCTCTCTTTTTGATTTTGTCAGTCTAGTTAAGAGTTTGTCAATCATGTTGCTCTTCTCAAAGAACCAACTTTTGGTTTTATTTATTCTCTCTATTGTTTTTTTGTTCTCTATATCATTTATTTCTGCTTTAATCCTTGTTATTTCTTTTCTTCTACTTGGTTTAGGATTGGTTTGCTGTTCATTTTCTAGCTTCTTCAGTTGCTCCCTTAGTTCTTTGATTTTAGCTCTTTCTTCCTTTTTAATGTATGCATTTAGAGCTATAAATTTTCTCCTCAGCACTGCCTTTGCTGCATCCCATAGGTTTTGATATGTTGTCTTCTTTTTTTCATTCATCTCTAGATATTTAGCAATTTCTCTTGCAATTTCTTCTTGGACCCATGATTATTTAGGAGTGTGTTGTTTAACCTCCAGATATTTGTGAATGTTCTAGATCTTTGATGGTTATTGACTTCTAGTTGCATTCCACTGTGGTCAGAGAATGTTCTTTGAATAATTTTGATCTTTTAAATTTATTGAGGCTTGTTTTATGCCCCAGCATATGATCTATCCTGGAGAAAGTTCCATGAGCACTAGAGAAGAATGTATATCCTGGTAATTTGGGATGTAATGCTATTAATGCTATTAATATCCTGGTAATTTGGGATGTAATGCTATTAATGCTATTAAGTCTAATTCACTTATCACATTGTTTAGGTTCTCAATTTCCTTATTGGTTATCTGTCTGGTTGTTCTATCTATAGGAGAGAGTAGTGTATTGAGGTATCCCATGATTATTGTGGAAACATCTATTGCTTCCTTCAGTTTTGCAAATGTTTGTCTTATGTACTTTGGAGCACCTTGATTGGGTGCATAAACACTTATTATTTTTATTTCTTATTCATAAATTTTCCCTTTTGTTAGTATATAGTGTATTTCTTTGTCTCTTATGACATCTATGCTTTTAAAGTCTATTTTATCTGAAGTTAGTATTGCTATCCTTGCTTTCTTTTGGCTGTAGCTTGCATGGAATATTTTTTTCCACCCTTTCATTTTCAATCTCTGTGTCACTGGGTCTAAGATGAGTCTCTTGTAAGCAACATATTGATGGTTCATAGTTTTTAATCCATTCTGCCCATCTATATCTTTTAATTGGAGAGTGTTCCAGTTTGCTATTGCTGCTGTTATGCAAAATACCAGAAATGGATTGGCTTTTATAAAGGGGGTTTATTTGGTTACACAGTTACAGTCTTAAGGCCATAAAGTGTCCAACGTAAGGCATCAATAATTGGGTACCTTCACTGGAGGATGGCCGATACCATCCAGAAAACTTCTGTTAACTGGGAAGGCATGTGGCTGGTGTCTGCTCCGGAGTTCTGGTTTCAAAAGGGCTTTCTCCCAGGGCATTCCTCTCTAGGATGCAGCAGTCAGCTCCTTCTGTCTGAGCTTCTTATATAGGACTCCAGTGATTTAATTAAGAGCCATGCAGGAGGGGCAGGTTCTATATCTCCATGGAAATGATCACTCACAGTTGATTCAGTCATACCTCCATGGAAACAATCAAAGGATTTCAAACTATTCAACACTAATATGTCTGTCCCCACAAGATTGCATCAAATATGTTTTTTTCTGGGGAACATATTATATACAAACTGGCACAGGGAGTTTAATCCATTCACATTCAATGTTACTACTGTGAAGGCAGTTCTTGAATCAGCCATCTTATCCTTTGGTTTTTAGTTGGTCAGATCCATTTTTTCCCTCTCTCTCTTTATTTCCTTTAAGTTACCCTTACTAATACTCTCCAGTTCTGTGTCCTTCCCCAGGCCTCTCTCTCTCCTGTCTTTTTTTCTCAGCCAGTAGAGCTCCCTTTAGTATTTCTTGCAAGGAAGGTCTCTTGTTAACAAATTCTCTCAGCATTTGTTTCTCTGTAAAATTTTTAAGCTCTCCCTAAATTTTGAAGGAGTACTTTGCTGATAAATAATTCTTGGCTGGCAATTTTTCTCTTTCAGAATTTTAAATATGCCATACCGCTGCCTTCTCACTTCCATGGTGCCCAGTGAGTAGTCAGTACCTAGTCGTTGTTTCCCTTGTATGTGGTGAACTGCTTCTCCCTTGCTGCTTTCAGAACTTTCTCCTTCTCTTCAGCATTTGAGAATCTGATCAGAATATGTCTCAGAGCGGGTTTATTTGTATTTATTCTGTTTGGAGTTCATTGGGCATCTTTGATTGCATATTTATGTCATTTAGAAGGGTTGGGAAGTTTTCCCCCAAAATATCTTCAAATAATCTTCCTAGCCTTTTTACTCTTCTCTTCACCTTCTGGAGCACCAATGATTCTTATAATTGTGTGCTTCATGTTGTCCATCATTTCCTTGAGATCCATTTCAAATTTTTTGATTTTTTTCACCATTCATTCTTTTGTGCTTTCATAATCCATCATCCTGCCCTTCAGTTTGCTAATTCTTTCCTCTACCTCTTCAAATCTGCTGTTATGTATCTCAAGAATATTTTTAATTCGATCAACATTATCTTTTATTTCCATAAGATCTGCCATTTTTAAAATTTACTCTTGGAAATTCTTTCTCATGCTCTTCTAGGGTCCTCTTGATATCCGTTATATCCTCAGCCATGACACTGATGTTGTTTTGGACAGTTGTGCCTACTTCTTTGATTAATTTCTCCAAGTTCTCTCTATCCTCTGGCTTTTTAATTTGGATATTTGGATTGTCCATATCTTCTGGTTTCTTCACATGCTTTATAATTTTCTGTTGTTTTTGGCCTCTTGGGAATTGCTTATCTTTTAGGATATGCAGGATTATTTGAATATTTATCTATAATTTGGCAGAGTTACAGCTTGGTGGAGTGCACTCTCCATGTCCTACCAGCAAATGGTGCTCTTGTTCCACTTCTTACCCTCAAGCCAGTTCTCCCCCAAATTTGTCTATGCACTGAGTGGGGGTCCAAACCATGTGGAAATCCAATCAGTGCACCAATTTTCTGTGTGCACGAGGCACTGCTGACCTTGTGAGTGGTGGGCATGTCCTGCACAGTTTGGCAGGAGTGGGCTCCAGAACACAGTGGTCCCGGCTGTTCCTGGGGCTGAGGGTGGAGTACTCTGGAGCTGCATAACTGTGCATCTCACCTTCCAGCTCAAATGCCCAACAGTCCCTGTCTGCCCTGAGCCCATGAGTCTCTGGGATTGGGGGAGGGCTCCTGGCACCCTTGCTTCTAGCTGTGCACTCTGTGGGCTTCCATGCAGGAAGACTGGATGCTGTCACAAGTCCACAAAATCCCATGTTCCCTCAAGGGAGCTCTTGGCTGCAGGGCTGTGAAGGGTTATCTCCCCAGCCAACTGCTAAGACGGCTGCATGGAGCTTGGAAAGTTGCCTCTTCTGCGTTTGTCTGACTGCTCCAACCACCAGTCCCTGGCACAGGGGCTCTTGGTCATGGGGCTGTGAAAGGTTATCACCCCAGCCAAGTGCTGAGGAGGGTGCACAGGGCATGGAAGGCTGCTCCCCTCTGTACTTGTCAGCCAGCTCCAACCACCTCTTACCTGGCAGCATTCTGGGCTGAACACTCAACAGCCTTAAAACACAGTATTCCAGTTTGCTAATGCTGCCATTGTACAAAACACCAGAAATGGATTGGCTTTTATAAATAGGGTTTATTTGGTGTTCTAATTTGCTAATGCTGCTGGAATGCAAAGCACCAGAGATGGATTGGCTTTTATAAAAGGGGTTTATTTGGTTACACAGTTACAGTCTTAAGGCCATAAAGTGTCCAAGGTAAACGCATTAACAATTGGGTACCTTCACTGGAGGATGACCAATGGCATCCGAAAAACCTCTGTTAGCTGGGAAGGCACGTGGCTGGTGTCTCCTCCAAGTTCTGGTTTCAAAAGGGCTTTCTCCCAGGACGTTCCTCTCTAGGCTGCAGTTCCTCAAAAATGTCACTCTTAGTTGCACTTGGGGTATTTGTCCTCTCTCAGCTTCTCCGGAGCAAGAGTCTGGTTTCAACGGCCGTCTTCAAAATGTCTCTCATTTGTAGCCCCTGTGCTTTCTTCAAAGTGTCCCTCTTGGCTGTAGCTCCTCTTCAAAAGTTCACTCTCAGCTGCACTGAGTTCCCTCTGCCAGTCAGCTCATTTATATGGCTCCACTGATCAACTTAGACCCACCCTGAATGGGCGGTACAACACCTCCATGGAAATTATCCAATCAGAGTCATCACCCACAGCTGAGTGTGGCACATTCCAAAGAAACACTCAAAGAATTACAATCTAATCAACACTGATAACATCTGCCCACACAAGATTACATCAAAGATAATGGCATTTGGGGGACATAATACATTCAAACCAGCACATTTGGTTACACAGTTACAGTCTTAAGGCCATAAAGTGTCCAAGGTAAGTGATCAACAATCAGGTACCTTCACTGAAGAAAGGCTATTGGCATCCAGAAAATCTCTGTTAGCTCAGAAGGCATATGGCTGGCATCCACTTGCTCCCAGATTGCATTTCAAAATGTCGTTCTCCAAAATGTCAGTGTTAGCTTCCAACGGCCATCTTTAAAATGTGTCTCTCAACTACCACTCCTCTTCAAAATATCTCTCAGTTGCTCTAGCAGCTGGGTCTGTGTGCCTCTTTTTAAAGTACTCCAGTGATCCAATTAAGACCCACCCTGAATGGGTGGGGCAACACCTCCATGAAAATTATCCAATGAAAGGTCTCTCCCCCCAGTTGATTGAGTCACATCTCCATGGAAATACTCAACCAAAGATTCCAACCTAATCAACACTAATATGTTTTCTGCCCACACAAGGTTGCATTAGTGATAATGGCATTTTGGGGGACATAATACATCAAAACTGGCACATTCCACCCTCTGGACCCCAAAATGACATTATCTTTTCATATGCATTAGACATTCATCCCATCACAATATCACAGAAACTTAAATCATTTCAGTAACAATAGTTAAGTACAAGATCCCATCAAAATCAGTTATAGGCATGCCTGTCCTAAAGCAAAATTCCTCTTCTAGCTGTGGATCTGTGAAACTTGGAACAGGTTATCTTCTTCCAATACACAAAGGAGGGAAATTCATAGGATAAACATTCCCATTGCCATAAGGAGAAACAGTAAGGAAAACAGGGTTTAAGGGACCAAAACAGTTCCTAAAACCTTCAGGGCAAACTTCGTTAGATTTCAAAGTCTGATAGTCATTTATAGTATGATGTTTTATCCTTGGGGCTTGAGAGAATGGCAGTCCAACCCTTTCCAAAGGCTTATGCGGCAGTCTTTTTCTCTCCAAACACTGGGGTGAGTGCACCAACATATCTACACATTGGGGAGACCACCTCCTTCTTGGCCCCACCCTCCTCAAACATTGGGGTGACTCTCAGAATCTGCCTTTCTGGGGCAAAGGCTCTCCCCTCTCTGAACAGTGGGGTGGCAGCCAGGCTCTCCCCAATCCCCAGGGAATGTGCTCCATCCTCTGTGGGGCCTGGGGTGGCAGCACTCTTCCTGAGAATTGAGGCGGAAGGCCTGCACTCTGCCTCCGGGGCAAATTCACCCTTTTCACGTGCATGGGCTGCTCCACTCTCCCAACCTGAGATCTCTTGACTCCAGACCTCAATCTCCATGGCTCTGTCTTTGAAGACATTTTTCCTTCAATTTGTTCCTTCTTCATTTCCTCCAGTCCAGACTGGCCATGGCTCCAGTTATACAGCTCTCTCAAAAATCTTGTTGGCTTAGCATGAAGCACAAGGGGTCAAAGCTGTCAGACAACAGGAGTTCCCACAAATCCTTTCTGGATAACTCCATCTCCAATCCTGGCTTGTACTGAAATGGTGGTCGGTTTCCATGTTTGGTTAAATCCTCATGTGGGGCTGTAGCCTCTGGGGTCTCACTTTCTGGAAGCCCAGAATTTTCCAAACTATCAGTTTCTGGTTTGTTTGAACTCAAGAGTTCATTTCTCAGCTTATCCCTCTCCTCTCACATTTTACTATAAGCTGCAAGAAGAAGCCAGGCCACACTTTTGATATTTAGTGTAAAAATCTCTTCAGCTAAGTATCCCAGCTAATCATTTTCAAATTCTGCCTTCCATCCAATACCAGGACACAATTTTGCCAAATTCTCTGCTACTTTAAAACAAGGATCACCTTTCTTCCGGTTTGCAATAACAAATTCATCATTTCTGCTCAAGGCCTCATCAGAAGTATCTTTAGAGTCCATATTTCTGCCAACAGTCTCTTCAAAGCCGTCTAGGCCTTTTCTATCAAACTCCTCACAATTCTTCCAGAATCTTCCCCTTATCCCTTTAAAAAGCCATTCCAACATGTTTGGTATTTGCAAACGCAGCAGCACCCCACTTCTCTGGTACCAAAATCTGTTCCGGTTTGTTAATGCTGCCATTATGCAAAATACCAGAAATGGACTGGCTTTTTTTTTTTTTTTTTAATTTTTTAATTTTTATTTATTTATTTTTTAATTAAATTCAGTTTTATTGAAATACATTCACACACCATACAATCATCCATGGTATACAATCCACTGTCCACAGTATAACATAATTATGCATTCATCACCACAATCTATCTCTGAACATTTTCCTTACATCAGAAAGAACCAGAACAAGAATAAAAAAGTGAAAAAGAACACCCATATCATTCCCCCATCCCACCCCATTTGTCCTTTAGTTTTTATCCCCATTTTTCTACTCATCCATACACTAGATAAAGGGGGTACGATCCACAAGGTCTTCACAATCACACTGTCACCCCTCGTAATCTACATTATTATATAATTGTTTTCAGGAGTCCAGACTGCTGGGTTGGAGTTTGGTACTTTCAGGTATTTACTTCTAGCTATTCCAATACATTAAAACCTAAGACGTGTTATCTATATAGTGCATAAGAATGTCCACCAGAGTGACCTCTCGACTCCATTTGAAAATCTCTCAGCCACTGAAACTATTTCATCTCATTTTACATCCCCCTGTTGGTCAAGAAGATACTCTCAGTCCCATGATGCTGGGTCCAGATTCATCCCCGGGAGTCATATTCTTCATTGCCAGGGAGATTTACAACCCTGGGAGTCGGGTCCCACGTAGGGGGGAGGGCAGCAAGTCCACCTGTCGAGATGGCTCAGTTAGAGAGAGAGAGGGCCACATCTGAGCAACAAAGAGGTACTCAGGGGGAGACTCTTAGGCACAATTACATGCAAGTTTAGACTCTCCTTTGCGGTAACGAGCTTCATAAGGGCAAGTCCCATGATCGAGGGCTCAGCACATCAAACCGCCATGGACTGGCTTTTATGAAGGGGGTTTATTTGGTTACAAAGTTACAGTCTTAAGTCAGTAAAGTGTCCAAGGTAAGACATCAACAATCGGGTACCTTCACTGAAGAAAGGCTATTGGCATCCGGAAAACCTCTATTAGCTCAGAAAGCATGTGGCTGGCATCCACTTGCTCCCAGATTGCGTTTCAAAATGGTGTTCTCCAAAATGTCAGTGTCAGCTTCCAATGGCCGTCTTCAAAATGTGTCTCTCAGCTGCAGCTCCTCTTCAAAATATCACTCTCAGTTGCTCTAGCATCTGGGCCTGTGTGGTTCTTTTTAAAATACTCCAGTGATCCAATTATGACCCACCCTGAATGGGTGGGGCAACACCTCTGTAGAATTATCCAATGAAAAGTCTCTCCCTCCAGTTGATTGAGTCACATCTCCATGAAAACACTCAACCAAAGATTCCAACGTAATCAACACTAATACGTTTTCTGCCCACGCAAGGTTGCATTAAAGATAATAGTGTTTTGGGGGACATAATACATCCAAACCAGCACATGCAGTTTCTCGGCTTCTCCAGCTATGTGCTCACTATGTGGTGTAGAAGTCCCTGCCCAGCCAGTAGAACCCTGGAACTGCTGTTCTGGAGTGCTCTCTGTCCTTTATCTAGTGTTTTTCACAGAGGAGAATTTTACTCTTTCTCTCCTAATCTGCCATCTTCCCGGAAGTCCATCTCCCCTACCTTTTTTTTTTTAATTCAGTTTTACTGAGATATATTCACATATCATACAGTCATCGATGGTGTACAATCAATTGTTCACAGTACTATCGTATAGTTGTGCATTCATCACCCCAATCTATTTTTTGAATATTTTCCTTATACCAGAAAAAGTAAAACTAAGAATAAAAAATAAAAGTAAAAAAGAACACTCAAATCATCCCCCACTCCCACACTATTTTTCATTTAGTTTTTGTTCCCATTTTTCTACTCATCCATCCATACACTGCATAAAGGTAACCACAAGGTTTTCACAATCACACTGTCACCCCTTGTAAGCTACATTGTTATACAATCTTCTTCAAGAGTCAAGACTACTGGGTTGCAGTTTGACAGTTTCAGGTTTTTACTTCTGGTTATTCCAATACCTTAAAACCTAAAAGTGGTTATCTATATAGTGCATAAGAATGTCCACCAGAGTGACCTCTCGACTCCATTTGAAATCTCTCACCCACTGAAGCTTTATTTCCTTTCATTTCACATCCCCTTTTTGGTCAAGAAGATGTTCTCAATCCCACGATGCTGGGTCCAGATTCATCCCTGGGAGTCATATCCCATGTTTCCAGGGAGGTTTACTCCCCTGGGAGTCAGGTCCCACATAGTGGGAGGGCAGTGAGTTCACCTGCCAAGTTGGGTGAGCTAGAGAGAGCGCCACATCTGAGCAACAAAGAGGTAGTCAGGGACATCTCCCCTACCTTTTTTTTTTTTTTTTTTTTTAATCATCATTTTATTGAGATATATTCACATACCACGCAGTCATAGAAAACAAATTGTACTTTCGATTGTTTACAGTACCATTACATAGTTGTACATTCATCACCTAAATCAATCCCTGACACCTTCATTAGCACACACACAAAAATAACAAGAATAATAATTAGAGTGAAAAAGAGCAATTGAAGTAAAAAAGAACACTGGGTACCTTTGTCTGTTTGTTTCCTTCCCCTACTTTTCTACACATCCATCCATAAACTAGACAAAGTGGAGTTTGGTCCTTATGGCATTCCCAATCCCACTGTCACCCCTCATAAACTACATTTTTATACAACTGTCTTCGAGATTCATGGGTTCTGGGTTGTAGTTTAATAGTTTCAGGTATCCACCACCAGCTACCCCAATTCTTTAGAACCTAAAAAAGGTTGTCTAAAGTGTGCGTAAGAGTGCCCACCAGAGTGACCTCTCGGCTCGTTTTGGAATCTCTCTGCCACTGAAGCTTATTTCATTTCCTTTCACATCCCCCTTTTGGTCAAGAAGATGTTCTCCATCCCACGATGCCGGGTCTACATTCCTCCCCGGGAGTCATATTCCACGTTGCCAGGGAGATTCACTTCCCTGGGTGTCTGATCCCACGTAGGGGGGAGGGCAGTGATTTCACCTTTCAAGTTGGCTTAGCCAGAGAGAGAGGGCCACATCTGAGCAACAAAGAGGCATTCAGGAGGAGACTCTTAGGCACAAATACAGGGAGGCCTAGCCTCTCCTTTGCAGCAACCGTCTTCCCAAGGGTAAAACTTATGGTAGACGGCTCAACCCATCAAACCACCAGTCCCCTATGTCTGTGGTCATGTTAGCAACCATGGAGGTGGGGTAGGCGAATACCCCTGCATTCTCCACAGGCTCCTCAAGGGGGCACTACATCTTTTTCTTTTTTTTTTCCTTGTTTGTCTTTTTTCTTTCTTTTTTTTTTTTTAACTTTCCCTTCTTTTTTATTTTTTTTTTATTTTATTTTATTTTTTTTTAATCATCATTTTATTGAGATATATTCACATACCACGCAGTCATACAAAACAAATTGTACTTTCGATTGTTTACAGTACCATTACATAGTTGTACATTCATCACCTAAATCAATCCCTGACACCTTCATTAGCACACACACAAAAATAACAAGAATAATAATTAGAGTGAAAAAGAGCAATTGAAGTAAAAAAGAACACTAGGTACCTTTGTCTGTTTGTTTGCTTCCCCTACTTTTCTACACATCGATCCATAAACTAGACAAAGTGGAGTTTGGTCCTTATGGCATTCCCAATCCCACTGTCACCCCTCATAAGCTACATTTTTATACAACTGTCTTCGAGATTCATGGGTTCTGGGTTGTAGTTTAATAGTTTGAGGTATCCACCACCAGCTACCCCAATTCTTTAGAACCTAAAAAAGGTTGTCTAAAGTGTGCGTAAGAGTGCCCACCAGAGTGATCTCTCGGCTCGTTTTGGAATCTCTCTGCCACTGAAGCTTATTTCATTTCCTTTCACATCCCCCTTTTGGTCAAGAAGATGTTCTCCATCCCACGATGCCGGGTCTACATTCCTCCCCGGGAGTCATATTCCACGTTGCCAGGGAGATTCAATTCCCTGGGTGTCTGATCCCACGTAGGGGGGAGGGCAGTGATTTCACCTTTCAAGTTGGCTTAGCCAGAGAGAGAGGGCCACATCTGAGCAACAAAGAGGCATTCAGGAGGAGACTCTTAGGCACAAATACAGGGAGGCCTAGCCTCTCCTTTGCAGCAACCGTCTTCCCAAGGGTAAAACTTATGGTAGAGGGCTCAACCCATCAAACCACCAGTCCCCTATGTCTGTGGTCATGTTAGCAACCATGGAGGTGGGGTAGGCGAATACCCCTGCATTCTCCACAGGCTCCTCAAGGGGGCACTACATCGTTTTTTTTTTTGTTTTTTTTTTTTTTCCTTGTTTGTCTTTTTTCTTTTCTTTTTTTTTTTTTTTAACTTTCCCTTCTTTTTTCAAATCAACTGTATGAAAAAAAAGTTAAAAAGAAAACAAACATACAATAAAAGAACATTTCAAAGAGACCATAGCAAGGGAGTAAGAAAAAGACAACTAACCTAAGATAACTGCTTAACTTCCAACATGTTCCTACTTTACCCCAAGAAAGTTACATACTATAGCAACATTTCAGTGAACTTGTTCCTACTACATCCATCAGAAATTAACAGACCATAGTCATTTCTGGGCATCCCCAGAACGTTAAATAGCTTATCTGTTCTTCTTGGATTATTGTTCCCCCTTCCTTAATTGCTCTCTACTGCTAGTTCCCCTACATTCTACATTATAAACCATTTGTTTTACATTTTTCAAAGTTCACATTAGTGGTAGCATATAATATTTCTCTTTTTGTGCCTGGCTTATTTCGCTTAGCATTATGTCTTCAAGGTTCATCCATGTTGTCATATGTTTCACCAGATCGTTCCTTCTTACTGCCACGTAGTATTCCATCGTGTGTATATACCACATTTTATTTATCCACTCATCTGTTGAAGGACATTTGGGTTGTTTCCATCTCTTGGCAATTGTGAATAATGCTGCTATGAACATTGGCGTGCAGATATCTGTTCGTGTCACTGCTTTCCGATCTTCCGGGTATATACCGAGAAGTGCAATCGCTGGATCGAATGGTAGCTCTATATCTAGTTTTCTAAGGAACTGCCAGACTGACTTCCAGAGTGGCTGAACCATTATACAGTCCCACCAACAATGAATAAGAGTTCCAATTTCTCCACATCCCCTCCAGCATTTGTAGTTTCCTGTTTGTTTAATGGCAGCCATTCTAACCGGTGTTAGATGGTATCTCATTGTGGTCTTAATTTGCATCTCTCTAATAGCTAGTGAAGCTGAACATTTTTTCATGTGTTTCTTGGCCATTTGTATTTCCTCTTCAGAGAACTGTCTTTCATATCTTTTGCCCATTTTATAATTGGGCTGTCTGTACTATTGTCATTGAGTTGTAGGATTTCTTTGTATATGCAAGATATCAGTCTTTTGTCAGATACATGGTTTCCAAAAATTTTTTCCCATTGAGCTGGCTGCCTCTTTACCTTTTTGAGAAATTCCTTTGAGGTGCAGAAACTTCTAAGCTTGAGGAGTTCCCATTTATCTATTTTCTCTTTTGTTGCTTGTGCTTTGGGTGTAAAGTCTAGGAAGTGGCCTCCTAATACAAGGTCTTGAAGATGTTTTCCTACATTATCTTCTAGGAGTTTAATGGTACTTTCTTTTATATTGAGATCTTTTGCCCATTTTATAATTGGGCTGTCTGTACTATTGTCATTGAGTTGTAGGATTTCTTTGTATATGCAAGATATCAGTCTTTTGTCAGATACATGGTTTCCAAAAATTTTTTCCCATTGAGCTGGCTGCCTCTTTACCTTTTGAGAAATTCCTTTGAGGTGCAGAAACTTCTAAGCTTGAGGAGTTCCCATTTATCTATTTTCTCTTTTGTTGCTTGTGCTTTGGGTGTAAAGTCTAGGAAGTGGCCTCCTAATACAAGGTCTTGAAGATGTTTTCCTACATTATCTTCTAGGAGTTTAATGGTACTTTCTTTTATATTGAGATCTTTGGTCCATTTTGAGTTAATTTTTGTATAGGGGGTGAGGTAGGGGTCCTCTTTCATTCTTTTGGATATGGATATCCAACTCTCCCAGCCCCATTTGATGAAAAGACCATTATGGCTCAGTTTGGTGACTTTGGGGGCCTTATCAAAGATCAGTCGGCCATAGATCTGAGGGTCTATCTCTGAATTCTCAATTCGATTCCATTGATCTATATGTCTATCTTTGTGCCAGTACCATGCTGTTTTGGCAACTGTGGCTTTATAATAAGCTTCAAAGTCAGGGAGTGTAAGTCCTCCCACTTCGTTTTTCTTTTTTAGAGTGTCTTTAGCAATTCGAGGCATCTTCCCCTTCCAAATAAATTTGATAACTAGCTTTTCCAAGTCTGCAAAGTAGGTTGTTGGAATTTTGATTGGGATTGCATTGAATCTGTAGATGAGTTTGGGTAGAATTGACATCTTAATGACATTTAGCCTTCCTATCCATGAACATGGAATATTTTTCCATCTTTTAAGGTCCCCTTCTATTTCTTTTAGTAGAGTTATGTAGTTTTCTTTGTATAGGTCTTTTACATCTTTGGTTAAGTTTATTCCTAGGTACTTGATTTTTTTAGTTGCTATTGAAAATGGTATCTTTTTCTTGAGTGTCTCTTCAGTTTGTTCATTTCTAGCATATGGAAACATTACTGACTTATGTGCATTAATCTTGTATCCCGCTACTTTGCTAAATTTGTTTATTAGCTCTAGTAGGTGTATTGTTGATTTCTCAGGGTTTTCTAGATATAAGATCATATCATCTGCAGACAATGACAGTTTTACTTCTTCTTTTCCAATTTGGATGCCTTTTATTTCTCTGTCTTGCCGGATTACCCTGGCTAGCACTTCCAGCACAATGTTGAATAACAGTGGTGACAGCGGGCATCCTTGTCTTGTTCCTGATCTTAGAGGGAAGGCTTTCAGTCTCTCACCATTGAGTACTATGCTGGCTGTGGGTTTTTCATATATGCTCTTTATCATGTTGAGGAAGTTTCCTTCAATTCCTACCTTTTGAAGTGTTTTTATCAAAAAGGGATGTTGGATTTTGTCAAATGCTTTTTCAGCATCTATTGAGATGATCAATTGATTTTTCCCTTTCGAGTTTTTAATGTGTTGTAATACATTGATTGTTTTTCTTATGTTGAACCATCCTTGCATGCCTGGAATGAACCGCACTTGGTCATGGTGTATGATTTTTTTAATGTGTCTTTGGATTCGATTTGCAAGTATTTTGTTGAGGATTTTTGCATCTATATTCATTAGGGAGATTGGCCGGTAGTTTTCCTTTTTTGTAGCATCTTTGCCTGGTTTTGGTATTAGATTGATGTTAGCTTCATAAAATGAGTTAGGTAGTGTTCCATTTTTTTCAATGTTTTGAAAGAGTTTGAGTAAGATTGGTGTCAGTTCTTTCTGGAAAGTTTGGTAGAATTCCCCTGTGAAGCCATCTGGCCCTGGGCATTTATTTGTGGGAAGATTTTTGATGACTGATTGGATCTCTTTGCTTGTGATGGGTTGGTTGAGGTCTTCTATTTCTTCTCTGGTCAGTCTAGGTTGTTCATATGTTTCCAGGAAATTGTCCATTTCTTCTACATTATCCAGTTTGTTGCCATACAGTTGTTCATAATATCCTCTTATAATTTTTTTAATTTCTTCAGGATCTGCAGTTATGTCACCTTTTTCATTCATTATTTTGTTTATATGGGTCTTCTCTCTTTTTGATTTTGTCAGTCTAGCTAGGGGCTTGTCGATCTTGTTGATCTTCTCAAAGAACCAACTTTGGTGATATTTATCTTCTCTATTGTTTTTTTGTTCTCTATGTCATTTATTTCTGCTTTAATCCTTGTTATTTCTTTTCTTGTACTTGGTTTAGGATTGGTTTGCTGTTCATTTTCTAGCTTCTTCAGTTGATCCATTAGTTCTTTGATTTTGGCTCTTTCTTCCTTTTTAATATATGCATTTAGTGCTATAAATTTCCCCCTTAGCACTGCTTTTGCTGCATCCCATAGGTTTTGGTATGTTGTGTTCTCATTTTCCTTCGTCTCTATATATTTAGCAATTTCTCTTGCTATTTCTTCTTTAACCCACTGATTGTTTAGGAGTGTGTTGTTTAACCTCCAGGTATTTGTGAATTTTCTAAGTCTCTGATGGTTATTGACTTCTAATTGTATTCCATTGTGGTCAGAGAATGTGCTTTGAATAATTTCAATCTTTTTAAATTTATTGAGGCTTGTTTTATGTCCCAGCATATGATCTATTCTGGAGAAAGTTCTGTGAGCACTAGAAAATATGTGTATCCTGTTGATTTGGGATGTAATGTCCTGTATATGTCTGTTAAATCTAATTCATTTATCAGATTGTTTAGGTTTTCAATTTCCTTATTGGTCTTCTGTCTGGTTGATCTAGCTATAGGAGAGAGTGATGTGTTGAAGTCTCCCACAATTATTGTGGAAACATCAGTTGCTTTCTTTAGTTTTGCCAGTGTTTCTCTCATGTATTTTGTGGCACCTTGATTGGGTGCATAGACATTTACGATTGTTATTTCTTCTTGCTGAATTGCCCCTTTTATTAGTATGTAGTGGCCTTCTTTGTCTCTCAAAACATCCCTGCATTTGAAGTCTATTTTATCTGAGATTAATATTGCTACACCTGCTTTCTTTTGGCTGTAGCTTGCATGAAATATTTTTTCCCATCCTTTCACTTTCAGTTTCTTTGTGTCCCTGTGTCTAAGATGAGTCTCTTGTATGCAACATATTGATGGTTCATTTTTTTTGATCCATTCTGCGAATCTATATCTTTTAATTGGGGAGTTTAATCCATTTACATTCAACGTTAAAACCGTGAAGGCATTTCTTGAATCGGCCATCTTATCCCTTGGATTATGTTTGCCATATTTTTCCCTCTCTCTATTAATATCCTTTATTGTACCCATACCGAATCTCTTTAGTACTGAACCTTTCTCCAAGTCTCTCTGTCCTGTCTTTGTTTCTCTGTCTGTAGGGCTCCCTTTAGTATCTCCAGTAGGGCAGGTCTCTTGTTAGCAAATTCTCTCAGCATTTGTTTGTCTGTGAAAAATTTAAGCTCTCCCTCAAATTTGAAGGAGAGCTTTGCTGGATAAAGTATTCTTGGCTGGAAATTCCTCTCACTCAGAATTTTAAATATATCGTGCCACTGCCTTCTTGCCTCCATGGTGGCTGCTGAGTAGTCACTACTTAGTCTTATGCTGTTTCCTTTGTATGTGGTGAATTGCTTTTCTCTTGCTGCTTTCAGAACTTGCTCCTTCTCTTCTGTGTTTGACAGTGTGATCAGTATATGTCTCGGAGTGGGTTTTTTTTGGATTTATTCTATTTGGAGTTCGCTGAGCATTTATGATTTGTGTATTTATGTTGTTTAGAAGATTTGGGAAGTTTTCCCCAACAATTTCTTTGAATACTCTTCCTAGACCTTTACCCTTTTCTTCCCCTTCTGGGACACCAATGAGTCTTATATTCGGACGTTTCATATTATCTATCATATCCCTGAGGTCCATTTCGAGTTTTTCAATTTTTTTCCCCATTCTTTCTTTTATGCTTTCATTTTCCATTCTGTCATCTTCCAGGTCACTGATTCGTTGTTCAACTTCCTCTAGTCTTGTACTATGAGTGTCCAGAATCTTTTTAATTTGGTCAACAGTTTCTTTAATTTCCATAAGATCATCCATTTTTTTATTTAGTCTTGCAATGTCTTCTTTATGCTCTTCTAGGGTCTTCTTGATTTCCTTCATATCCCGTACTATGGTCTCATTGTTCATCTTTAGTTCTTTGAGTAGCTGCTCTAGGTGCTGTGTCTCTTCTGGTCTTTTGATTTGGGTGCTTGGGCTTGGGTTATCCATATCGTCTGGTTTTTTCATATGCTTTATAATTTTCTGTTGTTTTTGGCCTCGTGGCATTTGCTGAACTTGATAGGGTTCTTTTAGGGTTTGTAGACCTATTGAAGTCCTTATCTCTAATTTATCAGATCTACAGCTTCGTGGAGTACACTTTCTCTAACTAACCAGCTGGTGGCGTCCACGAGCCACCTGTCCTCCACAAGCCAGTTCTCCCCTGCTTAGCCTTTTTGGTGAGTGGGGGAGTGAGTCTTGTGGGGCCCAATTGGTGTACCAAGCTTGCGTGTGTAGTTGGTGTTGCCTGCCCTGTATGTGGGGCGTGTTTCTGGGCAGTCGGGGAGGGGGGGTGGCCCTAACAATCAAATCTCCCTGATGATCCTAGAGTTTTAAAGCTGCTGCAATAGTCTAATCCTTCAGTTCAGTCCTGCCACAGTTTGTCTCTGCCACTGACTCACAAGTCCTTGGTATTGGCGTATGGCTCCTGAGACTTGCAAGTGGGCCCCTCTTCCAGGCCGTGCACCCCGGGTCCTCTGTTGAGGGATGACTGTGCTATGTCACAGGTGAGTGCCGTCCCCCCAGGGCAGTTCTGGGCTGCTGGGCTGTGTAGGGAGGCTCCCAGTCTGCTCAAATGATGGCTGAATGGAGCTTTGTTAATTCACACTGCTCCACCTTCCCAGCTCTGGGACATTCAGCTGAGGTTGCAGGGAAGGCTAATGTCCACGCCCAGTTTTGTGGTGTGTGCCTGTTATTTGAAGCACTTCCGTCACACTGGGTTGTCTGGGACAGCTCTGGGCTATGGGGCTGGCGATGGGCAGGAGTGTTTCCTGTCCACCAGGATGGTGGCTGTGAGCGGACACCCCCCTTTTCTTGGGAAGTTGTGTTGTTTAGTGAATTTTCTCAGCCACTGGATTATTGCCTTTTGTCTCAGAGCTCTCTTAGTTCTGCTCTTGACTTGACGTGCCCAAATTGCAATTCTTTGAAGCTTTCTGTATTGAGCTTCTTAGAGTAATTGTTTTAGAAAAAGCAAAAAGGATTTAAAAAAAAAAAAAAAAAAAACGGCCCTCCTCAGAGATCTAATGGATTATTGAAATGCTAATAGACAAAGCAACCAGGGCCATTAAGGAAAGGTCCACAGGGCAGAGAGATCAGCTTTTCTTCGGGATTTGCATATGCGCCTCAAGGCCTGAGCTCCGCCCTTCCCCTTTCTGTGTTCACCAGAACTCCAAAAATCCTCTGCTTTTATTTTGGAGTTTTTCGTGTTGTTTTTTTTCTATGCCTGTCTCCTCTCTGCTGGGCTGGCTGCTCTCAGAGTCTCTGGTGTCTGGTCTCAGTCTATCTATGGTTGGAGTTTGAATCAGTAGAATGAGTTTTCGATAAGAGCAGCCACTGCAGTTCTCCCTTCTCCTTCCCGGAGCTGACAGCCCCTCCTCCCCCGGGACTGAGCCTGGCAGGGAGGGGCGCGGGTCCCCTGGCCGCAAAAACTTACAGATTTCGCTGATCTCAGCAGTTCCACGTTTTCATGAGTGTTGTATGAAGTATGCCCAAAGACAGATTGCTCTGTGGTGTCCAGTCCACGCAGTTCCTGGCTTTTTACCTACTTTCCTGGAGGAGTAACTAAAACTTACAGCTCACCAGTCTGCCATCTTGCCCCGCCTCCCCCCTACCTTTTAAAAATTGTTTATTTATTTGTCTTTCAAGACATTTGCAAAGTTCTGGCCAGTTGTCATTTGTTTTGGATAATGCCTCACAATCTGCCTTTATCTGATTATTTCCTCGTGATTAGATTCAGGTTAAACATTTTTGGCAAAAATACAACATAGCTCATGTTATTTACTTCTCATTGCATCACATCTAGAGGACAATAATTCAGTTTGTACCTTTATTCATAGTGCTAAGTTTTATCACTGGGTTAAAGTGGTGTCCAATAGACCTCTCCATTGTAAAGATACTGTTGTAGGCAGGATTTTGGCCCCCATGATCCCCTCTCCCTGGCGTTACACCCATGACTATGTTATATTACTTGGAAAAGGGACTTTCCACATGTAATTAAGGTTACTAATCAGTGGGCTTTAAGATAGGGAGATTGTCTTGGATTATCCAGGTGGACCCAGAGTAATCTCATGACCCCTTAAAAGTAGAAGATGATGCCAAAAGAGGAAGTCAGAGATGCAGAAGAAGCAGAAGTCAGAGAGATTCAAAGCAGGAGAATCTGGTGACCTGTTGATGGCTTGAAGATGGAGGGGGCCACATATTATGGAAATGGGGTCCTCAGTCCTACAGCCACATGGAACTGAATTCTGCCAACAACAACTAGGATGAGCTTGGAAGTGGATTCTTCCCCAGAGCATCTAGAAAGGAACAGAGACTTGCTGATATCTTGATTTTAGCCCAGTGAGACCCTGATCAGAGATTCCATCCAAACACTCCATCCAGACTCCTGCCCTACATGAACTGTGAGACGATAAGCTCGTATTGTTTTAAGCTGCTAAGTTTGTGGTAATTTGTTACAGGAGCAATTGAAAACTAACACAGGTACCTTTCCCTTTTTAATTAATATGTAATCTTGGGGTGGTACCTTGAGATCATGTAAATATCCCATTTCCCAACATTTCGCCCAAGGATCATCTATTGATTGTCCTTTCCTGAATCAGTTATAACTTTGATCAATGCAAAATGGTGACATTCTAATTCTAGCATTCCTTGTACATTTATTAGCTAGCATTCTTCTGTAGAGAAGAGCTTCTCACCTACCCTTTTTAAAGTATCACTATGGACTTACAGATTCTTTAAAAATTAATGTTTTATCTGTTACTATCAATATTCTTTTGAAATTAATATTGACAATTTTGAACATAAATTTTAAAAAACTGAACCTATTCATACTCTATGAATTCTACATCTAGATTTATACCCAACAAAAATGTGCACATATATTCAGCAGATCATATGAACTAGGATATTCGTAGCAGTATTATTTGTAATAGCTAAAAACTGGAAACTACCCCAAAGTCAATCAACAGTAGAGGGAATAAATTGTGATATATTCAAACAAAGAGATACTATACAGCTGAGACTGAATGCTCTACAACTACATACAACAATATGGATGAATTTCAAAAAGTTAATGTTGCATTAATTTTCTCACCTGATAAAGGGCTTCTGTAAAAACCCACAGGTAACATCATACTTAAGGGTAAAAGACTGAATACTTTTCTCTTAAGAGCAGGGACAGACAAGGATATCCTCTCTCATCACTTCTACTCAGCATTGTACTGGAGGTTCTAGCCAAAGCAATTAGGAAAGAAAATGAGATAAAAGACACCCAGATTAGCAAGGATGAAGTAAAACAATCTCTATTTGCAGAAGACATCATCATGTATGTAAATAATCATAAGAGATCCACTAAAATTATTAAAATATTAAACAAGTTCAACAACGTTGCAGGATATGAGATGATTATACAAAAATCAATTGTATTTTTCACTTGCAATGAGTAATGTGCATATGCAATTTAGAAAATGATTCCATTTACAATAGCATCAAAAAGTATAATATACTTAGGAATAAATTTATCAAAATGCAAAATTTATATTCTAAAAACTGCCGAACATTGTTGAAAAAAATTAAAGAAGACCTAAATAAATGGAAAGATGTTCCATATTCATGGATGGTAAGACTTAATTTTGCTAAGATGACAATACACCTCAAATTAATCTACAGATTTAATGCAATATGCATCAAAATTCCAGCTGTCTTCTTTGCACAAATTGATAAGCTGATCCTAAAATTTGTATGGAAACTCAAGGGACTCAGAATAGAATTTGAATAGAATTTGAAAAACAAGAACAAAGTTGGAGGACTCACAGTTCCTAGTTTCAAAACTTACTAAAAAGCTACTGGGCATGTGGTGTTGGCATAAGAATGGGCTCAGAGATCAATGGAATAGAATTAGAGTCCAGAAATGAACCTGCACATTTTCTGTCAATTGATTTTTTACAAGGGTGCCAAGACAATTCAATAGGAAAGAACAGTCTTTTCAACAAATGGTGCTGGGACAACAGGATATCTACATACAAAAGAATGAAGTTGGACTCCTACCTCATACCATATACAAAAATTAACCCAAACACCTAAATGTAAGGGCTAAAAATATGTTAGAAGAAAACATAGGTGTAAATCTTTGTGACCTTGGATTAGGCAGTAGTTTCTTAGATATGACACCAAAAGCCAAATGATAAAATAAAAATAGATTATTGGACTTCACCAAACTTAAAAACTTTCATGTATCAAAAGACACTATAAAGAAAGTGAAAAGACAGCCCAAAGGATAGGAGAATATATTTACAAATCCTATATCTGATAAAAGTCTAGTATCCAGAATATATAAAGAACTCTTACAACTCAAAAATAAAAAGACAAATAACCCAAATAAAAAGTGGGCAAAGGACTTGAATAGACTTTTCTCCAATGAAGGTACACAAATGGTCAATAAGCACATGAAAAGATGTTCAACATTATTAGCCATCAGGGAAATGCAAATCAAAGCCACAATGAGAAACCATTTAATACCCACTAGGCTGGCCATAATCAAAAGGGACAGATAATAACAAGTGTTGACAGGGATGCAGAAAAATTTGAACACTCATATACCACTGGGGGGAATGTACAATGGTGCAGCCTCTTTGAAAAACCATTTGGCGGTTCCCCTCATGGTGACACAGCAAATCCACTCTTAGGTATATGCCCAAGAGAAATGAAAATCTATGTCCACAAAAATCTGTACATGAATGTTCATAGCATTATTTATAATGGTTGAAAAATGGAGAAAAACATTTCCTTCAACTGATGAATGGAAAGACACAATTTGGATATCCAATTGATGAATGGATAGACACATTGCATACAGCATACAATGGAATGTTATTTGACAATAGGAAGGAATGAAGTACTGATACATGCAACATGGATGAACCCTCAAAATACTATAGTAAGCAAAATAAGGCAGTCACAAAATACCACATATTGTATGATTCCATTTATGTGACATTTCCAGAATATGCAAATTTATAGAAAGAGAAAGTAGATTAGTGGTTGCCTAGGGCTGCGGATGTGATTTGGGAAGAAATGAGGAGTGACTGGGGATGGGTACATGATTTCTTTATAAGATGATGAACATAATCTAAAATTGATTGTGATAATGGTTGCACAACTCTAAATATATTGAAAAACTAGTGAATTGTATACTTTGCAAGGGTTAATTTTATGGTTTGTGACTTATATCTCAATTAAGAGAAAAAGTATGATTCCATTTATATAAAGTACAAAAAATAGGCAAAATAATCTATACTGCTAGAAGTCAGGACAGAGGTTGTAGAGGTGAGAGTAGCAACTGACATGATGGGGAATTCTGGGATACTGGTATTGTCTTGTTTCTTGAACTAGGTGCTGCTACATGGGTGTGTTCATTTTGTGAAAATTCACTAAGCTGTACACTTATGATACATGTTTGCATGTTTATGTATGTCATACTTCAATATTTTAAACTTTGAAAATAAAAGAAATAAATACTGGAAAATATTTGAATTAAATATTACAAAGGGTTAATAGCTATACTTTATAAAAAATTCATTCCAATTTATAAGGAAAGCATCAAGACCTAAATTACTAAGTTGGATGAAGAAAAGATATGAATAGACAATTTGCAAAACAATATAAATTGTACACACAATGAAATAATTTTGACTTTTATTTTGTTGGCAAAATACTTGTTTAAATGATGACAGCTATGCTGTTGAGACTGTGGTAAAACTGATTTACTCTAACATGGCTGATAGCACTGTATATTAATAAAAATCCTTTGTGCAAGTACTATGAAAACAAATATCAAATTCTATAAATATATTCATAATCTTTGACTCAGTAATCCCACTCCTGGGAATCTAGCCAAAGAAAGAAATTCAACTAAATAGGAAAGCTGTATTAATGCAGATGTTCATTGCAGTGTTTCCTAGAATAGAAGAAAACTGGAGAAAACCTTAATAAATGTTCATGTTAGATAATGGTACATCAATGCCATGGAATATTATGCAACCACGAACAATGATAATTCTGAAGGATAGTAGTTATTTGACAAAATATTTGGTAATGAAAAAAGCAGAATGCAAAATCATATGTGTGTATGTATGGGTGTGTAACGGAGCATGCAAATACATAGTTGGTTTGTTAGGAATTATGGATTTTTTTTTTCAGTTTTCATCAGTATTAAACTGTTTTTATAATAAAATCAAGCAAACAAAACTCAATGTTTTGCACCTGGTCATTGTACCATTATACCATTGAGGTTGGAGAAATTCCAAAATGATTGAGGAGACCATGGGATTTCTGAAAGAAAAAAAAATGAGAAAGGGAATATAGTTGAAGTCTCCAAATTCATGGAAGGGATGAAGAAGGTGAATGAGGACAGTTGTTCACCAAATCTTGGAATGCTAGAATTGGAGGGTACCCTTTGAACCTTCTAATTAATTGATCAAGTTTTTGTTAAATAATTGAGCACCTCTTAAGCCCACTGTTAGAATTAACTTGTGTGAGTTTATGATCAATGATAAAAATTACTGCTTTACATAATGGGTAATAAATTTTATGGCTCCCATTGCTCCAAGAGGGAGGCTTCCATTTACCCAACCTTATCTTCCACTGTATCCCAGCAAACACTGTACTTATTAGGCAGGTCTCCACATGGCCCCTGACTTTACTTCCTGCCTTTCTGTAAATCCAGAGCTCATCCACACCTTTATCCTACAGTGCTCAGTTCAAGTCCCTGTCAATCTCCCCCAACCACTTACAAATCGACTCCTAACCACTATGCAATAGTTTTTCAATTGTGTGTTTTTTCTTTCTCCAACTAGATTGCTAAGACTAGGAGGGCAAGAATTGTATTTTATGTTTCTCTTGTTGTCTCTTCAGTGCTATTCTAGCTTCTATACATATAGGGTTTAATAAATACCTGACAAATACCTAAATAGAGCTGAAGCTCTCTGAAAATATCAATTATTTCAAAAAGGATTTAGCCTTTAGATTGGTAGGTGTCATACCATAATGGATTATTAAAGGAAACAAAGATATTTAAGTCCATCCTTAACCCCAGAGATGTCATGGTGGATGAGAGCCATGCCTTCACAACCCTTGTTTCTTCCTTATGAGTAAGAACATTGATTAGACTGGATGAGCTATGGATCTGACCCAATGTGATCATTCTTGGATTCTTAGGCTCCTCTTCTGTTTCTAGAAACTCCTATCCTAAAAGGGTCTGCCTAGCTACTGGCCCCTCTCCTTGTTTGGTTTTGTTTGCTATCACACCTCCTCTTCTAGTGCGTTTGAATGAGATACAGTGTCTATAGGAGGCAGGTATTGTAGTCCAACAGGCTAGGCTTTATCAATAAGGTGGTCAACAAATAATTATGGTGTGGCTTCAGGCAAGTCATGCCTCTAAGCCTCAGCTTTCTCATCGGTGTAATGGAATTAAATAACCTACCCCACCCCCACCCCCAATATTCCAGTATTGTCAGAATTTGGTATTTTGTAATTTAATATTTATAGGCAGCTGGAGATAAACTGTGGAGAGATTGGGGCCTAGAAATCTAGATGGGATTAATTATCTATGTACAGGTGGTATCTGAAACCATCTTCCATTTTCTCAATCTTAAAGATTGCATCTAGAAATGCCCACAGTTGAGGGTGAGAGGTTGGGGCTAGAGGGCTGTCTCTAGTCTGGTACCTCATGTAGACAAGAAAGCTAAGGAAGGCTGAGGGAGAGTGAGGTGGATTCTCCTCGTGCTGTTCTCCCCTCCACCCCCACCCTCTTCCCCCGCCTGATTCTGGCCGGGAAGGCTTTTATTGTCCTGCTCTGAAGACCAGTGAGGAAACCGGGGAAAGGCTGCGCTCCCCCTTTTCACCCTTCCCGCCACACGGGGCTTGAGGTCGCGGGTCAGAAGCAGTCTCAGGCCCCACGCAGTCCCTGTTGCAAAGCCGCGGCGGGTGTGATGTGGTGTGTTTACGTATGTATGTATGTGTGTTGGCGTGCGTGTGTGTATGCGTGTGTGTGTGTGTGTGTGTGTGTGTGTATAGGAAGGAGGGTGCAGGGTGGGGGCGTGGGATCCCGTGACGTTACCGGCTCCGCCTCCCGGTGTATATAGGGGGCGCTTGGCGCGCAACGACCCCAAACAGGAGCTTTGAAGCCTGAGGAACCGAACTCGGTAGCTCCAACCCAACTCGGCTTAACTCAGCCCCACCGAACCTGATCAGGGACTCTCAGCTTCCTGGGCTTGCAGCAGCTCACCGGTAAGCCTTAGGGGCCGACACGTGTGTTGAAGGGGGGCGGCGAGGGTCTGGGAATATCTACGAGTCTCTGGCAACCACAGCATGCAGTTGCATCAACCGGGCCGTGACCTGTTGCTGGCAAGACCCCGGCCCCGGGAGCCAGGGCTCCCATCTCCACCTCAGCCCCAGACCGTTTCCAGATTAGGGCGTAAGAATCTGGGAGCTGAGGCGGGGGTGGGGGTGGGGGTGGCATCGGGCGGAATCCCCCCCTCTCTGTGGAGAAGAGGGTGTGAGCAGTCTCGGTCTGTTCCCGGGCCCCTCTCTTTAGATGCTGAAGCCCCGCCTCACAGTTGATGCTTGCTGGACTAGCCTAGCGGGGCGAGAGGAAGTGGGGGGACATTTACTTACTCCCCTGGAGACGGCAGCGCCAGTTTTGCGGTGTGGGCTTGGTGAGGAGGGATGGAATCCAGTCGGTGCTTACTTTTTGATCTGTAGCCTCGGAGGGTCCCCCCTCCTTCCGGGCGGCCTGGGGGCCGATTTCCAGGGCGAGAAATGAAAAGGAATGAGGCTATCGGGTGTGAGAAGGGGACTCTCCCCAGAGTCGCTGGCCCCTCCTGGTTTGAGTTCTGTTTAATTCCCAAGGAGCCACAGGCCAGGAAAACAGACACTGAGTTCCAGGGTCCCTGGGCTGGGGTCTAGGATAAACCCTATAGTTTCCCAGCCAGAGCAGAAAGAACTAATATTGACTGAGCAACTACTAGGTGCTAGACACTGTACTATAGGGAGCTTTCACATGCTTTCTCTGAAATTAATACTTCTAAAAACCTTGTGAAGTATTAATTCCTACTTATATATGAAGAAAATGAGGTTAGAGGTAAAGTGACTTGGCTTTGTCTCTTCAATGCCGCCCCCCACCTCCATCCCTTTTGCTTGGCAGAGTGGGTCTTATGATTCATTCTTAGAGTTTAGGGAGAATGAGTCCTGTTGAAGCGCTTTTCTCTTGTGTTTCACCAGATCCTATCATCCTCTTCAGTTCCAGCTAGAATGCTGTGGCAGGCACTTTGCAGATTTGGTCAAAAGCTGGTACGCAGACGTACACTGGAGCCAGGCACGGCTGAGACTCGCCTTGCCAGATGCCTGAGCACACTGGATTTAGTGGCTCTGGGTGTGGGTAGCACATTGGGTGCTGGTGTGTATGTCCTGGCTGGCGAGGTGGCCAAAGATAAAGCGGGGCCATCCATTGTGATCTGCTTTTTGGTGGCTGCCCTGTCTTCTGTGTTGGCTGGGTTGTGCTATGCGGAGTTTGGGGCCCGGGTTCCCGGTTCTGGTTCTGCATATCTCTACAGCTATGTCACTGTGGGTGAACTTTGGGCCTTCACCACTGGCTGGAACCTCATCCTCTCCTATGTCATCGGTGAGATGGTGGGACAGGGAGGGAACTGCACGGCCACCAAAAGGGCTTTAGGTCAGGAGTTGCGGGTGGAATGGTGAAGCTAAAGTATTCTGCATGATTCACAGGACCTCAACACCCCATTAGGGGTGTATGTTTTTTGGGGGGCTGGGAGGGATGAAGAGGTGGAAGAATTCTTCATTCTACTCCTCTCTGTCATTTCCTCAATTGACTGGTTTTGGTTTTAAATAAGTAAGAATAGATGAAAATGTCAGGATTCATGTGAGACTGATGTGGGAAAGGGAGAAAAGTGGGGAGGGAATTTGACTCCGTGTTTCTCCCTCTACTTCACCAGGTACAGCCAGTGTGGCACGGGCCTGGAGCTCTGCTTTTGACAACCTGATTGGGAACCAAATCTCCCAGGCCCTGCAGGGGAACATTTCACTGCATGTACCCCAAGTCCTTGCAGAATATCCAGACTTTTTTGCTATGGGCCTTGTGCTGCTGCTCACGGGTGAGGCAAGGGAAAGGGATAATGATGGGGGAGGAAGGCTAGAAGCAGACCTGGTAAGGGCTTGGTGGAGGTGATAATGGTGGGGGAGAAGAGGAGGTGAGAAGGAAAGGTCTGCCACATAGAGACAGGGAAACAAAATGTGGCTTGAGTCCTGAAGGTATTTCTCCCACAGGATTGCTGGCTCTGGGAGCTAGTGAGTCAGCTCTGGTTACCAAAGTGTTCACAGGGGTGAACCTTTTAGTTCTTGGCTTTGTTGTCATCTCCGGCTTCATTAAGGGGGACCTGCACAACTGGAAGCTCACAGCAGAGGACTATGAATTGGCCATGCCTGGACCCAATGACACCTACAGGTTAGGAGATTCACTCTTAGAAGATGTAGAGCTGGGAACATGGGGAAGGATCGGGGGGATTCTGGATTGGGGCCAAGGAGGAATGAGAGCTAAGTAGTTTGGCGTTACAGAAAAGGTACAGAGTTGGCTGAACACACCTTTACCTTTTCCATCCCTTTTTCTACTCTAGCTTGGGCCCTCTGGGCTCTGGAGGATTTGTGCCTTTCGGCTTCGAGGGGATTCTCCGTGGAGCAGCTACCTGTTTCTATGCGTTTGTTGGTTTCGACTGTATTGCTACCACTGGTAACACAGTCATTCCATTCCGTTGGGGGCTTGGGCCCAGTGTGTGCTCAGGCTGCACGCAGATTAGGGGAGGTAGGGTAGTGAGCCTGTTTTCCTGATTCGGAACCTTGTGCCCCTTCCTGCAGGGGAAGAGGCCCAGAATCCCCAGCGGTCCATCCCGATGGGCATTGTGATTTCACTGTTCATCTGCTTCTTGGCATATTTTGGTGTCTCTTCTGCACTCACGCTCATGATGCCTTACTACCAGCTTCAACCAGACAGCCCCTTGCCTGAGGCATTTCGCTATATTGGTTGGGCCCCAGCCCGCTATGCCGTGGCTGTTGGCTCACTCTGTGCTCTTTCTACCAGGTCAGTGTCAAATGTTTATTCTCCTCTGCTGTCAGAGTCTCAGGTTATAGCATTCGGTACCAGAGAATACCCCTTCCAAGGGCTGCAAGGGAGAAATGGAACCCCTTTACCCACATATGTTTGGGAAAAGAGATCCCAGCCAACTCATGCTGCTTCTGGGCATTCTCTCCAGTCTCTTGGGCTCTATGTTCCCCATGCCTCGGGTGATCTATGCAATGGCGGAGGATGGCCTTCTGTTCCGTGTCCTTGCCCGGATCCATGCCCGCACGCGCACACCCATAGTGGCCACTGTGGTCTCTGGTGTTATTGCAGGTAAAAATTCCCTTTTCCCTTTGCTTAGTTGTTTCACCAACTGCCTTAACTTCGCTATTGCCTTTGGTCTCTCATTTCTTGTTTTCTGCCTCTTTTATTTTAGCATTCATGGCATCTCTCTTTGAACTCACTGATCTTGTGGACCTCATGTCTATTGGGACCCTGCTTGCTTACTCCCTGGTGGCTATTTGCGTTCTCATCCTCAGGTGAGACTCCCTTCTTCCGTGTCCCATGATTTGGATTTTTATTCTTGGATGAGGAATGATGGGGATCTGTCCTCTTTCCTCCTCTGCCGTCATCATCCTGGCTCTCCTTGAGGAATCTGGGTATCTTTCCCTAACTAAAAAGAGCTTCTCTACCCTTAAGTGGTGAAGAGGAAGCTTAAGCTGAGTGGGAGGAGGTGGTTAGCGATTAGGGGTTGGTCTTAATACTGCCTTCCTGCTTTTGCTTCAGGTATCAGCCTGACCAGGAGATGAAGAACGGGGAAGATGAAATGGAGTTGCAGGAGGAGAAGATACCTGAAGCAGAGAAGCTGACCCTACAGGGACTCTTTTGCCCATTCAACGCTATCCCTACACCACTCTCTGGCCAAGTTGTCTATGTTTGTTCCTCACTGCTTGGTGAGCAGTGAGATTTTTCTCTGGGGTGGCTATGAGGTCAGCATGATGGGGTGAGAGTGTGTGGCATTTGGTGGCTGAGGAAGAACTAGAGAGAGGGTGACTCTTTTTGGAATGTGGTGCCTAATGTCTTAACATCTTGGTCTCAAGAGTTGGTTTTGATGTCTCTCAACTTGACCCTGGTAGCTCTACTGATGACTGTCCTGTGCCTGGTGCTGACTCAGTGGCCAATTCCACTGCTTTCTGGAGACCCAGTATGGATTGCAGTGGTTGTGCTACTTCTGATGCTTATTACTGGGATCACTGGGGTCATTTGGAGACAGCCACAGAGCTCCACTTCCCTTCACTTCAAGGTACATGACCTTTTTCTTTTCTCCTAACAATCCATGTTGGAGAATAGGTGCCAGATACCTTGAGGCTTAATCAGGTTCATAGAGACCTTTAATTGGACATGAAATGGAACATATAGGAGGCCAAAGACTTCTTCTCTGATCCTCGTCAGTTCCTTTTCAGTTCTACTTCTCCACATTCTGCCTATTCTTTGAGTCCCATATGAGGTATACTAAATGAGTGGGCACAACATGGTAGGGGTTGGATTCTTCCTTCCGTAGTCTGGGTATGATAGGCGTCTCTTTTCACATTACTCTCTGGTATGTAAAAGATTTTACTCTGTTCCCAGGTGCCTGCTTTGCCTCTCCTCCCACTACTGAGCATCTTTGTGAACATTTACCTTATGATGCAGATGACAGTTGGCACCTGGGCCCGATTTGGGGTCTGGATGCTGATTGGTAAGTATCCTTTTGGGGAGAGAAGGCCTCTTGGGTGTCCTATTCCAACTCTTTTACCTCTTGGTCTCAAGTAGGAGACCTATTAGATCTTAATAGGTCACTGCTTTCCCTGCTCACAGCTTCCTTTCCCCACTAGGGTTTGCTATCTACTTCAGCTATGGGATACGGCACAGCCTGGAAGAGGTTAAGAGTGACGAACTCCCATCCAAGCCTAGGGCCAAAACTCTAGACCTTGATCTCAGCAGTCCCTGCGCCCACTCGATTTGACATCATCACACCTAGGTGCTGTCTAGTTCCCCTGCACAATAATAGAGATGGCTCCTGACCTCTGGGAGAGGTGGGGGATACTAACAGAGCTCTGTATTTATTGTGGTGTGAAGGATGTGTTCTTTGCTGTTTCTTGTCTACTTTTGTTTGCTTGTCTACTTTTTAATTGTATCTGTAATTGCTTACTGGCTTTTTAAAAATTATCATTAAAAGAAAGTAAAAAAAGAAACTGTGTCCTGTCCTCTGCTTGCTAGAGATGTAGAACCTGACTTTAAGGGTGGAGAACTTCAGAGAAATGTCCTTTGTTTGCCCCAGTCATCACAAAAGTCTCTGTGGTGCCTGCATGTGCTTCTTGTTGGCTCAGGGTTTGAGGAGGGTGGTATAAACAGCCAGCAAGTCTAGGCATGCTTAAAACAATGATCTTGAGATATGTTTTCCCATTGCTACACTAATGGTTAGGTTCTGAATAAGCAGGAAGCAATACTTGTATTTGGGGTTTGGGGGTGGACTCTGATCTCAACACTGGCATTGGTCTGGGCCTACACTGAGACCATTGTCTCCTGTACCACCCCTTCTAGTTGGACCAGTTCCAGACTTCTGTGACTGCCTAGGCAATAGAAATTTTGGCTGAGGTGTTTGGCACTGCTGGGAGGATGAGTGGGGAGTAGGGGGGATTTGGTAAAGGGCTGCATATGTTCATGGATACTGATTGCTGTAGAAGTAGTTGACCCAAGAACTATTCATTCATCCATTGAGTCAAAAAATTTATATGGAGCTTCTATAAAATGCCAGACCCTGTCTGGGTGCTGGGGATACAAGCATGAATACAACATTATCCCTGCCTTCAAGGATTTCACAATCTAGTCGGGGAGACAAGCAGGTTAACAGATGACTACAAAACAAAGTGACTATACCAGGGCAGGAGTAAGTGCTGAGTTATGTGGAAGCACAAGGAAGGACATGATTGACTTGAGTCTTGAGTAGGAGTTTCTGAGGTGGACTGAGGGGAGGGCGTGTCTATCAGTAAACAGTGGACAAAATCATGGAAGTGTCAAAAAGCAAATTGTATTTGGGGTATGGTATCTGGTTGAATGTGGTGAAAGATAACAGAGACAATTTGGATGGCCTTCTATGCACTACTAAGGAATTCAGATGTCATCGTACAAATGGGGTGTGGGTGGGGGGAGTTACTGAAAGATTCTAAGCAGGTCAGATTTGTCAGTCTGGCAGCAGCTTGGAGGATGGCTTGGAAGAGGGTGGGGGAAGCTAGAACAGGGAGATAATAGCTACCATTTATTATTTATCATATGCCAGATACTGTGTATACAATCTCAGTCCTTTAAATAACCCTATGTAGCAGGGTTATGAGAATTATTTTTACAGATGAGGAAACAGGTTTTGGGTAAGAAATGTGCTCAAGGTCACATAATTTGGAAAGGCCAGGTCCAAGATATAAACCGAGTTTTGTCTGATTCTACAGACTGTGCTCTTAACCACTGTTCAACATTGCTAATAGTAATTTGTTAGGAGGGCACTGCAGTCATTTGTGTAAAATATTTCGGTTTTTTTTTTTCAGTTGAAGGTAAGAGGCAACAAAGAAGTGGACGACTTAGATTTCTGCATGAGATTTCTGGGTGAATGATCAAATCAGTACCCAATGTAGAGAGCATAAGAGGGACTGCATATTTGGGGAAAGACTAATTCAGTATCAGATACACTGAGCTTATAAACACATACAGGAGTTTAGCATCATGTAGATGAAGAAATATAGTAGACAGTTGGAACTTGGAGCTAGAATAGAGCTCTGGGATAGAGTTACAGATTTAGGAGTGGTTAACTCAGAGGACATATAGATGGGTATGTGATAAAAGCTGGGGAGGTGGTTAAAGATTGCCTTGGGCCAAAATAAAACCAAAAGAAAAAAATTTGCAACACAAATTATATAATTTCCTTTATATACAAAGAACTCTTGCAGATCAATAAGAAAGATTAACAATCTGATTTTAAAATGAGTAAAGGCAGTAAACCATTTTCAGAAAAAGAATATAACACCTAGAAATACAACAAAAGATGCTCAAGCTCGCTCATTAAAGAAATGCAAATCAAAACAACCATGAGATCTCCTTTCTCACTTTATAGATTGGCAAAACAAATTTAAACGACTCAGTGTTGGCAAAAGTGAGGGAAAACAGGCAGTCTTATAGCATGATGGGGATATACATTCTTATAACTTTTGTGGAGGGCAATTTGACAATGTTGGAATTAAAAACATTCCTTTTGATCTGAAATTCCACTCATAGGAATTAAAATTGTTTTACATATGTATAAGGATGTTTACTGCAACGCTATTTACAATAGAATAAAACTTGGAAGCCACCTAAGGAGCCATCAGTAAGGAAATAGTTAAGGGACAATACATTAATTCGGTGAAATACTTATGCAGCCATTAAAAAGAATGAGATAGAGTTGTAGGTGTCAATAGGGGATATGGAAAGATCTCCAAGATACACTGTTGAATAGAAGCAAAACAAAATGAAGTACAAACCCTATGGTTCAGAACATTTGTGTGAAAGAACAAAAGAGGAGGATGTATTTATACATTAAAATTTTTTCCTGGAAAAATAAACAAGAAACTGTTAACCTCTGGTTTCTCTTTTGTACTTTTCCATTTTTTTAACCAGGTACAAACATTACTTTTTCATTCCTTTTATAATAATCATCGTAAAAGAGATTGGGGAACATTAACATTTAAGGTACAGATAGAGGAGGATTCTGTGAAGAGATAGAAGAATGGTGTGGAAGTCTATGGAGGAAAGAACTTTTCAGGAATAGTCAGTAATGCAAAGTATTGCCTAGATAATCAAGTTGAATAAGGCAAGGACAGCAAAGGGTTGATAGAAAAGGGTTGATTGGTTTTATCTTTTAGGAGGTAGTTGGTGGTGGGGGTGGAAGCCAATTGCAGTGGGTTAAGTGGTTGGAGGGTGAGGAAATGAATACAGGAGCTGTAGGCTAGCATTTGGGGGCAGTAGCTGGAGGGAATGAGGGAAGAGATCTTTTTGTTGTTGTTTTAATAAAATGGGTGACTCCTGAATTTATGTGCTTAAGGAAAATGGTCAATGGAGAGAGCAATCCTGGGTCTATTGTTTAAATAAACCATTTGTAAAGGAGGGAGTGGCCCTGCGATTTGGTTCTCTAGTCTTTGTCATTCAGTGCAGATTTCGGAAATCTGAGTATACCCCTTCATGAATTTTGCTTTATTTGTGTAATTCCTGTATTGAGTATTTAAAAAAAGGACTCCTTGCATTTTTAAACTCAAAGACACTTATTTTAAGAAAAATCTACCACTGTCATAAACGGAAAACAAAGTATTTTCCTAATGCACATTAAAATAAATACACACCTATTTAAAAATGCCACCTAAAATAATCACACATACCACACTTTAGACACTCAGGCAGTGAATACACAGAGAATAATCTCTGTAGGGCACTATGGTTGAGGATGGAGTAGAAGACTGCTTTAAGTATGGTCTAATCTTATCTCCTCAAAGAGACAAAGATGAAATTGACCTAAATAAGTACCAAGACACAAAGTAGAAAATAATGAATGTCCTAAGAGAGGTATGGCTGAAGTACCGTGGGAATTCACAGAAGAGAGTTCTGGGAAGGTTTCATGGATATTGAGGCTTTTACGCAGGGGTTAAAATGTAGGGAAAATGTGTAATTTCAGAAATGGGGACGGGCATTCCAGGAGGAGGGAACACTGCATGCAAAAGCAAGAAGGTGGGAAAGCTTGGGATTTAATTTACCTAGAGTTTAGGAATTTGAAGGCGTGAAGTGGAAAAAGAAGGCAGGAAAGTTAGACTGGAGTCAGACTCTTGAAGGCCATTAATTCCAGGGCCTGGAACTGAAGTGTGTAGATGAGAAGTGTTATAATATGTGAAGGAGGGGGTGGTTCTGCGAATTGGCTCAATGAATTCCACCTCGGTTACTCATTCACATGGTCATACCCTAGATCTTGCCATCACCAGAATGTGCATCTCTGAATCAATAATTTAAACATCAAATTCTCCATCCACAACTTTCCTAGATTCCCCAGCTCACTTGCTCAAGTAACTCCACTGCAATAGTTCTTTGACCTCATGAATCCTCCAATTCACTGACCTCCCTCCCACACACTTTCTTTCTTTTCATGAGTCCCCTCCAATTTTTACTTGTTCCCTTCCACTTCAATTCTTGAATTTATTATCATTATTATCACTCTTTTGTAAATATCCTCAATCCCTAGGCAATATTCCAGAATCCCTTCAGAGGAATCCAAACAGTCATCTTCTCCATACTTTCACCTGTGCAGTTCAGGATTGTTGGAGGCAATCACACAACTGGGCAAGCTAACTAATGGCAGGAAACTGGGCATCAACCACAGCTAGATGCTCAACACCACTGGAAATTATCTTTTTCTCTCTGATTCCACTGCTCTGTGAAATAACGATTCCTTACCTTTTTCACATTCTTCAAATTTCTCCTTCCCACTATCTGTTGACTTTGCCTCATACTTTGTTGAGAAAATACATACCCATCAGATAAAAACTCTCTCATTTTCCTGTGAGTTTTTTAAAAATGAAAATAGCTTTAATTTTTTTTCCTAATGATAAAACTATGTGTTCATTGTAGACAATTTAAAAACACTGGAAAAACAAAATTACTACACCAATGCTATGGGTCAACAATGGGGGGATAAAGGGTATAGGAGGATTTCAGTTTTGTTTTTTATTCTTATTTCTGTTCTGGAGTAATGAAACTGTTCCAAAATTGATCATGCGGATGTATGTACAACCATGTGATGAGAGTATGAGCCAGTGACTATATACTTTGGATGGTTTGTGTAGTATGTGAATATATCTCAATAAAATTGAAAAAAAAACCACTGGAATATAAAGAAGAAAGCAAAAATTCTCTAAAATTCCACCACCCAAAAATAAGTGTTGTTAATATTCTGGTTAATTTTCAGGCAATTTTTGTTCATATATGCCTGAAATTTTACATAAGTGTTACATACCTTCTCTGTAAACTTTTCTTTTTAAAACTTAATATGATATGGGCATTTTTAAAGTATAGATTGTTTTCACAACAATGTTTTTAAAGTCTATATATTATTCCACTGTATGGCCCCAATGTACCGTAATTTGCTGGTGAACATTTAAGTGGTTTACAATGCTTCAGTGAATGTTTTGTTAATATGTCTTGGCACATTTTTCCAATTTCCTCTTTAGGAAAATTCCTAGAAGAGAAATTATTGAGTGATAGGGTAAACACATTTAAAATTTTGATACACATTGCCAAACTTCCCTCCAGAAAAGTTACAATAATTTATGCTTCTACCAACAGTGCCCAAGAGTGTCTGTTTTGTATATCTTGCCAACTTGAGGTTTTGTTCATCTTTTTAACCTTCGCCAATCTGATATATGAAAAACTTACTTTGCTTTAATTTACATTCTATGATTACAGGTGAGTTCAAACGTCTTTCATGTGTTTCTTTACTATTTCTGTTTCTTCCTGTGTGAATTGTCTGAATATGTCCTTCACTCATTTATTTACTGGAGTATCTGTCTTTTTCTTAAGAGCTATTTTTACATTAGAGATATTAACTATTTGTTATATACATTAAAAATTTTTTTTTCTACTCTGGCTTGTCTTTCAACCTTGTTTATAGTGTCATTCAGAAGATTTAAAGTTTTATGTGGTAAAGCATTATTATTTTTCCTTTTTTTGATTCTGGTTTTCAGATCATGCTCAGGTATTGCCATTATTGTCTTTATAAAATATTCACCCTTATTTTCTTTTAGGAATTTTATGATTTCATTTTGATCTTTGATAAATCTAGAATTTATTTTGGTGTATGAAGTGAAGAGGGATCTAGTTTTATTTTTTACAAATGACTATCCAGTTGTTCCAACACTTTTTCTTGAATAATCCATCCCCCCACCCCAATTTGAATCGTGTGTGTGTGTGTGTGTGTGTGTTATATCTGTTTCTGGACTCTATTATGTTCCATTTTACTGTATTTTTAACATCTGTTGGATCAAGCCCCTGTTCCCTTACTCCATTAATACTTTTGTTTTAGATTTTTCATGAGTATAATTCTGTAATTTCATGTTTATTCTGAAAGTGTTTTTTTTCTTTTAGCAAAGCATAATATGCCTTATTACCGAATTTGCATTCTTGATTGCTTACTCTCTGTTCATCCACTGTATTAATGAGAGTCTTAATAGGATCTCATTAGAGTCCAAGTTGTTCACCTGCCTTATGTACTATATATTTCACCATTTCTGTATCAATTTTTTACAGGGTAGGGGCAGAAACTTATAGTTTATACTAGGGTAAGGGAAGATAATCCACAGCCTGTTGAGTGCCACTTAACGGTATTTTAGTACTCACTCTCGCATATCCTCCTCGATATGCACCTGCTTCTTTCCTCTCCCCTCCCTGACTCTCCCCAACACGTCCTCTATCCCTCCCCCGCCCCTTTCTTTTACTTTTTTCTCTCTCATTTTATCCTCACTTGCTTGTAAAACCTAGGAAGGCCATTCGGACCAAAAAAAAAAAAAAAAAAAATTGGAGCTTCCCATTCAATATAAGGGCTTTCACCCTTTCTGTGTATTTTCCTTCATTCACTGGCTGTTTCGGTGCAGTGGTGTCAGCTCAGTACCCCTGACTTCAGAGTCATATTTATGATCAGCATTAATCAATAGAGTCACGTCATTCCTGTATGCTTTATATAATCATATATAAGATAATGTTCATTCTACTATGAGCATTACTAATCACTAAGAGGTCTAAGATGCATGTGGAAGGCCACTGTAGACTTGAGAGCTGAGATCTGATCATCACTTTGTTCGTTCATCTATTCATCCATGAACAAAGAAGCTGTGGTGGAAGTAGAGGCCTGGGTGGGATGATGGACATTGGGAGTCCTTAGTATGCTGACCAGGTAAGGGTGAGTGATAATGGAAACTTACATTTGTTATGTGCCTACAATATGCCAGCCACTGTTCTAGATGCTTTAAGTACAGTATTTCATTGAACCAGAAGGCTAGAGATAACTACTTTCATTCCCATTTTACAGATGAGGAAATCAAGGTACAAGGATTCTAGGTAGCTAGCACAAAGTCACACAGTATATGTTGTGTGGGAATTCAGTCAACCATGGGATAATCTACTGCCCCTTTCATCAGACTTCTTCCCCTAATTTAGCAATCTAAGAATATGAAATGAAGACATACTAAATTTCAGGATGTGAAAGGAGTTAATAGCAGTACTTTTTCAGTTTTCCTTTTTCTCTTCGCTGTACTATATGAAAATTTTGAATAGGGGAAAATACTATTTTTAGAGCCCCCATACTTTCCATGATATATAATGACTGACTCTGAGACTCTCAGGGTCAGGAGGGAACTCTGTCCATGTTCCCAGAATGGAAGCCACAATCTCTCTTATTCATCCTGTCAGCCAGCTCCACATCTGAGCTGAGGTGCACAAGGTTTAAAAGAGAGTGTGTGACGGAAGAAGTGGGAAGCTTGTTAATGTTTTGATTTGGGGTTCTTCTCCAAATCTGGAGGTATCATGCCATAGCACATTCAGTGTCTGCTGTCTCTGGGTGGAGGTTTCAGTACAGGCCAATTTCTTGGCTGCAAACTTCACCATGTTCACCTATACATCCCACCCTCTGAAGATGGGTGGGCCATATGACCTTGCTGTGAACATGCAAGGGTAGGAGGTGGGGGACATCAGGTAGTTTCCTTTAGATTTGGCCAGGGCAGGGCAGGAGAAACATGTCTTGGAACTACAGGGTTTTTCAATCTCCTCAACTTCTGATATTTCTGACCTTTGCCATTCTTCAATAACCAGAGGGCAACATAGTCTACTTGTCTACTTTCTTTTCGACTCTCTGTCCCCACCCCACACCCAAAGGTCTGCTCTCCTCTTTCCTGTAATCCCTTCTGTCTGCATTCTTCTCTCAGTTAATTGCAGTATACTTCTTGTATCATCATACTTGCTTACTCGCAATGATTCTCACCCTGGCTCTCTGAACTGCGTCACGAGGGCCTAAGGCCTAGACTGGGCCCCAAGGCGCAGATCCTGCGATAGAAGGCAGATGCCAATTGGGCGCGCCTGTTGATTACGTCACCACGAGAGGAGGAGCTTACTGAGCGTCGTCGTGAGGTGTGGAAGGAGCCTGAGGAGAAGACATCGTGGTGTTGGAAGGTCCCTGGCGAGGTGAGTGATTTCGTGGGAAGGAAGGGATAGAGGAGGATTCAGGCACAGGTTAGTTGGGTGGTTTATAACCAGCAAGAAGATGGTTATAATATAAAAAGTCTAGCACATTTTAAAGAATGGCCCTGAGGCAATGACCTTGGCCTACCGAGCTGCTGAGGGCAGACTCTTTGGTGAAGGGAGAGGGGCAAAATTAGTGTTTTTTGACTTAGGATGGAGTATGGGGAGCGGTACTGGACCCCTGAAATCGGGAAATAATAGTTATGGTAATTTGGATGTGACAGACCTAAAATTCCATTGAAGCTAGATTCCTTTAAAGCTGGATGGTTGATGACCGTTGGGGGTGGGGAGCTGAAGGCACTAGCTGAGTGTTCGAGAGCGGCGGAAAAAGGATGGTTTATGATTGGATGCTTTGAATGGATGGCCGTTAATGCGTGGGCGATTTTGAACCAATTAGGAGGAGCCCTGTTTCCCGCGTTGCTGGGCAGGTTTATGGTAAAATCTCCAGGCCTCTAGGGGGAGAGAAAATCTTCTCCAGGCCCCTTTTGTGTCAAGCACCAGCCTGCCCCGCCCTTCAGGAACTATGTTTTCTGGACTTTTAAATTTTCTCAGCTCTTTTTCCCTCTGGATAGCAAGTAAAAGGAAAAGAAAGAGTGTGGACTGTAAAGAAATTTATTGAGAAACTAGATGCTAAAGGAAAGATTCAAAAATGTTTTTTATTTCATAGGCCTGAGGCAGAGATTTAAAAATGGAGGCTGCTGATTTGCCTTTTATGGACTTTAAAGGTACATAGCGTTACGTGATAGTAAAGAGAATGTCAAGTTGTTTGCTGCCTTATTGTAGATTTTCCAAATATATTTTGTAACCAATTTTTATCTCTTTGGAGATAATTTTTTTTCTTTCCAGGTTTTCTCAATTATGTACCAGAAAAACAATGTAGATGTTTGATACTGGAGCCCTTTTATGAGCTAGTTTAGGGAATTAAAATTCAGAATTCATGACTTGTTTTTTCAGGATTTTTATGGTATGCGAAATAAAACTGGTCTAATCTGAAGTTTATCAATAGAAATCTGTGTAAAAGTACATATAAAAAGTTATTGCAAGATCCTGAAGTGCCTTTCTGTAATCATTAGTGAAAAATAAATAATATTATCCTGTGTAATTTTAGGTTAAGTGCATTTTTTTGTATCTTAATTCTTTTGAAAATTGGTAATCCATATTGATATCTATGGGAAGTCTTAATAGAAACTCAAAAGCAATTTGTTTGACCAGAACACCAGATTCCTCAACCATGCCAGCTATGGGAGAGTTTACGGCACTTTCTTTGTTTCTGGGGATATTAGACCTGTGTTAAATTCACATTCACATAATAATGTTATATCTTATAAGCAGGGAGGCTACAAATCTATGATTTAAAAAAGTTTAGGTCAATATTTCTTTAATGCTTGTCATTTTAAAAGAGCAACAACAGAGCCCACCACCTTCTACCTTCAATTTTAACTTAGGACATAGTGTTTTAAGGGTATAAACATGGACTCGAGATTATGACTTTTACATATATGGTATCTGACATTTTGTATTTATATAAATATTTGAAGCACACAGAAAAACAGAATAATAAATCAACATCTGTGTGCCTGCCACTGAGCTTTGTAAAATCTTGCAGTTTGCCATGTTTCAGATATTTATTTCATTGCTTTAAAGAGCTAAAAGATTACACATACCATTTTTTCTTCTTTTAAAACTTTATATAGAAATGTATCATGTTGTTTGAATTTTTCTGCAACTTGCCCTTTTTTGCTTAGCATTGTGTTTATGATATTTACGTATGGATATTTGTAGCCCTGGTTCATTCATTTTCCACTGCTGATTAGTGTTACATTGAATGTAAATGTACCACAACTTATTTTTCCAGTCTCTTATTGTTGGACACATAAATTGTTTCAAATATTTGCTATTACAAAAAATGCTATGATGAACATTGTGTTTCTGAGAGTTTCATAGGATCTTTCAAATGTTTTTGACCATCACATCACCAAAAATATATATTCTACACTACAACCTGCTACACACATACTGTATCAAAAATTTAATGAAACAATTTTTAACCTTACTACATGCAGTGCGCTATGAAATTTTCTATTCTTTTCATTTAAAAATGACCCATTAAATTGATTTCTTGTGTTAGCTGTGGGTGAGGTTCTAGGGCTGTGTTTTCCAATTGAAATTCAGAGCAAACAACATAAGTAATGTTGTTTTCTAGTAGCCACATGAAAAAAGGTTAAAATAAACAGATGAAATTAATTTTAATACTATAACTTATTTAGTTCAATTTATCCCAAATGTCATCACTTCTACATGTAACCAATACAAAATTATTAATGAGATATTTTGCATTCTTTTTTTTTCATACAACGTCCTTGAAGTCTGGTGTGTATTTTATACTTACAGCACATATCATTTTGGGCTAGCCACATTTCAAGTGTTCAGTAATTACATGTGGCTAGTGGTGCCGTGTTGAACAGTGCAATTCTAGGTTATACATTTAGGAATCAAAAGCTATGGGTCAAAAGCTATGAACCTATTTAACTTCATGGATATTACCAAATTGCTGTCCAAAGTAGTTTTATTGTCCTCTTTCTTTTTTCCCTATATCCTCACTAACATTTGGTATTGTCAGACTTAAATTTTTTTGCAAGTCTAAAGGATGTTGTTTTAATTTGCATTTCCCTGGTAACTAGTGTGGTTGGTGTATTTTTATAGATTTATTGACCATTTGGGTTTTCTCTTCTGTACACATACATTTTTGGTCAGGTTTTGTAAAAGTGGACCATTAAAGGCCATTCAGTAGCTCTAGCTCATTTCATTTGTGGGGAGAATTGACATAACACCTATCTTTTTGTACCACCAGTTCCAATCAATTTCAAGAAGGAATAGAAATCTAGATTATACCCATTGGGGCCAAATAAGTGTTAAGTCCTTGTCTGCATTCCAGCTCTTCAGCTGTTTAAAGTTGCTTATCATGTCTCCTGGAAAGTCTCTTCTTCAGATTAAGTATTTTCAGTTCATTCAGTCATTTCTCATTTTACATGGTTTCTAGTCATCTCATTTTGGGTGCTGTCTTCTGAACATGCTCTATTCTTTTGTTACTCCTTTTAGTGTGGCACTCAGAACAAAGCACAATTCTCTAGGTTTGATAGGTTCAGTACAAAATAATCTTTCTCTTTAGATTTCTGGGGGTGATCATCTTTCTTTTTAGACAGTGATGAAGCCAAGATTGAATTTGCTTTTTCTTTTTTTTTTGCATGGGGGCAACCACACCACACTAATGATTCATTTTGAGCTTTTTGCCCCCCCATCCCTTCAGTTTTTATTATAAATACATGCTGTTGCTAAGCCATATATTGCCTTTCATATATTAGTTATGAAGACTCAGATGCAGAACTATACTTTTATCTTATATTCATCCCATTGCTGCAACTAGAGATTTAATTTTTGTTCCTAATTGTATCATCCATCTTATTTGTTATCTCTTCCTCTCAGCTTCTTCATCCAGATCATTGATAAAGTTGTTAAACAGGACAAGACTAAGGACAGACTATTAAGCCATTAAACTCTTCACTTTAGGTTGACATCAATCCATTAAGCAACATGCTTTGGGTATGTTTGTTCAACTTGCCTGATAAGTTCTTGTCTCCAGAGTATGGCAACCCTCTTTTGTTTTATACTTGGTTTTATCCCTAGATTTAGAATTTGTTACCAACTCTCCTGTTTATCTTTGAGACTGCCTTCTAGATGATGAACAAAGCTCTGCCATGCTGTGCTCTCCTGCTCTTGACCTTCAGCTTCTTTCTTTCTCTCTCTCCCTTCCTTCTTCCCTCCCTTCCTCCCTCCCTTCTTTCCTTCCTTCCTTGATCAACTTTACTGAGATGTAATTTATATATAATAATGCCTATTTTTTTGGTAAATGTAACCCATGTAACCACCACTCCAGTCAAGAAATAGAACATTGTCATCCCCTCAGAAAATTCCGCCATGCCCCTTTGCAGTTAGTCTAACCCCTAGTCTCTACCCCAGGCAGCAACTGTTCTGATTTCTATCATTGTAGATTAGTTTACAAATGGAACCATACAGTATGTACTCCTTTTTCTGTGACTCTTTTTCCCTCTGCATGGTTTTTTTTGAGATTCCTCCATATTGTTGCATATATGAGTAATTCATTCCTTTTTATAGCTTAGTAATATTCCACCAAATAAATATCACAGTTTATTCATTCATCTGTTGATAGACATTTTTGACTATTATGAATAAAGTTGCTATGAATGTTCATGCATATGTGTTTTTTAATGGACATAGGTTATAATTTCTTTTGGGAGAAATACATAGGAGTGGAATTGCTGGTGGGATATAAAGTTCTTTTGTAACCAAGTTTCAATAGATTGCCTAGAGTATTTCCTTTCTGGAGAGTACAGTATTTAAAGGCCCAATTTTTACTTACTTACTTATTTATATTGTGGTAACATAAAATTTGCCATTTTAACCATTTTTAAGTATACAATTTAGTGGCATTAGTTACTCTGACAGTGTTGTGCTACCATCACCACCATCCATTATCAAAACTTTTCATCACCCAAAACAGAAACTCTGTACTCTTTAAGCAGTAGCTCCCCCTTTTCCCTCCTTCCTGGTTTACTGTAACCTACTTTCTGTCTATGAATTTGCCTATTCTAGATATTTCATATACATGGAATCATATAATATTTTCCTTTCATATCTGGCTTCTTTCATTTAGCATAATGTTTTCAAGGTTCATCCAAGTTGAAGGTTCACCCAAGTTGTAGCATGTATCAGTAATTCATTCCTTTTTATGAAGATCCAAATTCTTAATCTAATAAACAGCTGGGCTAGGGGGTTTCCTAAGGCAGAAAAGTTTTCTGATGCAGAAAACTTCCTCATCTTGGTAAGCACCAGTACCATACAAAACAGATGTATAACTTGGAAAATAGATAACTTGGGAAATAGCAAAAGGAAGTTGGGTGGATGTTGAAAGAATATTGGAGCCAAGATTATTTAGCTCAGCTGTACTTCTCGACATTAGGGTTATTCTTAAATAATGGCAACTGTTTATTAAGCTTTGGAACTCCCTTTCCTGTGGTTAGTTTGGAGACAAATTTTTATTTACATTTTTTCAGATTTCTAACTTTGTGTTGGTTGTATCTGTTACAATATCCAAGTGTATACTTCCTTTTTCTTTTAAATTTATGATGATTGTTAGGGAGGTAGATGTTAGCTCATTTGTTTAATCAGATCTTCAGAAGTCAGTTACAATGTATATGTTGTACCACCCTTGTCCAGTAGGAATATGTGAGCTATAAATGTAATTTAAGATTTTCTAGTAGCCACATTAAGAAGTAAAAAGAAACAGGTAAAATTAATTTTGATAATGTATAATTAGCCCAACATATAAAAATATTATTTCATCATGTAATCACTTTCCAAAATTACTGAGATATTTTACATTCTTTTTTTCATACTAAGTCTTTGAAATCCAGTATGTATTTTAAAATCATATTACATCTCAATTCAGACCAGCTCTACCATATTGGATAGTGCAGATTTAGACTAAAAAATTTAGTAGGAAAACTCACTGAAGATATTTGCCTTTTTGTTACTGCAAAGGAGAGGCTAAGCCTACTTATAATTGTGCATAAGAGTTACCCCCAGAGAACGTCTTTTGTTGCTCAGATGTGGCCTCTCTCTCTAAGCCAACTGTGCAGATAAATTCACTGCCCTTCCCACTAAGTGGAATATGACTTCCAGGGGTGTAAATCTCCCTGGCAATGTGGGACATGACTCCCAGGGATGAACCTGGACCTGGCATCATGGGATTGAGAAAGGCTTTTTGACCAAAAGGGGGAAGAGAAATGAAACAAAATAGTTTCAGTGACTGAGAGATTTCAAATGGAGTCAAGAGGACATTCTGGAGGTTATTCTTATGCATTATATAGATATCCCTTTTTAGTTTTTGGTGTATTGGAATAGCTAGAAGGAAATACCTGAAACTGTCTAACTGCAACCCATTAGCTGTGATTCTTGAAGACGATTGTATTACTCTATAGCTTATACTGTGTGACTGTGTGATTGTAAAAACCTTGTGGCTCACACTTCCTTTAGCAGTGTATGGACAGATGAGTAGAAAAATGGACACAAAAAGTAAATGAATAATAGGGGAGATGGGGTGTTTTGGGTGTTCTTTTTTACTTTAATTTTTATTCTTATTTTTTTGTGCAGTAATGAAAATGTTCAAAAGTTGTGACGAATGTACAACTATATAATGGTACTGGGAACCATTGATTATACACTTTGGATGATTGTATGGTATGGGAATATATCTCAATAAAATTGAAGTAGTAAAAGCAATGGGGGGAAAATGGAGAGGGAAATTTCTGGAATGATTGCAATTTTTTAAATCTTGATAGAAGTTTGAGTTATATGGGTTTATACATTTCTTAAAAGTCATCAAATATACATTTAAAATATGTACATTTCATTATATGTAAATTTTACCTCAAAAGGAATAAATACTGATCTGAGCACTAGTTAAAAAAAGATATTTGGCTGTCATTAGATCTCAAAGAACTTTATTATTTTGGAAGCCTCCCTGAATTATCTTTTCCCCTTTCTTTAAATGCCCCAATGGGATCCTCAGATTAGGCATGGCAGAGTTCTTGGGAAATGTCCCAAGAGACGGCCACATAGTTCAGAGTCAAGAGCATAACTGCTATATGGCCTGTACAGAAATTGCATAGAGATATTGGTTTAGGTTACCTGGTAGGAATAATACAGTTTATGAAATAGCGAGGTGGAATGACACACAGAATTCAAACTAAAAAGTATGTTACACAATGCTTTTCTGCTCTGGCCCTCACATATATTTCTAACGGTGTTTCCTATGATCTTTTACCCTTTTCTCCAACATAACTACTTATGGTTATTTTGAACCACTTTGCTTTTCCACACTTCTGTGCTTCTCCCCCTGTTTGGCATATTCTTTCCTTCAATATCTGCCTGGAAATCTTTAACTCATCCTTCAAGACTCACCTCAGATATCACCTCAGGGAAACCTATACTGCCATCCCATATCTTAGCTTTCTAATGAGCTGAGTTACTCAATCTTTCATGTTCATGTAGCCTCTTGTACTTAACATCACTTTCTTACATCATATTGTAATTATTCTTTCATTTTTATTTTCCTTCATAGTGTAATCTACTTGATGGTTTAGACTGCCTCACTCATCTTTGTATTCCTAGCAAGATATGTAGTATCTGCATTTGCCAGGAGTTCAATAAATATTGAATTAAGATTTGCAAGGAGAAGTGCAGATACCAGTCAAAGCAGAAACAGTGCATTTGCCTTGGATTCTGTTCAAGGGTTGTGCTACTAATAGCTTTGATCTTGGGCGAGTTAACTTCTTTATGCTTTATTTTCATCAGCTATAAAATTAGAGTGTTACTAGCATTTTGAAGTAATTTACAGTTCTGAAAAATTGGTTTATTGATGCATGTGTATCCACAAATATCTTGTGTGCAAATGACTAAGCACCTCAAGGATGGGGACTATGTCTTTCTTGTTCATGTTGTATCCTTGATGCTTTGCAAAGTACTTGGTTATTGTTCTGGTTTGCTAATGCTGCTGTTATGCAAAACACCAGAAGTGGATCGGCTTTTATAAAGGGGGTTTATTTGGTTATAAAGTTACAGTCTTAAGGCCTTAAAGTGTCCAAGGTAAGGCATCAGCAACAGAGTACCTTCACTGAAGGATGACCATTGGCATCCAGAAAACCTCTGTTAGCTGGGAAGGCATGTGGCTGGTGTCTGCTTGCTCCCAGTTTGCGTTTCAAAATGGAGTTCCCCAAAATATTTCTTTTATCTGCAGCTCCTCTCCAAAATGTCACTCTCAGTTGTTCTGAGGTCCCTCTGTTTGTGAGCTCTTTTTATAGGATTCAAGTGAACTAATCAAGACCCACCCTGCATTGGTGGGGCCACATTTCCATGGAAACAAGAGGTCACACCCTAATCAAAAGTATCACTCACAGTTGGGTGGGTCACATCTCCATGGAACAGTCAATCAGAAGGTTCCAACCTAATCAACACTAATACGTCTGCCCCCACAAGGTTGTACCAGAGAACATGGTGTTTTGGGGGACATAATCAATCTGAACCGGCACAGTTATCATTAAATGTTTATTGTATGAATGAATGAATGAATGACTGTCCATTTCATTCATATTGCCCACAAGAATTGCAACAACATCACCAGGAATGACCCTATGTATTTCTGATGATGATTTGGAAATGTACATGGGCTCAAATAAACTCTCCTGTGTTATTCTGTCACCATCAAAAATAATTCATAGGGTGCCTGATTGACTGTGACATTTTGCTTGGTAATCCTCTAAATAATTGGTACGTTTTATTAGGAGTGGAAAGACTAAAGCTATCTTGTTTGGAAAATTAGCCATCATTCTTTTCATTTTATTAAGATTTTGACCTTTCTTACAAGCAAGTTTTATTGTGTGTAGTTTACTATATATAGAGATAAGGAACACAGGGCAGTTGAATCAACTTAAGACTTCTTTCTTCTTTCAAAAACATCTTTGACCTGTACTACCTTGAGAGCTGCTAAAATGTACTCAGCCCAACTCATCCACTTCAGCCTTCCAACTGTGTTGTAAGTACTTTACTGCATTCCCAAACTTCCATGTCTTGTTTCTGGTCTGATTTAGATGTGAATCTACTGGACAGGTGACTTGGATACAACTTTCTTTCAGTGACTGGTACATTGTTAGCAGTCAGTAAGCAGAAATAAACAGAATATAGCATTATGACAAATAAAGTTGTTTTAAATAAATAGAAATCTGATCTTTAATAACCATAGTAACTAAAACAAACCAGATCTTCATATATTGCCTTTATCATATTGAGAAAGCTCCCTTCTACTCCTATCCTTTGAAGTGCTTTCATCAAGAAAGGATGTTGAATTTTGTCACATGCCTTTTCTGCATTAATTGAGATGATCATGTGATTTTTCCACTTTGATTTATTGATGTGGTATATTACATTGATTGATTTTCTTGTGTTGAGCCAGTCTTGCACACCTGGAATAAATCCCACCTGCTCATTGTTTATAATTCTTCTAATGTGCTGTTGGATTCGATTTGTGAGTATTTTGTTGAGGATTTTTGCATCTATATTCATTAAAGAGATTGGTCTATAATTTTCTTTTTTTGTGGTATCTTTTTGTGACTTTGGTATTAGGGTGATGTTGGCTTCATAGAATGAGTTAGGTAGCTTTCCCTCCTCTTCAATTTTTTTGAAGAGTTTGAGCAGGATTGGTACTAATTCTTTCTTGAATACTTGGTAGAATTCACATGTGAAGCCAACTGGTCCTCGGCTTTTCTTTTTTGGGAGCTTTTTGATGACTGGCTCAGTCTCTTGTGATTGGTTTGTTGAGGTCGTCTATTTCTTCGTGAGTCATTGTTGGTTGTTCATGCTTTTCTGGGAAGTTGTCCATTTCTCCTGAGTTGCCTAGTTTATTAGGATATGGTTGCTCAGAGTATCTTCTCGTTATCTCCTTTATTTGTGCAGGGTCAGTATTTATGACCCCTTTCCCATTTCTGATTGTATTTATTTGATCCACTCTTGCTCATTTTTTTTTGTTAACCTAGCTAAGGGTCCATGAATTTTATTGATTTTCTCAAAGAACCAACTTCTGGTTTTGTTGATTCTCTGTATTGTTTTCCTGTTCACAGTTTCATTTATTTCCGCTCTAATCTTTGTTGTTTCTTTCCTTCTGTTTGCTTTGGGGTTAGTTTGCTGTTCTTTCTCTAGTTCCTCCAGGTGAACAGTTAATTCCTCGATTTTTGCTCTCTCTTCTGTTAATGTAGGTATTTAGGGCAATAAATTTCCCTCTCAGCACCACCTTTGCTGCATCTCATGTTTTTTAATTTTGTAACTTTATTTATCAAAAAATTAAAAGACAAACAAATAAACAAAAAAACCTTTCAAACTAAACAAAGGAATAAGAAAAACAAATAACCTAAAATAACTACATTGCTTCCAACATGTTCCTACCATGCCCCAAGAAAATTAGCAAACCGTAAGCTAACAAAGGCATAAGAAAAACCAAAAAACCTAAAATAACTACATTGAAGCTAATTTTTAAAGAAAATGTAATAGTTTTTTTTACTTTGTCAAAAAATTAAAAAAAAAAAGCAATTCAAACAAAACAAAACAAAGGAATAATAAAAACAAATAACTTAAAATAACTGCATTGCTTCCATCATGTCCCTGCCATACCCGAAGAAAATTAACAAACCCTAACAAAACAAAGGAATAAGAAAAACAAATAACCCAAAATAACTACATGGCTTCCAAAATGTTCCTTCCATACCCTAGAAAATTTACAAACCATAATCATTCCTGAGCATTCCCATAACGTTGAGATTACTCTCAGTTGGTGATCTGTTCTTATTAGAGTATTGTTGTCCCTTCATTAGTTTCTATCTCTAGGGCCTCTACATTCTACAATATAAAATATTTATCTTACATTTTTCACAGAATTCACATTAGTGGCAACATACAATATCTCTCTTTTTGTGTCTGGCTTATTTCACTCAGCATTACGTCTTCAAGATTCATCCATGTTATCATATGTTTCACGGCCTCATTCTTTCTTACTGCCGTGTAGCATTCCATCGTGTGTATATACCACATTTTGTTTATCCACTCATCTGTTGAAGGACATTTGGATCATTTCCATTTCTTGGCAATTGTGAATAATGCCACTGTGAACATCAATGTGCAAATATCTGTTGGTATCACTGCTTTCAGATCTTCTGGGTATATACCGAGAAGTGAAATTGATGGATTGAAGGGTAACTTGGTATTTAGTTTTCTAAGGAACTGCCAGACTGTCTTCCAGAGTGGCTGTACCATTATACAGTCCCACCAGCAATGAATAAGAGTTCCAATTTCTCCACATCCTCTCCAGCATTTGTAGTTTCCTGTTTGTTTAATGGCAGCCATTCTAGTTGGTGTGAGATGATATCTCATTGTGGTCTTAATTTGCATCTCCCTTATAGCTAGGGAAGATGAACAGTTTTTCAAGTGTTTTTTAGCCATTTGTTTTTCCTCTTCAGAGAAATGTCTTTTCATATATTTTGCCCCTTTTATAATTGGCTATTTGTACTATTTTTATAGAATTTCTTTATATATGCAAGATATCAGTCTTTTGTCAGATACATGGTTTCCAAATATTTTTTCCCATTGAGTTGGCTGCCTCTTCACTTTTTTGACACATTCCTTTGAGGTACAGAAGCTTTTAATTTTGAGGAGTTCCCATTTATCTATTTTTTCTTTTGTTGCTTGTGCTTTGGGTGTAAGGTCTAAGAAGCGACCTCCTAATACAAGGTCTTAAAGATGTTTCCCTACATTATCTTCTAGGAATTTTATGGAACTGTCTCTTATGTTGAGGTCTTTGATCCACTTTGAGTTAATTTTTGTGTAGGGTGTGATGTAGGAGTCCTCTTTCATTCTTTTGGATGTGGACATCCAGCTCTCCCAGCCCTATTTGTTGAAGAGACTGTTATGTTCCAGTTCAGTGCTTTTGGGGGCTTATCAAATATCAGTCAACCATAGGTCTGGGGGTCTATCTCTGAACTGTCAATTTGATTCCATTGATCAATATGTCTATCTTTGTGCCAGTACCATGCTGTTTTGACTACTGTGGCTTTATACAAAACTTCAAAGTCAGGAAGTATAAGTCCTCCCACTTTGCTTTTCTATTTTAGAATGTATTTAGCAATTTGAGGCATATTTCCCTTCCAAATAAATTTGATAACTAGCTTTCCCATGTCTGCAAAGTAGGTTTTTGGAATTTTGATTGGAATTGTGTTGAATCTGTAGATGAGTTTGTCTAGAATTCAATCTTAATGACATTTAGCCTTCCTATCCATGAACACAGAATAGTTTTCCATCTTTTTAGGTACCTTCTATTTCTTTTAATAAAGTTATACAATTTTCTATGTATAGGTCTTTTACATCCTTGGTTAAATTTATTCCTGGGTACTTGACTTTTTTAGTTGCTATTGAGAATGGAATCTTTTTCTTGAGTTTCTCTTCAGTTAAGTCATTTCTAGTGTATGGAACATTACTGACCTATGTGCATTAATCTTGTATCCTGCTACTTTGCTAAATTTATTAGCTCAAGTAGCTGTGTTTATTTCTCAGGGTTTTCCAGATACAAGATCATATCATCTGCAAGTAATGACAGTTTTACTTCTTCCTTTCCCATTTGAATGCCTTTTATTTCTTTGTCTTGCCAGATTGCTCTGGCTAGCACTTCCAGCACAATGTTGAATAACAGTGGTGACAGCAGGCATCCTTGTCTCATTCCTGATCCTAGAGGGAAGGCTTTCAGTCTCTCCCCCTTGAGTACTGTGCTTGCTGTGGGTTTTTCATATATGTCCTTTATCATATTGAGGAAGTTTCCTTCAATTCCTACCTTTTGAAGTGTTTTTATCAAAAAAGGATGCTGGATTTTGTCAATTGCTTTTTCAGCATCTATTGAGATGATCATTTGATTTTTCCCTTCTGATTTTTTCCCATTGAGGCATTTGTTAATGTGTTGTATTACATTGATTTATTTTCTTATGTTGAACCATCTTTGCATGCCTGGAATGAACCCCACTTGTTCATGGTGTATGATTTTTTGAGTGTGTCTTTGGCTTTGATTTGCAAGCATTTTATTGAGAATTTTTGTGCTTCTATTCATGAGGAAGATTGGGCTGTAGTTTTCCTTTCTTGTAGCATCTTTGACTGGTTTTGGTATTAGAGTGGTGTTAACTTCATTAAATGAGTTAGGTAGTATTCCATTTTCTTCAATTTTTTGAAAGAATTTAAGTAAGATTGGTGTCTGTTCTTTTTGGAAAGTTTGGTAGAATTCCCCTGTGATGCCACCTGGCCCTGGGCATTTATTTGTGGGAAACTTTTTGATGACTGATTGGATCTCTTTGCTTGTGATTGGTTTGTTGAGGTCTTCTATTTCTTCTCTGTTTAGTCTAGGTTGTTTATGTGTTTCCAGGAAATTGTCCATTTCCTCTGCATTATCTAGTTTGTTGGTTTAGAGTTGTTCATAGGATCCTCTTAGGATTTTTTGAATTTCTTCGGGATCTGCAGCAATGTTGCCTCTCTCATTTATTATTTTGTTTATTTGGATCTTTGTCTTTTTGAGAAGGGCTTGTAAATCTTGTTGATCTTCTCAAAGAACCAAATTTTGGTGTTATTTGTTCTATTTTTTGTTCTCTATATCATTTATTTCTGCTTTAATCCTTGTTATTTCTTTTCTTCTACTTGGTATAGGATTAGTTTGCTGTTCATTTTCTAGCTTCTTCAGTTGTTCCATTAGTTCTTTGATTTTAGCTCTTTCTTCCCTTTTAATGTATGCATTTAGAGCTATAAATTTCCCACTTTTTTGATCATCTGTCTGCTGCATCGGCTCATCCCTGGATAGGGGGCTTTTAGCTGTGGGTGTGCAAAGGGCTCTCAGCCACGCAAGATACTGAGGCGGGTGCCCGTGGCATGGAAGACACTCCTCATCACGATCGCCTGTGGCTCCTGCTGCTGGCTCCTTGACCTCTTTCTGGGTCTTACTCTAACCTGCCTCCAAACACAGTCTCTTGTTTTCTCCCTCCCACAGCGCCAGTCTGGCTGTTGTTTCTCCAGCAGCAATCCAGATTAAACACATGACTCCAAAAGCAGTCTATCAGTTTCTCCAAGTGCTCAGTCACTATGGATATATAGGTCCCTCCCCAGCCGGTGGAACCCTGGAACTGCTATTCTGGAACACTTTCTGTCTTTTATCTAGTGTTTTTTACAGAGGAGAATTTTGCTCTCGCTCCTAATCTGCCATCTTGGATTTGTCCTCCATAAGTTTTGATATGCTGTTGTGTTTTCATTGTCATTTGCCTCCAGGTATTTACTAATTTCTCTTGTAATTTCTTCCTTTACCCACTGGTTTTCTAAGATTGTGTTGTTTAGCCTCCATATATTTGTGAATTTCACAAACTTCTGCCTGTTAATGATTTCCAACTTCATTCCATTATGATCTGAGAAACTGTTTTGTGTAATATCAATATTTTTAAATTTGTTGATTCTTGCTTTGTGATCCAACATGTGATCTATCCTAGAGCATGTTCCATGAGCACTTGAGAAAAAAGTGTATCCTGCTGTTGTGGGGTGTAGTGTTCTATAAATATTTGTCAAGTCTACATCAGTTATCGTACAATTCAACAACTCTGTTTTCTTATTGTTCCTCTGTCTAGATGTTCTGTCCATTGATAAGAGTGGTGTATTGAAGTCTCCAACTATTATTGTAGAGGTATCTGCTTCTCCTTTCAGTGTTCTCAGTGTTTGCCTCATGTATTTTGGGTCACTCTGGCTTGGTGCATAAATATTTATGACTGTTAGATTTTCTTGGTGAATTGACCCTTCTATTAATATCTGGTGTCCTTCTTTGTCTCTTTTAATTGTTTTACTTTTGAAGTCTACTTTGTCTGATATTAATATAGCTATTCTTGCTTTTTTCTGGTTGTTTTTTGTGTGAAATATCTATTTCCAACCTTTCACTTTCAGCCTATTTTTATCCTTGTGTCTAAAGTGAGTTTCTTGTAGAGAGCATATAGATGGCCCTGTTTTTTAATCCATTCTGCCAGTCTATGTCTTTTTTGGGGGAGTTTAATCCATTAACATTTAGTGTTATTACTGTAAGGGCAGTACTTTCTTCTACCATTTTGTCTTTTGGATTTTATATGTCATATCTTATTTTTTTCTCTGTCCTTTTACCCATCCTGATAGTCTTCATTTCTACACTCTTCCCCAAACCTCTCTCTCCTGTCTTTTCCTATCAGCCTGTAGCACTCCCTTTAGTATTTCTTGTATTGCTGGTCTCTTATTCACAAACTCTCTCAGTGTCTGCTTGTCTGAAAATATTTTAATCTCTCTCTCATTTTTGAAGGACAGTTTTGCTGGATACAGGATTCTTGGTTGGCAGTTTTTCTCTTTCAGTGTCTTAAAATCTGCACATAGTCTTATCAAGCTTCCTTTTTATGTGATGGATCGCTTTTCTCTTGCTGCTTTCAGAATTCTCTGTTTGTCTTTGACGTTGGGCAATCTGATCAATAAGTGTCTTGGAGTAGGTCTGTTGGGATCTATTCTGTTTGGGGTATGCTGTTCTTGAATCCGTAATTTTATGTCTTTCATAAGAGTTGGGAAATTTTCAGTGAGTATTTCTTCTGTTATTCTTTCTGCCCCCTTTCCTGTTTCTTCTCCTTCTGGGACACCCATAACACCTATATTGTGCACTTCATGTTGTCATTCAGCTCCCTAAGACTCTGCTCATATTTTTCCATTCTTTTCCCTTTCAGTTCTTTTGTGTGTATGATTTCAAATGTCCTGCCTTCCAGTTCACTGATCCATTTTTCTGCCTGTTCAAATCTACTGTTGTATTTCTCCATGGTGTTTTTCATCTCTTCTGTTATGACTTTCATTCCCATAAGTTCTGCCATTTGTTTTTTTTTTTTATCATCATTTTATTGAGATATATTCACATACCACGCAGTCATACAAAACAAATCGTACTTTCGATTGTTTACAGTACCATTACATAGTTGTACATTCATCACCTAAATCAATCCCTGACACCTTCATTAGCACACACACAAAAATAACAAGAATAATAATTAGAGTGAAAAAGAGCAATTGAAGTAAAAAAGAACACTGGGTACCTTTGTCTGTTTGTTTCCTTCTCCTATTTTTCTACTCATCCATCCATAAACTAGACAAAGTGGAGTGTGGTCCTTATGGCTTTCCCAATCCCATTGTCACCCCTCATAAGCTACATTTTTATACAACTGTCTTCGAGATTCATGGGTTCTGGGTTGTAGTTTGATAGTTTCAGGTATCCACCACCAGCTACCCCAGTTCTTTAGAACCTAAAAAGGGTTGTCTAAAGTGTGCATAAGAGTGCCCTCCAGAGTGACCTCTCGGCTCGTTTTGGAATCTCTCTGCCACTGAAGCTTATTTCATTTCCTTTCACATCCCCCTTTTGGTCAAGAAGATGTTCTCCGTCCCACGATGCCGGGTCTACATTCCTCCCTGGGAGTCATATTCTACGTTGCCAGGGAGATTCACTCCCCTGGGTGTCTGATCCCACGTAGGGGGGAGGGCAGTGATTTCACCTTTCAAGTTACTGCCATTTGTTTTTACAAGTTTATGAATTCTTCTTTATGGTCATCTGGTGTCTTCTTTATATCCATCATCTTTTTTTGCCATATTTTCCTTCAGCTCATTGATTTGGTTTAGGAGATTTGTTTGAACATCTTTAATTGGTTGTTTCAGTTCCTGTATCTCCGTTGAATTCTTAGTTTGTTCCTTTAGCTGGTCCATATTTTCATGTTTCCTAGTATGGCTCGTTATTTTTAGGTGTCTAGGCATCTGATTTTTTGATTAGTTTATTCTGGAGCTTGTTTTCACTCTTTTACCTAGGGTTTTCTTGTTGGTTGGCTTTGTTCTCTATCTGTTTTTTGATGTTCAGTCCAAGTTTTCTAGTCCTCTAACATAGCTTCGGTTTAGTTGATCAGAATTTTTCAACTCTTATTTTCTGGTTCTTGCTCTGCCTCTTTGTAACCTTTTTGTGAGAGGGTCTCCTCAGATATGGTCGACCCCAACCAAGCTTTCCCAGTCCAGAGAGGCCCAGTTCTCAGGAGAGGGGTATGAAGTTTCCCTGAGAATGAAACTTTGAAGGTTGTCAGACCATCCTGTGAAGCGTCTAGACTGTGCTTGTCCTAACCTCTCCAGCAGGTGGGGCTTGTCAATCCATCGTTCCCCACCAGTGTTAATTGGTGTCACACTGCCTTTAATTCTCTTCAGACTCTGTCCCTGCCAGGGGTGTGGCTGACTGAAGCTGGTTTCTGTTTTCCAGCCCCTGGGGTCTGAGTTCTTTGAAGGAGGGCAGCCACTTGAGCTGGGCCATGCCCCCCTTTTCTTAGGTAAGTTATGCCCTTTAAGGAGTTGTCTCCCCCACTAGATGTGTTGCTTTGTCTCTCAGACCTACCTTAGCTCTCTGTTTCCTGGGTCTAGAGGTCAGTTGCAAATATCTGAGGCTTTCTGTAAAGAGCTTCTTAGAATAGTTATTTAAAAAACAAGGAAAAAAAGAAATTCCTTTTCAAGGCCTTTCCCCAGACCCCCAATTTGGTCAGTCACAGAACAGACTATTTAAAGATAGACGCTTTAGGCTGTTAACTCTTTCACCTGAATAGTTACTCTCTGACAGCTTTAATTCCCCCCTTGCTTGGGGCATGGAGCTCTGAGGGCCTATTGAAGAGTAAAAAGATAAAGAGTCAGAGAATAAGAAAAGAAAAGAAAAGATAAAAACCCTTTTCAGAGCTGGACCCCAGCTCCCTGGGTGTGCAAATGAGAGCCCGATTTTGTGCCTGTTTCTATGTGCCCCTTTTTCTTGGAGCCTAGCCCTTTCCCAGTATTCTGAACACCTCCAACTCCAAAAGTCACTGGTTTGTTTGTTTGTTTGTTTTTGTTGTTAGACCCACCTTCTCTCTGCCAGGCCAAAGATCCCTCGGTTTTTTTTTTCTTTCATCCCTTTTCCTGGTTTATGTGCTCTTGGAGCTTTTGTTCAGCAGTTTGAATTTGTTAATTAATTCTGCAATTGAGGCTGGATTGAGCCCCTCTTCTAGCTCCCAGAACAGATTGTTTCTTTTTCCCTCAGGGAGCCAGCTCCAAGACATCCTGCTGTATCTGGGAGGGAGGGGCGCCAGCCCCCTGGCCGGACTTACAGATTTTCCGCTGCAATCTCAGCTGCTCCATCCATTCCAGACTGGTTTACGATGCGTGACCAGTTGTCCCGGCCCGTGGGACGTTCAATGGAGGCTCCAAATCCTGTGAGGGAGGAATGGTATGGGACAAGAGACGCGAAGAACGACAGCAAGACAGGTTTCTGATCAAGCTGCAAAACTTTATTGAAGAGGCAGAGCATATATACTCTAGGAGAAGGGGAAGTGGCTAGCAAGGGCTCGTGGCGGTCTAGGATTGGTGGCTGCTGTTGCTAGGGCGGATGGCAGATGTAGGGTTAGCATTTTTGGCGCGAACTAGCACTTTTGGCACGAACTACTTCCGTAAAGAAGGCTGAGGGTAACTTAAGCTATTGTTGTATCAGCCCTGGCGGCCATGTTGCACATCTCCGGCATAGCTGAAGGTGGACTTCATGCATGCTACCTTAATCGCCCTCTACATCTCCTCCCTTTGTTTTTCAAAAGGATGGAGGAAGAATGCTGATCGAGCATTCTTTTGGCATTAACCTGCTGGGGGAAGTAGAGGCCTCATTTCCCAAGTTGTTTGTGGCTTCTGTTTTTCTGGGGAGGGGAATTTGTGCAGAGCGAACCCCTATGCAAATGAGGCATACTTCTCAAGGAGCTCGAAAATGGCCTTTAATTGTTTTGACCCTCCTTTGCAGTGCTTTGCCTCGCACCCAGTGGTACCAATCATAGCATAAGCTAGAAGCATACTTTCGAGTTATATGCTGCTCCCGTAGGAGGGGGCTTTCTTACCCGAAAGGGTGGGTAGCAGGCAGATTTTCTGGATCCACACCTTGGTCAGCGAGGTGAAGCCGGTGATAATGCACTTGAATAGGCTTGCCTAGGGCAGAATCAACTTGGTCCTTAACTAGCTGTATTATTCTTTTTATGGCCCAAGGTGCAAAAGATATTATAAGGAGTATGGTTATCAAGGGGCCTAATATAGGGAGGAGGTAAGGGAGGATTCCATTAAGTCCCCAGGAGGGGCCTCCTTGGGCTTCCCGCTCACGCTTGTGGTTTGCAATTCCTTCTCTAAGTTTGGTCATGGAATCTCTAACTACGCCAGAATGGTCAGCGTAAAAGCAACATTCCTCACCTAGCGCAGCACAAAGCCCTCCCTGCTTAAGGAAAAGCAGATCCAAACCTCTTCTGTTTTGGAGAACAACCTCCGATAGGGACGTAAGGGATTTTTCAAGATGGGTGATGGAGGTTTCAATGCGGGCTAAATCTTCATCTATAGCAGCTCTTAGGTGGGAGAAGCCTTGGTTGTGGAGGATAATAGAGGCGGTTCCAGTGCTTAGGCCAGCAATACCTAAAAGAGAAGCAATAGTGACAGCCGTGATAATTTCTCTTTTGTTTCTTAGCATGGTTGGAGGTTGCGCGGTTAAGTGGTGATAAAGGTCTTCCTCTGCATGGAAGAGGACATGGGGTAGCACAGCCACTAAGAGGCACATTTCCCCTGTTTCAGTGAGGGCTTTTGCTGATACGCAAGGAGTAAGCCCCGTGGAAGAGCACAGCCATTTTGCCCCTATTGGGGGAATATAGAATTTACCTTCTGGAAAGGACGACTGTGCACAGACCTTTTTTAAGGAGGAGGAAATGTTACCAATACAATGCCCAGAGTGAAGAACGGATTGCATAGTAAGGCCGATTTTTCTGTTTGCATTCCAAGGACATTGTGGATGATTGTCTTCGTCAGAAATATTAAATGAGGTATTAAGGGCTACAGCATCATAAAAAGGGGGATTAATAGAGAAACATAGCCAGCAACTGCGAGTAAGGTTAGGCTGGGAGGAGTTTAGAGAGAGAAAGGTGGCTTGGAGTATTTATAGATTGGGTTAAGCTCTACGGAAGAGCTTGAGGGTGACAATGTTGGGTTGGTAGTAGGGGAAGAATTAGCGGGTTTGCGAGAAGGGGTAGTTGGGCGCGGGGGAGCGAGCACCACATTTGGCCCTATGGCGGATGGTTTTTGCTGTACTGCTTCTTTTTTTATTAGAATAAGAGATCCCGGGTCGGATCCTGCTAAATAGATTCGGAAGCCCCAAGTTCGACCCATGAGCCAAGAGGTATCAGTAGGGTCTAGTACGGTGAGCATAAGTTTTTTTGGACAGAGGTACCTATCGTACCAGCGGTTGCCTGGGTTCTGGCAAGTATATGGGACCTCTGTAAGATTTAGAAATTTGTCAGGGGCATAGGGTTTCCAGCTAGTGGCCAGTGTTTCACACCCCCAGTATGCACAGTAGTACTCATAGGGGGAATTGCAGTACGGTTTTCCAGGATTTGAGGATGGGCACATGTAATAATTCTGTATATTAAGGCTGCCAGGATAACCGACAGGTTTTGGATTAGGAGGGGGAAACAGATCAGTGGCATTAAAAACAAAAGAGGGGCGTCCTGCAGTGGTATTGCAAAGAATTATTTTTGAATCTTCCCATCGCGCAAGGGTCCATTTCCAAGGCTGATGGGGGTTGGAATTGCGATTAGGATTGCCATGCGATATACTAGGTAGGAGAAGGCATAAAGCGGCAATTTTGAGTGGTAGTAGGCTTAACAAGGCCATACTAATAGGGGTTATAGGTTTTTTGTTCTGTTAAGGAAAGCAAGCTAGCAGAGTGATACACCCTACGACGCACAAATATGTTATAGCAAGCAGGATTTTCTCTAACGGGTTCCAATGTTCTGGGGCAACGGCTGCCAATCCGGCCGCAAACAGTAAGGCCAGAGAGCCAATTAGTAAGAGCCAATAGTTCATGTGGTCTCAGTGATGGGGCAAACCTGTAAGTTGGGCTTCTCTTAGTTGCCGGCTGCACGTAGGCTGGGCGTGTTCTGGGCAGGCTACAGCAAAGTTGGCGACGTGCTGGAAGAGAAAAAAGGAGAGAAATTTTTTCTCAGGGAGGGGTTTGTTCCCTGGAAAGGTTATTGTTAAAGGGAAGGGGGGATTTTGGGGCTTGTTTTGACAGTGGAGGATTAACATGTCTAATTAGTTTTTCTGGAAGCCAGCGAGGACCCTCTTTTTCTTGGTCATATATGCAAGCAGAACCTCGTCTCCAGATGATAACGGGGTCAGGTCCATTCCATTTTGATGTTAAGGGGTCACGCCACATAACTGGCTTGTTGCATCTGTGTTTTGGGATGCCAATGTCTGTCGGCTGCAGATTGCCCTTTATCATCCAGAGTTAGGAAGTTAAGAACAAAAAGAGCATGATGTAAAAGGTCTCGGGGACGTTGTTTCGTGAGATTGAGAGTGCTTTCGGCTAAGCGGCACAGAGCATTTTTTAAGGTGCGATGTGCTCGCTCTACTATTCCCTGTTCTTGGGGATTATAAGGTATTTCCATAATGTGCTTAATTTGCAATTGCTGACAGAATGTTTGAAAGTTTTTTCCAGTATACCCAGGTCCATTATCTGTTTTAATGATTTTAGGCTGCCCTAAAACGGTGAAGCAATGTAGCAAATGAGAGATGACATGCTTTGAAGCTTCCCCTGATTGCAAACTAGCTAGCATGAATCCACTGTACGTATCAATACAGACATGTATATATTTAAGTTGCCCAAAACTAGCGAGATGGGTGACATCCATTTGCCAGATTTCGTTTGGGATGAGCCCTTTTGGGTTGACTCCTAAATGAGGGACTGGTAGTTGGGTTACACAGTTTTTGCAGGCTTTAACAACTTCCCTTGCTTGTTCCCTTGTAATATTGAATTTTAAGCGGAGGGTGTTTGCATTTAGGTGGTGTTGGGCATAGGCTTGGGAAGCTAAGGTTAGGGAATTAGAAAGATTGGGACATATTAATTGGGTGGCAGCATCTGCTAGCGCATTGCCTTCCGCTAGAGGGCCTGGCAGGTTCTGATGGGCACGGAGGTGTCCTATGAAGAAAGGGAGCTGTCGTTTGAGAATTAATTTTTGTAGCTTTGAGAATAAGGGGACTGCATTGGTGGACGGTTTGATAAATGGAGTTGTTTCTAATTGTGGTATGGACTGAGCTATATATGCACTATCCGTGTATAAATTAAAAGGTTGGTTTTGAAGGTGGGAAAAAACCTGTAAGACTGCATAGAGCTCGACAAGTTGAGCTGAAGTATAGGGAGAGTGCACGGAAAATGCTTGACCCTGGATGACGTATGCTGCGGTCCCATTTGCTGAACCATCAGTAAAGACTAAGGTAGCAGAGTCTATGGGTTTTGCTTTAGTGATTTTTGGGAAGGTGAATTGATGGATTTTAGCGAACTGGATTAATGGGTCGCTTGGGTAATGATTATCAATATCGCCTAGGAATGAAGAGCATGCGATAGCCCATTCATCGTTGGTTTGGAAAAGCCAATGGATTTGATCTTGGGTGTATGGGACAATAAGGGAATCGGGATCTTTTCCAAACAGTTGGCGGCTAGTTTGCCGGCCTTTAATTATGAGGGCAGCTATAGGAGAAATATACGGTGAGAGCACCTTTGTTGGAGTAGCTGGGAGATGAACCCAGAGTAGTGGGTGGCCTCGCCCGTTTGGTTGTTTTAAATTGGATTGCCAGAATACGCCTGTAGGCGTGTGGGTTGTAGCAAGAATTATAAAAATTAAGGGTTGGTGGTAATTTATTTGATAGCAAGTTTGATTTTGGATAGCTTGGTTTACGATGGTAAGTGCCTGCATTGCCTCTGGAGTTACGCTTCGGGGAGAGGAGGGGTTTGCGTCTCCTTTTAGGATATTATTGAGTGGTAGAAGAGCTTCAGTGGGTAGCTTTAGGTAGGGGCGAAGCCATTGAATGTCCCCTAAAAGTTTTTGGAAGTCATTTAACGTTAGTAGATGGGAGGTTCACAGTTGAATGCGGGGTGTTAAAACTTGCTGGTGCCAAAGCTCGAACCCTAGATAAGAAAAGGGGTCTGAAGTTTGTACTTTGTTAGGGGCTATTTGAAGACCTTTTGCTGTTAAATTTTTAAGAAGGTCTTGAAAACAAGAATGTAGGTTGGACATGTCCTGACTCGCTAACAGGATATCATCCATGTAATGGAGAATGTAGATCTGTGGCCATAGTTGTCTGACAGGGTTAACGGCGTCAGCAACAAATTTTTGGCATAAAGTCGGACTATTGGCCATGCCCTGTGGCAAGACTTTCCATTGAAATCGGGGCATAGGGCCTTGAAAATTGATTTGAGGAACACTAAAGGCAAAATGTTGCCTGTCTTCCGGGTGAAGAGGTATGGAGAAAAAACAATCTTTTAAATCTATGACTATTTTATGAAAATTAATAGGGATAGCAACTGGTGAAGGGAGGCCAGGTTGCAGTGCTCCCATGGGCAACATTGCTTTGTTTACAGCTCGTAAATCTTGCAAAAGTCTCCATTTGCCTGATTTCTTTTTTATAACAAAAATAGGAGTGTTCCAAGGGGACTGAGTAGGTTCAATATGTCCGGCATTAAGTTGTTCCTGTACTAACTCTATAGCCGCTAAGGTTTTTTCCTGAGTTAGGGGCCATTGATCAACCCATACTGGTTCTATGGATTTCCAAGAGATTTTTTCAGCATGGGGTACAGGGATGTCAATGGCCGTCAGGCTAAATTTTGGGAGAGCCCGAGTCCTGTTCTAGCTATATTAGGTGTTATAGAGATGGGCTGTCTTATTCCTTGATTAGCTTTGCCTAGGCCTTTGCCAGGGAGAAAATTCATTTTTAGCATTTGAGCAGTAACTGTATCACTAGGGCTGCACATAAAAACTTTCATTTGAGTTAAGATATCTCTGCCCCATAGATTGACGGGGAGATGGGGGATAACATATGGTATAACTGTACCAGTGTTTCCTTCCTCATCCTCCCATTTAAGGGTTTGTGAACTCTGTAGGGGATTTGTGGTTTCGCCTATTCCTTGTAAGTGGGTGGCAGCGGCCGTGAGAGGCCAGGATTTAGGCCAGTGATTTGAGGATATAATTGTGGCGTCAGCCCCTGTGTCTAAAATTCCTTCAAACGGTTTACCATTTAACTTTAATCGTAAGATGGGCCGATTATGGGATATTGGTTGTGCCCAAAAAATATCGGAGGATCCAGGGGCCTCTGTAGGGCGCTGGAGTTTTTTGAAGTTTGAGTTGATATGCTGAATGGGGAGTATTATAAGTTGGGCTATTCGAGAGCCAGAAGGAATAGGGATAATATTGTTTGAGGTGGCTGCAATTATTTGTATTTCACCTTTAAAGTCATTATCTAGCACACCTGGGGTGATTTGAATCCCGTGAAGGGCGATACTGGCTCTTCCTAAGATGAGGCCAAAGGTATTTGGGGGCAGTGGTCCATAAACTCCCGTTGGTATGAGGAGAGGACTGTTTTCTGGGGTTAATATTGATTTGGAGGTGGTACAGAGGTCCATCCCTGCGCTTCCTGCTGTTGCTCTCCATAAGTCTGCGACACGGCAGCATGGTTTATGGTGGGGAGAGCTGGTATTGTGACTGAGGATGGTCGAAGGAACCGTACTGCCCCTGGGTTCATTCTGGTTGGGGCCTGGGGCCGGCCCCATTGGAAGTTTCCCTGGGGCTTAGGCTTAAGGGGTTGGCCATTTATGTCTGCTCGAGAATGGCATTCAGACGCCCAATGGAACCCCTTTTTACAGCGGGGACAAATAGAGGGCGGCAATGGGGGTTTATTAGTAATGGGTAAAGAGGAACTGGTTTGTGGCACGGGGCAATTTTTTGAAAAATGGCCAGGTTGTTTACAGTTATAGCACGTTGGAGGCTTTGCTTGTGCCGTAAAATTTTTATGCTGCGCTGCAAAATTTTGAAGGGCAGCACCAATGGCTATTCCAAGAGTTTGAGTGGGCCCAATGCCAGAACAGAGCTTTATGTAATTATTAAGATTGGTATTACGAAAGGGGCGGATTGCTGCTTGGCAGGCAGCGTTAGCATTTTCATAGGCCAGGTGTTTAATAAAATCACTTTCGTTTTCGCTGGCCCCAAATAGGCGCTCAGCCATGTTTTGCAGGCGGCTAAGGAATTCGCTATACGGTTCATCGGGCCCTTGTCTTAATTTAGCAAGAGAGGCAGTGGCGGCACCCTTTTGCGGAAGTTTTTTCCATGCTCTGAGCGCGGCCGTTTGTATTTGCGCTAGGAGACCTGGGGGGAATTGAGCCTGCTTATTATTCTGATGGTAGGGGCTTTGACCTAAAAATTTGTTTAATGTCCAGGTTTTAGAGGTGGCTTTACGGGCATTACGGGTGGCATACTTTTTACAATGCTCTTCATAATCGGATTTCCACAACAGGAAATCACCACCGGACAGGGCAGCTCTGGCTAATTGGGACCAATCGTTAGGAGTGAGTTCTTTTTCACTGAGACTCTCTAATAGGGTGAGCATGAAGGGGGCGGTAGCGCCATAATCACTCACTGCCTTTTTTAATTTTTCTAAATATTTTAAACTGAGTTTTTTATATTTAACTGTTGAGGTAGTACTAGCTTCTTCCTGCTCTTCTTCGTTAGAACTAGGGGGATTTGATTGTTCCTCTTCCTCGCTTTCGCTACTAGAATCGCCATTTTGGGAGCCGGCGGCGCCATTTTGGGCGCCAGCGGCGCCATTTTGAGGGTCTTGGGTCTGACTACGCGTAACCGGAAAAGCCGAGACTTTGCAATGGGGACGTGATGAGTGGGCGTTTTCTGGGAGCGCAAGGGCTGCAATGCTTTGAGTTGCCGACCGGAGGTCGGCGAGCAAATTGGCGGCTCGCAGCCGCTCTTGATTAAAAGTTTCTCTAAAGTTATCGGCATGTAGCCGGAGGTTTTCTGTGGCCTCTTCCAAAGCGCGAAACTGAGGTAAGGACGTGACTGGATAAAAATGAGAATATGGTTTTGGAAAATCGGGTGCGTAAGGGGGTGGCCGAAACGGAGGAAGGGAGTTGATCTCCAAAGAGGGAGAGATTTTAGCCTCCGGTTCCTCCAAAGGGGGAGAAATTTTAGCCTCTGGTTCGATATTGTGCTGATCGGGCGATAGACTAGCTTGACTGGTTGGGGTATTTGGCCTATCCCTGTTGGGGTTTTTGTTTAGGGGGTTTTCAGGTATGTTAATAATTACTGAGCTGCATGCTGAAGCGGGACGAGAGTGCTCTCTTAAAGCTTCCTCTCCTTTTTTGCAGAGGTTTTGAATGTCTGGAGCTAAAGAATGGACTCTTAGGATTTCATTAATTAGATTCCAATAAGAAAAGGCAGTAACCGGGACCTTTTCAGGACCAAAGGTCCGGGAATAATCTTTTAAACAGTCGCTGACTCTTAGCCAGCATTGGTGGTCTATAGTACCTTCTTGAGGGAACCAAGGGCAGGTTTTTAACAAAAAATCAAAAAAGCGCGTGAGATCTTTTTTCTTAACTCTAGTTCCTCGTGCCTTGAGCGATTGTTTGACCTGACTAATATATAATTCATGTTGGGAGATTGCTTGTCCCATGTTGGGGATGGGGGCTTACCTTTTGTTGCTTTCTTTTCTTCTTTCCGTTTCTTCCTTTCGCCGGCACTGATCGACTGGTGAACGGATCTGTCTCGCGAGCGCGCTTCCTCGCGGCGATCCCGGGTGCGGTGAGTGTGAGGTACCTCTCTCCTTGAGTGCGGCGTTCCATCTCTCACAGAATTCAGGGCCCCATGTTGGGCACCAGTTTGTCCCGACCCGCGGGACGTTCAACGGAGGCTCCAAATCCTGTGAGGGAGGAATGGTATGGGACAAGAGACGCGAAGAACGACAGCAAGACAGGTTTCTGATCAAGCTGCAAAACTTTATTGAAGAGGCAGAGCATATATACTCTAGGAGAAGGGGAAGTGGCTAGCAAGGGCTCGTGGCGGTCTAGGATTGGTGGCTGCTGTTGCTAGGGCGGATGGCAGATGTAGGGTTAGCATTTTTGGCGTGAACTAGCACTTTTGGCACGAACTACTTCCGTAAAGAAGGCTGAGGGTAACTTAAGCTATTGTTGTATCAGCCCTGGCGGCCATGTTGCACATCTCCGGCATAGCTGAAGGTGGACTTCATGCATGCTACCTTAATCGCCCTCTATAACCAGTCACTGAAAACCCCGAAAAGGCTGTTTCATGCAGTTCTTGTCTGTTTATCACTTGCCCTAGAGGAGTAACTAAATTCCACACCTCACCACTCCACCCCAACAAACTTGCCCCACCCCAACAAGCCAGATCTTAATTGATGAATAGAAGATTCTAATTCAAGAATAGCAGGGCTCAGCTAGAAAAGAGTAATAGGATATAATGAGAATAAAAGAGTAATATATACAGATACCTCGTAAAGTAGATGCTTAGGGATAGGATTGGATAATTTGGCAAGTTAAGTTTGGTTACAGCCCTTGCTTTTACAGGTTTGTGGAAGATGTAAAATACCTAGATTGATTGCAGCATTTGAACAATGAGCCTTTGGTTTAGAGGACTGAGTTGTGGCTCTTTTGAGGCATTTCTCCTACTGATGCAGTTTGTTCAATCTTTAAATATTAGAATATAGATAATTCTATAACTTTAAACTCTAGTTAATGACTCAAGTTTAGTAAATTTTAAACGATTAAATGGTTTCTTCACTGGAATCAAGTTAGAAATTCCTTTTTGTTAGCATGATATTGTCAGTGTCTGCCTTTTACTGTCCCCTCATCCAATTGTCTTCTTTGTTAGTTTCTTAGAGGCGGTGCTGTAATGAATGACCACAAACTGGGTGGCTTAAAATAACAGAAATGTATTGCCTCACAGCTCTGGAGGATAGACGTCTGAAATCAAGGTATCGGCAGGGCCCTGTTCCCTCTGAAATCTGTAGGGGACAGTCCTTCCTTGCCTCTTCCTAGCTTCTCTGGTGATTTGCTGGCAATCCTTGGTATTCCTTGGCTTGTAGCGGCAGCACTTTGATCTCTGCCTTGGTTGTCACATGACATTCTCCCCTGTGTCTGTCTGTGTCCAAAACTCCCTCTTCTTATGAGGAAACTAGTCATATTAGATTGGGGCCCACCCTAATCCATTTTGACCTCATCTTAACTAATCACATTTTCAAAGATCCTATTTCCAAATAAGGTCATACTCAGGGACCTGGGATTAGGACCTCAACATATCTTCTGGGAGCAAACAATTCAACCCATATACCCTCTAACACTTTACGTAGCTTTGTCTCCTAATGAGCTCAGCCTGTAGGGTTAGGTTTGCTTCAGTACCTGAGCCAGTGCTGTCCAGGGCTTAAGAAAGAATATCAGCTGTCTCAGTTCCAGCATTGTGTAGTAGGGAAGGGGTTGATTTGGAATTAAGTCATACTGGCCATCAGATTTGAGATTTGGCATATGCTAGGCACCTCTTTAGCTTGGGAGCTGTATTATTTCTGCTTATTGTGCTATTCATTGGGTTAACCTGCTCTGCATCCTTCCCTAGTTGCCCTCCAGGACTGGGACATTGCTTGGAAATCCAATATACTGCTCTGAATAGATCTCTTGGAACTATGATACATGCACTTCCATCTGACTTATACATTATGATTAGCTACTTGTTTTCTCTTGCAACATATATAATTTGTCATTTGGGACCTCCTGGAACATTGTATGGGAATAATGATTGAATTATCTTCTGACCATGGATAGAAATTATTGTTTACAATGTGATTTTGTTTATGGCACATGTTTGAACCAGTCTGAGTTCAAACAAGTGCCCTTTTGACACTGTTTCGGATATTTTGACTCCGTTCACTAAAGCCAGCCTCTACAATTGGATTAGTTTTTCTTAGCCTCAAATCAGAAACAATTATATAACATTCTGAATGGTCTTAGCTCATCCTTTCTTTCCTTGCTGCTTTTCTATTGTCTCAAAGTCCTGGCATATCACTTGAGTTCAAGGCCTTTTTCAACATGACCAGTATAGTGGAAAATACAGGATTTCAAAGCAGAAAGCCAGAGTTTAAGTCCTAGCTTCCTACTTCTATTTGTGTCACCTTTGAGAAGCACTATACTTTGTTAAATCTCAGTTTCCACATCGTATAAAATAAAAACATCTCCTTTTCTGAGTAGATTGATGATTAAATGAGAATGCATATGAAAAAGCTTTGAGACTGTAAAGCACTATGCAAATGTTAATTTTATTGTTATTTTTTTGCTCCTTCCTCACTAAAGAAATTGCAGATAATCATCGTGATTTGGAATAAAGTCTAGAATTGACCCTGGCAGATCTTTCAGCTGCTTTGGCTTTTGAATGACTGACTGAGCTGATGGAGGTTACAGGGAGAGACTTGACAGGACTGTTGATAGATTTTTCCATATCGGAACTCCCTTCCTCAAGGGCAGGGAGCATGTTTATTTTCTTTTGTTCTGTGCTTAGAATGCTGTCTACCTAATCAGAATTAATTGAAGATTCTGATTAACACAGCCACCTCAATAGAGTGATCCCCCAGTTTTAACTAGAATGAATCTCTTTTAAATTAAATTGACTGAAATCATTTTATAAATCTGTTAATTTCTGTAACCAAGAAGATAATTTAATCATTTTCCCTCAAAAAATGTACATTCCTGCTTGATATATGTCATCTTCACATTTTAGGTATGGGCTCCATTTACAGAAGTTCTTTTCTGAGTTTCTCCCAGAAACAACTCTCCCTTTCGAGTGTGACTTTGAACTATTCAGCTATGTGTCTTTCAGTACTTACTCTGCTTTGCTGAATAACCTCACTCATCTACTTCCATTTTATCCTAAAGACTGCATGCTGTCATTGCCTCAACTGGTGTCAATCAGGTTGCTCTAGTGAATGGCGTTGAAAATTTGCTTTTAAATGACCAGAATTATTTTGCCAAAGAATGAGTTATATAAAACATTAACCACTTAAGACTTGAACATTCACAAATCAAAATTTAATGTCTTCACAGTCTTACATACTATGTAACCAGAAATTATAATTGGTATTGTACAATAATTTCTTTGAGTTTTTTTAAAGGAACTCAAATTAAAAATTTATATTGGGTTTTTGTATTCATTTCAAAAAATTTATTTTAAAACAATATTTAGATTTTCAAACCTCCCCATTTCTGTTATCAATATTTTGAGTGAGAGCTATAAAATATGCCTCTTAGAATCTTAGAAGAATCAAGAGATTTAATATCATTCTTTCCACTAAATTTATGAGAGAAAAGGAGCTAGAGGTTTTTCTTTTGTATATGTCTTATCACCTGAGATGTATAAAATATGTGCGGTATATTTTCCCTGATACCTCTGCTTATGCACTGGGTATTGAAAGTCCTGCGTGCTGTAAAAAATATTTGAGTGAGTATATTTAAGCATAATTTGCTTTACAAAGTTTTTATGTGTTTCTATTTTCTTACATTTAGTTGAAAATTTAAAATTTTAGCAGGTTTATTATAGTAAGTTAAAAAATCTGTTTATTGTAGCAGGTTAAAAAATACTTCAGGTGGTACTTTTATATATTTTTTATGAATATTAATAACATTCCTGCTAGTTTGATGCTTAGGAGTGTTGCAAGTAATTAGAGACATGTAGGTATGGAGACCTGTTACATGAGTTTGGAAAAACTTGAATTTTGATAATATGAAGGGCATCAAATATTTTGTGATTCCAGATCATGCTTGGGTTTTAAGGATTTTATAGCCTGGTAAGGTTTAGCTATATGAAGCCTGGAGCACAGACTATTTAGAAAATAGTGGCATCATTTGTACAGATTCAATAACTGGTTAATGTAGTTGCTAATTGGGCATGTCTGTTTTTCTCACAAAGTACAGTCAGAACTTCAGAGGCAGCATAAGTTAGCTATGTTTGTCTAATGCTTGAAAAATATTAATAAATATTTTGGTTTTACACACTGCTGCATAGCTAGAATTTTCCAATTTTGAAGTTATTGTTCTATTTTGTAGCCTTAAGATTGCGTATAACATTTCTATTCGTGAAGTCAATGCATTTTACTTCGTAAAATGAGTAATGATAGTTATTAACAAGTGACTCCCAGGGAATACACATTTTATTTGAAGATTATACTTTACCTTTAGCTAAAAGAAACTTTATCTTCATTTTGGTCTTACTGTAAGGATTACTTCAAGTTTTTCCATGTAATATTCATTTGGCCAAAGACCATTCTTATTCAAACTGTTAACAAGTTTCAAAATGATTTGCTACTTTTAGCCAGTGTAGTTCACAGCACATTTGTCTTTCATTCTTATTTCAGGAATTATTGAAAACCTGATTGCAAAAGATAATTCACCTGGCATACCTGAGGCAATTGACAGAATTTTCTTGGACATAGAAAATATCAACAGGGAGTCTATGGCTGAAATACAGGATGCTCAGGTTGGTACAATAATAACTTTGTTTATGATACCTTTGATGATTCATCATTTTAACTAAAGCATACATTAAAAAATAGTCTTTATTATTATTAACCATTGCTAAACATATAGAAATATATTTTTGGATTATTCAAACCTGATGGCACATTTAGGGAAAATGGGGTTTTAGAACCTAATGGAAATATATTTGCTTAATTTTAATATTTGTTGTTTAACCTCTCTGAGCTTTGGGTTTTGCATGTGTTAAAGGAGGATAATAATACCACCTTCTGGGATTGTGAATATTAAATGATATAATGTACGTGAAAGCATATAGTAGTTAGTCACTAAATAATAGCTCTCTTTTCTTTCTCTTTGTAGCAAAGTAGGAAACTACTTAGAAGTGGGGAACTCATTTGAATATAGGCTTTTAAGTGGTGGTGTTTTGGGGAGTGATTTTTCTAATGTTTAAATGAAGGTTTGTCACTTCCTTGATTTGGAAATTGCCTTGAGGTTCTGAAACACTTTGGGGAACATTTGCCTTGGGAAAATCTTCCATTTTGTTGACTGTACATATGGAAAGGTGAGAAGAAAGTTTATTGTGTCTCTGTTTTATTTAATATAATACCTTTATTGAGATATAATTCACACAGTGTACAATTCACCATTCAATGGTTTTTCACATATTCACCGTTGTGCACCTGTCACTACAATCAATTTTAGAACATTTTTGTCACCCCAAAAGAAACCCTGCACTCATTTGTAGTCACTCTTCATTTCCTCCAATCCCCTAACTGCTGCTGTCTTCCAACCCCAGGCAACCACTAATTTACTTGCTGTCTATGGATTTGCCTTTCTGGACATTTTGTACAAATGCAATCATGCAATATGTGATCTTTTGTGATTAGCTTTTCTCACTTACCATGTTTTCAAGGTTCGTCCATGTTGTAGCATGTATCAGTATTCATTCATTTTTATTAATAATGTTCCATTGTTACAGCACATTTTGTTTATCCATTCATCAGTTAATGGATATTTGGGTTGTTTTCATTCTCTGGCTATTATTAATAATGCTATGAACATTTATGTACAGGTTTTTATGTTTTTCTTTCTCTTGGGTATATACCCAGGAGTGGAATTGTTGAGTCATACGGTAACTCTCTTTAGTCTTTTGAGGAACTGCCAGACTGTTTTCCAAGGCAGCTGCCCCATTTTACATTTCCACTGGCAATGTTTGAGAGATCAGATTTCTTCACATCCCTGCCAACACTTGTTATTATCTGTCCTTTTGATGATGGCCATCCTAGTGGATGTGAAGTGTTATCCCATTGTGGTTTTGAATTGCATTTCCCTGATGGCTGATGATGTTGAACATCTTTTCATGTGCTTATTGGCTATTCGAATCCCTTCTTTGGAGAAATGTCTATTCAAGTCTTTTGCCTGTTCTTTAATTGGGCTATTTATCTTTTTTTTTTTTGAGTAGTGAGAGTTTTTTTTAATATATTCTAGATGTAATTCCCTTACAAGATTTGTTTTCTCTCTAGAAATCCTAATCTTCATATTATTTAGTTCTGTTTGGTGCATACGTTTACTGTCTTTATCATTACACATTTATGTAAACCTAACACATAACTTGGCAATGTTAGGTTCACAATTCATATTTGTTGAATAAATATGCATGCATTTTGCCACTATGAAGTGGTTATAGTCATCATTCATCTTACTTTCTTCTTTCTAACACAATATGGGAAAATACAAAAAAATTTAAAAATAGAAGGTAATATAACTTTTAAAGAAAGTTTGAGAATATAGAGAAAATTACCCATAATCACACCTCTCCACTACAATTACTATCATTTTAATGTATTTTCTTCAGTCATTTCCATATTAAAATTTTACATAGCTTAGTTATAGTGTACATGAAGTGATTTTGTTGTCATAAAAGGCAATCTCTTCTCTTCTCCATAATGTTTTACTATAAAAATTTTCAAATAGAAAACTTGAAAGAATTTTACAGTGATCACCTATATACAGACCACCTAGACTCTACAGTTGTTAACATTTAAAAAAAAATTATGGTAACATACATACACAACACAAAATTTCCCATTTTAACCATAATCATAATTCAGTGACACTAATTACATTCGTGATACTTTGCTACCACCATCACTATCCATTACCAAAACTTTGACATTGTCCCAAACATAAACTCTGTAGCCATTAAGTATAAAATCCCCATTACCACCCCACCCCAGTCTATAGTAACCTATAAACTACTTTCTTTCTCTATGTATTTGCTTTTTCTAGGTATTTCATATAAGTCATAGAAATCATAGAATATTTGCCCATTTGATTCTGGTATATTTCACTTAACATGATGTCTTCAAGGTTCATCCAGATTGTGGCATATATCAGAATTTCATTATTTTTAAGGCTAATATTCCATTGTACGGATATAACACATTTTGTTTATGCATTCATCTGTCAATGGACACTTAGTTTGCTTCCACCTGTTGGCTATTGTAAATAATGCTGTTAAGACCCTGGTGTACAATAATCTGTTTGAGTCTCTGTTTTCAATTCTTTTGGGTATATACCTAGAAAGGGTTTGCCAGATCATATGATAATTCTATGTTTAACTTTCTGAGGAACTGCTGAAGTGCTTTCTGCAGCAGCTGCACCTTTTATATTCCCACCAGCAATGCTTGCGTGTTCTTACTTCTCCACATCCTTGCCAACACTTTTTATTTTCTGTTTTTTTTTTTAAATAATAGCCATTTTAGTAGTTATGAAGTGGTATCTCATTGTGGACCACACTGTATTGATTATTGTAGTTTTATAGTGAGTTTTGAAATCAGGAAGTGTGATTCCTCCCACTTTGTTCTTCATTTTCAAGATATTTTTGCTATTCACATTCCCTTGTCTTCCACATGAATTTGATGATTGTTTTTTCCATTTCTGAGAAAAGGCTATTGGAATTTTGATAGGGATTGCATTGACTCTGTGGATTGCTTTGGGTAGTATTGACATCTTAACAATATTAAATCTTCCAGTCTGTGAACATGGAATGTCTTTTCTTTTCTTTTGTTTTTTTTTTTTTTTAATCATCATTTTATTGAGATATATTCACATACCACGCAGTCATACAAAACAAATCGTACTTTCGATTGTTTACAGTACCATTACATAGTTGTACATTCATCACCTAAATCAATCCCTGACACCTTCATTAGCACACACACAAAAATAACAAGAATAATAATTAGAGTGAAAAAGAGCAATTGAAGTAAAAAAGAACACTGGGTACCTTTGTCTGTTTGTTTCCTTCCCCTACTTTTCTACACATCCATCCATAAACTAGACTAAGTGGAGTTTGGTCCTTATGGCTTTCCCAATCCCATTGTCACCCCTCATAAGCTACATTTTTATACAACTGTCTTCGAGATTCATGGGTTCTGGGTTGTAGTTTGATAGTTTCAGGTATCCACCACCAGCTACCCCAATTCTTTAGAACCTAAAAAGGGTTGTCTAAAGTGTGCGTAAGAGTGCCCACCAGAGTGATCTCTCGGCTCGTTTTGGAATCTCTCTGCCACTGAAGCTTATTTCATTTCCTTTCACATCCCCCTTTTGGTCAAGAAGATGTTCTCCGTCCCACGATGCTGGGTCTACATTCCTCCCCAGGAGTCATATTCCACGTTGCCAGGGAGATTCACTCCCCTGGGTGTCTGATCCCACGTAGGGGGGAGGGCAGTGATTTCACCTTTCAAGTTGGCTTAGCCAGAGAGAGAGGGCCACATCTGAGCAACAAAGAGGCATTCAGGAGGAGACTCTTAGGCACAAATATAGGGAGGCCTAGCCTCTCCTTTGCAGCAACCGTCTTCCCAAGGGTAAAACCTATGGTAGAGGGCTCAACCCATCAAACCACCAGTCCCCTATGTCTGTGGTCATGTTAGCAACCATGGAGGTGGGTAGGCGAATACCCCTGCATTCTCCACAGGCTCCTCAAGGGGGCACTACATCTTTTTTTTTTCCTTGTTTTTCTTTTTTTTTTTTTTTTAACTTTCCCTTCTTTTTAAATCAACTGTATGAAAAAAAAAGTTAAAAAGAAAACAAACATACAATAAAAGAACATTTCAAAGAGACCATAACAAGGGGGTAAGAAAAAGACAACTAACCTAAGATAACTGCTTAACTTCCAACATGTTCCTACTTTACCCCAAGAAAGTTACATAATATAGCAACATTTCTGTGAACTTGTTCCTACTATATCCATCAGAAATTAACAGACCATAGTCATTTCTGGGCATCCCAAGAACATTAAATAGCTTATCTGTTCTTCTTGGATTATTGTTCCCCCTTCCTTAATTGCTCTCTACTGCTAGTTCCCCTACATTCTACATTATAAACCATTTGTTTTACATTTTTCAAAGTTCACATTAGTGGTAGCATATAATATTTCTCTTTTTGTGCCTGGCTTATTTCGCTCAGCATTATGTCTTCAAGGTTCATCCATGTTGTCATATGTTTCACCAGATCGTTCCTTCTTACTGCCGCGTAGTATTCCATCGTGTGTATATACCACATTTTATTTATCCACTCATCTGTTGAAGGACATTTGGGTTGTTTCCATCTCTTGGCAATTGTGAATAATGCTGCTATGAACATTGGCGTGCAGATATCTGTTCGTGTCACTGCTTTCCGATCTTGCGGGTATATACTGAGAAGTGCAATCGCTGGATCGAATGGTAGCTCTATATCTAGTTTTCTAAGGAACTGCCAGACTGACTTCCAGAGTGGCTGAACCATTATACAGTCCCACCAACAATGAATAAGAGTTCCAATTTCTCCACATCCCCTCCAGCATTTGTAGTTTCCTGTTTGTTTAATGGTAGCCATTCTAACCGGTGTTAGATGGTATCTCATTGTGGTTTTAATTTGCATCTCTCTAATAGCTAGTGAAGCTGAACATTTTTTCATGTGTTTCTTGGCCATTTGTATTTCCTCTTCAGAGAACTGTCTTTTCATATCTTTTGCCCATTTTATAATTGGGCTGTCTGTACTATTGTCATTGAGTTGTAGGATTTCTTTGTATATGCAAGATATCAGTCTTTTGTCAGATACATGGTTTCCAAAAATTTTTTCCCATTGAGTTGGCTGCCTCTTTACCTTTTTGAGAACTTCCTTTGAGGTGCAGAAACTTCTAAGCTTGAGGAGTTCCCATTTATCTATTTTCTCTTTTGTTGCTTGTGCTTTGGGTGTAAAGTCTAGGAAGTGGCCGCCTAATACAAGGACTTGAAGATGTTTTCCTACATTATCTTCTAGGAGTTTTATGGTACTTTCTTTGATATTGAGATCTTTGGTCCATTTTGAGTTAATTTTTGTGTAGGGTGTGAGGTAGGGGTCCTCTTTCATTCTTTTGGATATGGATATCCAACTCTCCCAGCCCCATTTGTTGAAAAGACCATTATGGCTCAGTTCAGTGACTTTGGGGGCCTTATCAAAGATCAGTCGGCCATAGATCTGAGGGTCTATCTCTGAATTCTCAATTCGATTCCATTGATCTATATGTCTATCTTTGTGCCAGTACCATGCTGTTTTGGCAACTGTGGCTTTATAATAAGCTTCAAATTCAGGGAGTGTAAGTCCTCCCACTTCGTTTTTCTTTTTTAGAGTGTCTTTAGCAATTCGAGGCATCTTCCCTTTCCAAATAAATTTGATAACTAGCTTTTCCAAGTCTGCAAAGTAGGTTGTTGGAATTTTGATTGGGATTGCATTGAATCTGTAGATGAGTTTGGGTAGAATTGACATCTTAATGACATTTAGCCTTCCTATCCATGAACATGGAATATTTTTCCATCTTTTAAGGTCCCCTTCTATTTCTTTTAGTAGAGTTATGTAGTTTTCTTTGTATAGGTCTTTTACATCTTTGGTTAAGTTTATTCCTAGGTATTTGATTTTTTTAGTTGCTATTGAAAATGGTATCTTTTTCTTGAGTGTCTCTTCAGTTTGTTCATTTCTAGCATATAGAAACATTACTGACTTATGTGCATTAATCTTGTATCCCGCTACTTTGCTAAATTTGTTTATTAGCTCTAGTAGGTGTATCGTTGATTTCTCAGGGTTTTCTAGATATAAGATCATATCATCTGCAAACAATGACAGTTTTACTTCTTCTTTTCCAATTTGGATGCCTTTTATTTCTTTGTCTTGCCGGATTGCCCTGGCTAGCACTTCCAGCACAATGTTGAATAACAGTGGTGACAGCGGGCATCCTTGTCTTGTTCCTGATCTTAGAGGGAAGGCTTTCAGTCTCTCACCATTGAGTACTATGCTGGCTGTGGGTTTTTCATATATGCTCTTTATCATGTTGAGGAAGTTTCCTTCAATTCCTACCTTTTGAAGTGTTTTTATCAAAAAGGGATGTTGGATTTTGTCAAATGCTTTTTCAGCATCTATTGAGATGATCAATTGATTTTTCCCTTTCGAGTTTTTAATGTGCTGTAATACATTGATTGTTTTTCTTATGTTGAACCATCCTTGCATGCCTGGAATGAACCCCACTTGGTCATGGTGTATGATTTTTTTTAATGTGTCTTTGGATTCGATTTGCAAGTATTTTGTTGAGGATTTTTGCATCTATATTCATTAGGGAGATTGGCCGGTAGTTTTCCTTTTTTGTAGCATCTTTGCCTGGTTTTGGTATTAGATTGATGTTAGCTTCATAAAATGAGTTAGGTAGTGTTCCATTTTCTTCAATGTTTTGAAAGAGTTTGAGTAAGATTGGTGTCAGTTCTTTCTGGAAAGTTTGGTAGAATTCCTCTGTGAAGCCATCTGGCCCTGGGCATTTATTTGTGGGAAGATTTTTGATGACTGATTGGATCTCTTTGCTTGTGATGGGTTGGTTGAGGTCTTCTATTTCTTCTCTGGTCAGTCTAGGTTGTTCATATGTTTCCAGGAAATTGTCCATGTCTTCTGCATTGTCCAGTTTGTTGCCATACAGTTGTTCATAATATCCTCTTATAATTTTTTTTAATTTCTTCAGGATCTGCAGTTATGTCACCTTTTTCATTCATTATTTTGTTTATATGGGTCTTCTCTCTTTTTGATTTTGTCAGTCTAGCTAGGGGCTTGTCAATCTTGTTGATCTTCTCAAAGAACCAACTTTTGGTGATATTTATCCTCTCTATTGTTTTTTTGTTCTCGATGTCATTTATTTCTGCTTTAATCCTTGTTATTTCTTTTCTTCTACTTGGTTTAGGATTGGTTTGCTGTTCATTTTCTAGCTTCTTCAGTTGATCCATTAGTTCTTTGATTTTGGCTCTTTCTTCCTTTTTAATATATGCATTTAGTGCTATAAATTTCCCCCTTAGCACTGCTTTTGCTGCATCCCATAGGTTTTGGTATGTTGTGTTCTCATTTTCATTCGTCTCTATATATTTAGCAATTTCTCTTGCTATTTCTTCTTTAACCCACTGATTGTTTAGGAGTGTGTTGTTTAACCTCCAGGTATTTGTGAATTTTCTAAGTCTCTGATGGTTATTGACTTCTAATTGTATTCCATTGTGGTCAGAGAATGTGCTTTGAATAATTTCAATCTTTTTAAATTTATTGAGGCTTGTTTTATGTCCCAGCATATGATCTATTCTGGAGAAAGTTCCGTGAGCACTAGAAAAGTATGTGTATCCTGGTGATTTGGGATGTAATGTCCTGTATATGTCTGTTAAATCTAATTCATTTATCAGATTGTTTAGGTTTTCAATTTCCTTATTGGTCTTCTGTCTGGTTGATCTATCTATAGGAGAGAGTGATGTGTTGAAGTCTCCCACAATTATTGTGGAAACATCAATTGCTTCCTTTAGTTTTGCCAGTGTTTCTCTCATGTATTTTGTGGCACCTTGATTGGGTGCATAGACATTTACGATTGTTATTTCTTCTTGCTGAATTGCCCCTTTTATTAGTATGTAGGGGCCTTCTTTGTCTCTCAAAACATCCCTGCATTTGAAGTCTATTTTATCTGAGATTAATATTGCTACACCTGCTTTCTTTTGGCTGTAGCTTGCATGAAATATTTTTTTTCCATCCTTTCACTTTCAGTTTCTTTGTGTCCCTGTGTCTAAGATGAGTCTCTTGTATGCAACATATTGATGGTTCATTTTTTTTGATCCATTCTGCGAATCTATATCTTTTAATTGGGGAGTTTAATCCATTTACATTCAACGTTAAAACCGTGAAGGCATTTCTTGAATCGGCCATCTTATCCTTTGGTTTATGTTTGCCATATTTTTCCCCTCTCTCTATTAATATCCTTTATTGTACCCATACCGAATCTCTTTAGTACTAAACCTTTCTCCAAGTCTCTCTGTCCTGTCTTTGTTTCTCTCTCTGTAGGGCTCCCTTGAGTATCTCCAGTAGGGCAGGTCTCTTGTTAGCAAATTCTCTCAGCATTTGTTTGTCTGTGAAAAATTTAAGCTCTCCCTCAAATTTGAAGGAGAGCTTTGCTGGATAAAGTATTCTTGGTTGGAAATTTTTCTCACTCAGAATTTTAAATATATCGTGCCACTGCCTTCTCGCCTCCATGGTGGCTGCTGAGTAGTCACTACTTAGTCTTATGCTGTTTCCTTTGTATGTGGTGAATTGCTTTTCTCTTGCTGCTTTCAGAACTTGCTCCTTCTCTTCTGTGTTTGACAGTGTGATCAGTATATGTCTCGGAGTGGGTTTATTTGGATTTATTCTATTTGGGGTTCGCTGAGCATTTATGATTTGTGTATTTATGTTGTTTTGAAGATTTGGGAAGTTTTCCCCAACAATTTCTTTGAATACTCTTCCTAGACCTTTACCCTTTTCTTCCCCTTCAGGGACACCAATGAGTCTTATATTTGGACGTTTCATATTATCTATCATATCCCTGAGGTCCATTTCGAGTTTTTCAATTTTTTTCCCCATTCTTTCTTTTATGCTTTCATTTTCCATTCTGTCATCTTCCAGGTCACTGATTCGTTGTTCAACTTCCTCTAGTCTTGTACTATGAGTGTCCCGAATCTTTTTAATTTGGTCAACAGTTTCTTTAATTTCCATAAGATCATCCATTTTTTTATTTAGTCTTGCAATGTCTTCTTTATGCTCTTCTAGAGTCTTCTTGATTTCCTTCATATCCCGTACTATGGTCTCATTGTTCATCTTTAGTTCTTTGAGTAGCTGCTCTAGGTGGTGTGTCTCTTCTGGTCTTTTGATTTGGGTGCTTGGGCTTGGGTTATCCATATCGTCTGGTTTTTTCATATGCTTTATAATTTTCTGTTGTTTTTGGCCTCGTGGCATTTGCTGAACTTGATAGGGTTCTTTTAGGGTTTGTAGACCTATTGAAGTCCTTATCTCTAATTTATCAGATCTACAGCTTCGTGGAGTACTTTCTCTAACTAACCAGCAGGTGGCGTCCACGAGCCACCTGTTCTCCACAAGCCAGTTCTCCCCTGCTTAGCCTTTTGGTGAGTGGGGGAGTGAGTCTTGTGGGGCTCAATTGGTGTACCAAGCTTGCGTGTGTAGTTGGTGTTGCCTGCCCTGTATGTGGGGCGTGTTTCTGGGCAGTCGGGGAGGGGGGGTGGCCCTAACAATCAAATCTCCCTGATGATCCTAGAGTTTTAAAGCTGCTGCAATAGTCTAATCCTTCAGTTCAGTCCTGCCACAGTTTGTCTCTGCCACTGACCCACAAGTCTTTGGTATTGGCGTATGGCTCCTGAGACTTGCAAGTGGGCCCCTGTTCCAGGCTGTGCACCCCGGGTCCTCTGTTGAGGGATGACTGTGCTATGTCACAGGTGAGTGCCGTCCCCCCAGGGCAGTTCTGGGCTTCTGGGCTGTGTAGGGAGGCTCCCAGTCTGCTCAAATGATGGCTGAATGGGGCTTTGTTAATTCACACTGCTCCACCTTCCCAGCTGTGGGATAATCAGCTGAGGTTGCAGGGAAGGCTAATGTCCACGCCCAGTTTTGTGGTGTGTGCCTGTTATTTGAAGCACTTCCGTCACACTGGGTTGTCTGGGGCAGCTCTGGGCTATGGGGCTGGCGATGGGCAGGAGTGTTTCCTGTCCACCAGGATGGTGGCTGTGAGCAGACACCCCCCTTTTCTTGGGAAGTTGTGGTGTTTAGTGAATTTTCTCAGCCACTGGATTATTGCCTTTTGTCTCAGAGCTCTCTTAGTTCTGCTCTTGACTTGACGTGCCCAAATTGCAATTCTTTGAAGCTTTCTGTATTGGGCTTCTTAGAGTAATTGTTTCAGAAAAAGAAAAAAGGATTAAAAAAAAAAAAAAAAAAAAAAAAAGGCCTTCCTCAGAGATCTAATGGGTTATTGAAATGCTAATAGACAAAGCAACCAGGGCCATTAAGGAAAGGTCCACAGGGCAGAGAGATCAGCTTTTCTTCGGGATTTGCATATGCGCCTCAAGGCCTGAGCTCCGCCCCTCCCCTTTCTGTGTTCACCAGAACTCCAAAAATCCTCTGCTTTTATTTTGGAGTTTTTCGCGTTATTTTTTTTTTTCTATGCCTGTCTCCTCTCTGCTGGGCTGGCAGCTCTCAGATTCTCTGGTGTCTGGTCTCAGTCTATCTATGGTTGGAGTATGAATCAGTCGAATGAGTTTCTGAGAAGGGCTACCACTGCAGTTCTCCCTTCTCCTTCCCGGAGCTGGCAGCCCCTCCTCCCATGGGACTGAGCCTGGCAGGGAGGGGCGCGGGTCCCCTGGCCGCAAAAACTTACAGATTTCGCTGATCTCAGCAGTTCGACATTTTCATGAGTGTTGTATGAAGTATGCCCAAAGTCAGATTGCTCTGTGGTGTCCAGTCCACGCAGTTCCTGGCTTTTTACCTACTTTCCTGGAGGAGTAACTAAAACTTACAGCTCACCAGTCTGCCATCTTGCCCCGCCTCCGGAATGTCTTTTCATTTATATACATCTTCAATTTCTTTCAGCAATGTTTTGTAGTTTTCAGTATACAAGTACTTTACATCCTTGGTTAAATTTATTCATAGATATTTTATCCTTTTAGATGCTATCATAAATGGAATTTTTTTCTTGATTTCCTTTTCCAGTTGTTCATTGTTGTGTATAGAAACAACTGATTTTGGAGTGTTGATCTTGTACTTTGCAATATTGCTGAATTCTTTTATTAACTCTAGTAGTCTTCTTGTGGATTCTTTGGGATTTTCTTTATATATTTCACTGTGAATAGAGATAGTTTTGCTTCTTCCTTTCCAATTTGGATGCCTTTTACTACTTTTCCTTGCCTGATTGCTCTGGCTAGAACTCCCAGTACAATGTTGAATAGCAGTAGTGAAAGTGGGCATCCTTGCCTTGATCCTGATATTAGGGGGAAACTTTCACGCTTTCACTGTTGAGTGTGATGTTAGCTGTAAGTTTTTCATATATGTCATTTATTTGTTGATGAAAGTTCTGTTCTATTCCTAGTTTTCTGAGTGTTTTTGTCAAAAAAGGTGCTGGATTTTGTTAAATGCCTTTTCTGTGTTAATTGAGGTGAGCACGTGTTTTTTTCTTCATTCTTTATGTGTTTTGGGGGAAAAATCAAATAATGCTTCACATGAAAGCATCATTAGGTCAACCATGGCATGGGAATATTATGTGAGAAGGACAGAGCTAGGCATGAGAATTAGCCCCAGAATATTTAGTGAAGTGTCAGCCAAGATAGATAAATTGGTTTAGAGGGAGGCTCATCAGAAAAAAATATGATACTGTAGATGAGAAAAGTGGCCCTAGAGAAAAGACTTAAAATTAAAATATAAAATATAATTTTCTACCATCATTATGCATAAGTTGGGTTTTTTTTCCAGTTAGTATTCCTCTTAGATTATAGCATCCATCATAATTGCCACAGCACAGTGGGAGATTTAGGTCAAGACTATGCCATATTGGTCTCAGGCAATATCACCATCTAGGACTAATAATTTTCTTCCAGAGGTCTCTTGCCAGAAACCAGCTATTTCCAATTATGGATGTTGTGTCCTCATTTTTTCCTTCAGACACTATGATCTCAATTTATTTTTGTATCCTGTTGACTAGGATCCACCTAATGGAAAGACAAACCCCAAAAGAAGCTATTAGAAACTTTGTCCTCTGGCTCCCAGAACAAAACTGAGCAAACAGCAGATCTTATTATTTGAGTGTGTGTCCTTTATTCAGCACTTTGGCAGTTATTATAAGTGCTGTGTAAGTTGTACAAGGCATGATCTTTGATATCAAGGAACCTAGTTGGGAAATAAGAATAACAATTAAAGAATAAATTGTACAAAGTGGTATAATTAACTGCTAAATTGCGTGAAACTTAATGAAGATAGGAATTCAAAGAGATATCAATGTAGATGGTACTGGTTGTCGAAAGCCTTATGGTTGGAGCTGGTGCTACTGAATTGGATTTGAGTTACATAAAGACAAAGGGAAGAGGTATATCAGATGAAGTCAACAGTATGAATTAAGGTACATAGATAGTAATGAACAAAGTTGTTCATGGGACAGTGAGACAGTCACTGTAATAGCGGGTAAGTTTTTTGGGGGGAGAGGTAGAATGGGACTAGATTATGGAGAACCTGTAAATGATCCATGATAGTTACATAAGCATAAAACATACAAGAAAGGAAATATCATTGGAGATGGATGGTATTTTAACTGGCTAAGGAAATGTTTCTCTTTGTTCAGGTTGAAGAAATGGCGATAAACCTGTGGAACTGGGCAGTTACCAAGAGAGTAGGTTTGATTATAAGTGAAGAGCAGAAAGCTAAATGTATGTATATGTTTTGTGTCTCATATCATAAAGAGTATTCTTATTGTATATTTGGTTGTGTTCTTAAAGTGTAAATAATGTTTTGATCAGTTCTTAGTGGAGATTTGTTAAAAGAAAACCAAAACAAACAGCCCATAAATATTGGTTTCTCAAGCAAATAGCCTCCCTCAGTTTTGTGACTTTTTGGGGGCTGCCTCCTCATTAATAAAAGTTTAAAGGCATCACTGTCAGAGACAGGCTGAAGATGAACAACAAAGATGATTAAAGTGAGGGAAAAGGAGAACTTGAGGAAACTTTAAAGGACGTGGATTATTAATTTACCCTGGAGAAGAGATGATCAGAAAGTTTAGGATTCCAAGGGACCATCAAATAGTAGTGTCCCCCTCTCCATTATTAATAGAATGAAAAGCTATTGCCATGTGAGGGATTTAGATTTTAAAAATGGCAAAGAATAATTTCTTCTTGAGGTGTTGATAAACATTGGAATGAGTTACTAAGAAAAATTATAGAAATTCTTTCAACCTGGGAGAGCAAGCAAGAACAACACAACAAAAACTCCAAACCCAAAACCATACTCACCTGCTTGGATGATTTAAATGTGGTCCATTGTCAGGCAAGTTTTAGTGCTTGTGCTAAATGGGCCAGGTTTTGTATGCTGATAGTCGATTTTCAGCAAGCCTAGTGACAACAAAAACATTTATGGGAAGTGTATCCCCCATTATAAAGGATACATTGAGATAACAAGCCAAAGGGTGAACTTCTAACTGCTTGACTTTGTAAAGATAAATGACTTTTGTCTGTGTATTAGTCAGGGCTCTCCAGAGAAACAGGATATATATATAGAGAGAGAGAGAAAAAAAAAAGAGTGAGAGAGAGATTGATTTATTGTAGGGAATTGGCTTATGTGACCATGGGGACTGACAAGTCTGAACTCTGTAGGGCAGACCAAAAGCTAGAAGCAAAGATAAAGGTGATGCTGAAGTCCTCAGTTTGAATTCCCCAGAGGAAGCTGGCTGGCTAGAAATTCCAGCAAGATCCAATGCTGAAGTTGAGGCAGAAATTCTTCTTTTGACCTCTGAAACCCCCAGTCTGGCTTTTAAGAACTCTAATTGATGGGATGAAGAGACTCTCCAAATTGCTGAGGGCAATTTCTTTTGTTGATTGTAGATGCAATCCACTGATTAAACATGCAAATCTCATCTATGAAATACTCTCACAGTAATAAGCAGTCCAGTGCTTGATCAACCAACTGAACACTATAGCCTAGGCAAGTTGACACATGAAATTATCCATCACAGTCTGTATGTACCAAATTGAATTTATTACTAAGTATTTTTCTTTATGAATATAAACCAAACTATTTTAAATTCAGGGTAGGTATAGGGTAATTATCGGTTAATATAGTCAATAATATACTTACTCATGACTCTACTCCTCTATTAGGATGTTTAGAGAACAATTCTATTCTTTTAACTCTTAGATAGATGTTGATATCTTTGCTCCTGGGAACCTTAGATCCTGTAGTTATGGGGAGAGAAGAGTTAGAAATTTATCTTTGAGAAAAACTTAGTACACAGGTTAACTGTGTATACTAAAATGTGTTAATTCTAAACTACCATTCTGCATATCAAGGAATGTTGCTTCAGATGTTTTTCACTGGTTGTCAAATAGTGGGGATATGGCAAATGAAGGGATATGGTACTGCAGCCCCAGGACCTCCCCAAATCTACTGTCTTGCTGCATATAGAAATTCTTAATCAGATTTTTTGGGTGCTTGTTATGTGTATAGTACTTTTTAGATACAGTGGACAATAGGATGTAGTGCAGGAATCCCCTGATTTAAAAGTTTTGTTCCAAAAATATGTTGATTGGAAGATATCTTGTCTTCTTAAAAACAAATTCAATGTGCCTAGATTATGGTATGTGATGAAAAAGCTATAAAGATATATAAGCTTCAATTTTTGATTATTGGAAGAATGATGGAACAATCAACAGAAATAGGAAAATTGGAAGGTGGAGAAATGATTGTAAATTTTAGTTTTAGACCTGTTGCATTTGAGGTGACAATAAGGTTGGAGATGTGAGACTGGAGCTTATGAGAAAGATGAGAGTTTGACCTATAGATTTTACAATTATTCACATAGAGGTGATAGTTGAAGCCACAAGAGTATTTGATTTCTGGGAAGGAGAAAATACAGAGCAGTGGTTCTTAAATATTGGTATAAATCAGAATCATCCCTGGAGCCTGTTAAAATTACAGATACTCAGGCCATACCATTGTAGGTTTTGATTCGGTAGATTTAGGATGAAACCTGGGCATCTCTATAATTTGAAAAAAAATTTCTCAGGAATTCTCATGCACACCAAATTTTAAGAACCACTGGTGTTGAGAGAAGAACAGAGTGGTGAGATTTTAACCTTGAATCTTCCAGTTAGAGACTGGGGTGGGGGTGAAGAAGAAGGATAGGAACACTCAAAAAGATTCTAGAGAAAACTCATCATTCATTTATGGAGTATGTACTCCTCATAGGGTTGTCATACCATGTTATGACAAGACAGGAGAAAGGGACTATGTAAGACTCCAAAACAAATTTGCCAGGCACATATTATGCTTGAGGATCTGGGAAGAAAGGGGTTAAAGCTAAATAAAAAGTAAAAATAAAGAATTAATAAATGTCAGAGGGCGCAACACTAGGTGCTGTCTCAAGGCAATTGAAATACCATGTTGTGGGCACTGATGGCATAGAGTAAGGCAGATGTTCAAAGGAGACAGTAAGCAACTAACCAAAATGTCTATAATATAGAAGGGTCAAGAACAGACTGATAAGAAGACAAGGATAGCACAACAGCAACAAAGAAAACATCATTACATTGGAGTAGCATTCTTTTTCAGCCTCAGCCACCTTTGACCTGGTGATAAATACCAACAACTGGATCATGAATGTAGGGATGGTAGCAAAGTTCTTAGAATGAGACATTTCCCATACAGGAACACTGCTCAATGCTAACCAGGATAGTGTGAGACCAAGGGAGTAGGTTGATTCAAAAAAGGTATGATAATCATTGTGAAATGTTGCTCAGAAGTCAGGAAGGTGATTTTGGGGGCTGCCGTTTAAATAATGCGGTAAGGATGCAAAACAGATTGCAGGAGCTTAGTGAGATTACTGGGTAGCAAGAAAACAACGGTAGCTGGTAGACCATTCAATTCACAAAGTTTGGGAATGACAGGAAGAGGAGAAGGGGAATAGAAGCTTAAAGCAGAGTAGAGTCAGTTGTTGAAGTTTTTCAAGGAGGCGAGATGGTTATGTTTGAAGATAGATCAGAAGGAGTAACTTCAGAGGGAGGTACTCAAGAAATCTTTGAAGAAGGGACATAATTGAGAGATCAGGTTCCTTGAGAATACTGAAGAATTAGTAAACTTTGGAAAAAAGAAAGGAAACATCCTCAGAACTGGAAATGCAAGTCAATATAAATATAGTAGTAGAAATTGTTTTACTGGAAATTTTTTTTCAGAAGCAAATTAATTTTGTTAAGGAATGAATAAATTTTACATCTTTTGATGTAAAAATCTGACCACTTCAGTAACCCTGTAATTTCAATGGGGCAAATCTCTTTTTCCATGGAATATTATTCAGAAAGGGTATTAGCATAGGTAGAATGGCTGCTGAGATCTAACATAAAGGCGACTAGTTCTGTGTGAGGTCATCTTTAAAAAATTTGGATGTGTTTTATGATGAAAGAAACTACAGAAATAAAGATGACAATTGTCAGGCCCCAGAAAAAGAGTCTAACATATAGAAGGAATGTCTGATTCACGGGCCCTGCTGCTTATCTCATAAATACCGGGTGTGCCATAAACTAAGGGTTGAAGGCTGTTTTAGGAATCCCAGTCACAGTGGCACCTAGACTCCAGGGGCAGACAAGGCAAGATCAGATATCCCCATAAAGATGAATGACCGCAAACAAGCCGAAAGGCCTGCTTCCTCCACATAGATAATATAGTGCACAACAAAGAAGAGTAGTGTGTTAAAACCCTAGTAACCAGTCAGCAGAAACTGATAAGCACTCACCCAATCGAGGCCCAGAACACACTCAGCAGGACCCCCCCCCCCCAATACCCAACGTGGGTTTTTCCTTTAAAAAATGCTGCTCTCAGATAGAGGGCCGAAGCCATTTTTCCTTTCTTTCTTTTCTAATGGCTCCCACCTGCTTTCTTCTGCTTTCTTCCTCTAATAAACCTTAAATTCTCTACTTAAACCATGATTCGCTGCATTTGTGTGGATTCTTGAACGGCTCTGAACCTAACAACAATATTATTTAAATGTTCCTATTTTCAAGGGGAAATGAATGATATAATGAAGATGTCTGTACTTTCTAAATTATACTTCAGGAACTATTAAATCACCTACAGAAAAGAATGTATTTAGAAAATTTCACATTTTAGGTGAAAAATCTAAAACTGGCCTGGTATCCAGAGATTTTGTGAGATGTTGATAGCTTTTAAGTTCCCATTCTATTTAAAATTATGCTGTTGCCAGCATGATATATACAAGAATGACACATGGAACCAGGTATCCTCGGTGAGCCTTTGGGATTTAAGACCTGCAGAAATTAAAATATGAGAACTGAATATCTCTCTGAATGGAGCATTAAGCAAAGGATTCATCTAAGTTTCAGGTCATTTACTTTTGAAAATTGTTTTATAAAAGTCCTTTACAATACTTAATTTTAACAATTACAAAACTGACTTCACTTCAGCCCTCATTTTCTCTTTATAGGTATACATAAAAGGAAAATGAATGTTTTATGCTTATGGGTGTCTAATTACTATTTTGCAGTACGACATGTTGCTTGCAAGCTGGTGTGTATGTGTGAAAGCTCAGCTCCTTCTGAAGAAGCTATTCGAAGACAGATTTTGGTAAGTCTGAATTAACTGAAGAGAAAGTGCAGATGCAATGAGATGGTGGTTATTCATATGTAGATGGTAGAAGTTTGAGTAAATCTGGAAGGGGTTTGAATCCTTTAGTGCTGTCCAAGTTCCTTTTACAATAGGGATATCTACTACAGTTAAAGGTCTCAGCAGTACTATAGTTGTTATTGCAAAGGTTCAGTGGACTAAATATTGAACTTTCAATTCAGGATTTATGAATTATTTTTTTTTGCTTTTATCACTGCTAACTTGTTTCTCCACTTAGAAAAAGGGAGCAGTATTATTTAGTTTTAAAAGAGGTTTTCTGAGTAATAGCTAATGAAAATTATGAACATTCAGCAGTAAGGAAAAGTACAGGATTAGAAGCCTGAAGACCTAGATTTGAAGCCCAGCTCTGCAAATTACTAGCTGTGTGACTTGGGAAGATTATTTAGTCTTCTCATTTGTAAAAAAAGGAATATTAATATCTACCCTAGAGTATTGTGGGGTTAAACTTAGAATTTTTGTGAAAAGTGCTTTGTTAACTATAAATTATATGAGTAAATATATAGTAGTAGGATTCTTCCATGTAAATGCTATAAGAACAACTTGATAAATCCCATATCATATGTAATGTATATAATAAACCTTGGTTGAATGTGGGGCTCACCTTGTGTGTTTCCTGTCTTTCAAAGATTGTTGCCTTTCCAATGCCTTCAAACAGTTTTATATTGTCCAGCTTTTATAGTTATTTTTAGGGTCAGTCTGAATCAAACTATTCTATCCTGGCTGGAATTGGAGGGTCCCCCCTTGCATTTCTATTATTTAAAAAATTAATTTATTTAAAATATTTATTTCACCTAAAATAACACATATGTATGTTTAAATAAAGTTAAATTGTTCAGAAAAGAAATGAAAGTAATGAAAAGTAGTAGTTTTCTGCTCCATCTCTTTGTACTCTTGTCTTGCTCCCTTGAGGCAAGTACATTTTTTAGTGGAAAGTATTTTTCACAGTATTAAAAAATATATTTTATTATGGAAAGCTGAAATATAAACAAAAATAGATAAGGTAGTATAATGATTTCTCCAGTTAAGCATCACCCAGCTATAGTAATTGACGCGTGGCCATTCTTGATTCATTTATATCTCCTCCAACGGCAATCCCTCCTCCTCCCTGCCGCCCTGGATTATTTTGAAGCAAATTCAAAACATATCATTTTGTCCATATATATTTTGGTATGTATCTCTGAAAGACTAGGCCTCTTATTATTCAAACAAACTCAATACCCACTATAACACCGGATAAAATTTAACAAAGATTTTCTGAAATCGTCAAATAAACTGTCTCTCCGTCTCTTTCTTTTTTGCTTTCCAGTTGGTTTCTCAAAATCAAAGTTTCCACATTTTGTATTTTGTTAATGTCTCTTTTAATCTACCTGTTTCCTCTTCCTTTTAGTTGTTGTTAAAGATACCAGGTTGACTGTCCTATAGAGTTTCCTAAATTCTGGATTTCAGTGATTGCATTCCCAAGGTGTCATTTAGTATAGTCCTCTGTCCCGTTTTTCCTGTGGATGGATAGTTGGGACTAGAGGCTTGTTCTGATTCAAGTTCAGTTGGCAGTAATGTTCAGGAGGCAGTAATGTCCCCTTCTCTCTCTTTTTGTCATTAGTCCCCTTTGAAGACTACTGTCCCCAAATCCATTATTTCTGTAGGAGTTTGCATATTCTAATTCTGTTATCGTCTATTAACTGGAATAGAGAGAAACTTTCCCTCATCGACTATTTGGTTACCCTCAGGTATACTTTATACCAGAAAGACAGATTAAATACTTGATTCTTTCCTTTTATTTAAGTTTTCAGAATGATGAATTGGTTCCCTATCATCTTTAAAAGATGACCAATTTTTAAAAACTATCATTATGTACTTATGGATTTTAACATACTTTAGTGAGTTTCAATCCATCATAGTTATTTTTATTGATGTACAGTGTTCCATCTTGGCCAGTAGGAGCCTCTTAAGTGCTTCTGCATCTTTTTGACATGACCACAGTAGTCTATAATGGTTTCTTTGAGTTCCAGCATGACAAGATATCCAGGATCATCTTGTACGTTCATGCCCTAGACTTGGAATCAGTCATTCCTCCAAGGAATTCTGTTTTCTTTTAGTGAATAATGGTATTTAGAGACCACAATCCAGCCATTACATGTGCTCATTGCCATTGGACTGGTTATTGTTTCTAGGCCTTTTTGGTTGACAGAGCTCTTTTTTGTTTTTTTTTTTTTTTAAAGAGAAAGTATATACTGAGTTAATATTGATATTCCAAATAGAATTTAGGAGTATAGGATTTTACTTCTTTGATTTTATTTTTGTATCTGTTTTTTTTTTTTTTTTAATTTTTATTTTAAAGACAACCTTTTATTTTATTTTTTTTATCATCATTTTGAGATATATTCACATACCATGCAGTCATACAAAACAAATCGTACTTTCGATTGTTTACAGTACCATTACATAGTTGTACATTCATCACCTAAATCAATCCCTGACACCTTCATTAGCACACACACAAAAATAACAAGAATAATAATTAGAGTGAAAAAGAGCAATTGAAGTAAAAAAGAACACTGGGTACCTTTGTCTGTTTGTTTCCTTCCCTATTTTTCTACTCATCCATCCATAAACTAGACAAAGTGGAGTGTGGTCCTTATAGCTTTCCCAATCCCATTGTCACCCCTCATAAGCTACATTTTTATACAACTGTCTTCGAGATTCATGGGTTCTGGGTTGTAGTTTGATAGTTTCAGGTATCCACCACCAGCTACCCCAATTCTTTAGAACCTAAAAAGGGTTGTCTAAAGTGTGCGTAAGAGTGCCCACCAGAGTGACCTCTCGGCTCCTTTTGGAATCTCTCTGCCACTGAAGCTTATTTCATTTCCTTTCACATCCCCCTTTTGGTCAAGAAGATGTTCTCCGTCCCACGATGCCGGGTCTACATTCCTCCCCGGGAGTCATATTCCACGTTGCCAGGGAGATTCACTCCCCTGGGTGTCTGATCCCACGTAGAAGGGAGGGCAGTGATTTCACCTTTCAAGTTCGCTTAGCCAGAGAGAGAGGGCCACATCTGAGCAACAAAGAGGCATTCAGGAGGAGACTCTTAGGCACAAATATAGGGAGGCCTAGCCTCTCCTTTGCAGCAACCGTCTTCCCAAGGGTAAAACTTATGGTAGAGGGCTCAACCCATCAAACCACCAGTCCCCTATGTCTGTGGTCATGTTAGCAACCATGGAGGTGGGGTAGGCGAATACCCCTGCATTCTCCACAGGCTACTCAAGGGGGCACTACATCTTTTTTTTTTCCTTGTTTTTCTTTCTTTCTTCTTTTTTTTTTTTTTTAACTTTCCCTTCTTTTTTAAATCAACTGTATGAAAAAAAAAGTTAAAAAGAAAACAAACATACAATAAAAGAACATTTCAAAGAGACCATAACAAGGGAGTAAGAAAAAGACAACTAACCTAAGATAACTGCTTAACTTCCAACATGTTCCTACTTTACCCCAAGAAAGTTACATAATATAGCAACATTTCTGTGAACTTGTTCCTACTATATCCATCAGAAATTAACAGACCATAGTCATTCCTGGGCATCCCCAGAACGTTAAATAGCTTATCCGTTCTTCTTGGATTATTGTTCCCCCTTCCTTAATTGCTCTCTACTGCTAGTTCCCCTACATTCTACATTATAAACCATTTGTTTTACATTTTTCAAAGTTCACATTAGTGGTAGCATATAATATTTCTCTTTTTGTGCCTGGCTTATTTCGCTCAGCATTATGTCTTCAAGGTTCATCGATGTTGTCATATGTTTCACGAGATCGTTCCTTCTTACTGCCGCGTAGTATTCCATCGTGTGTATATACCACATTTTATTTATCCACTCATCTGTTGAAGGACATTTGGGTTGTTTCCATCTCTTGGCAATTGTGAATAATGCTGCTATGAACATTGGCATGCAGATATCTGTTCGTGTCACTGCTTTCAGATCTTCCGGGTATATACTGAGAAGTGCAATCGCTGGATCGAATGGTAGCTCTATATCTAGTTTTCTAAGGAACTGCCAGACTGACTTCCAGAGTGGCTGAACCATTATACAGTCCCACCAACAATGAATAAGAGTTCCAATTTCTCCACATCCCTTCCAGCATTTGTAGTTTCCTGTTTGTTTAATGGCAGCCATTCTAACCGGTGTTAGATGGTATCTCATTGTGGTTTTAATTTGAATCTCTCTAATAGCTAGTGAAGCTGAACATTTTTTCATGTGTTTCTTGGCCATTTGTATTTCCTCTTCAGAGAACTGTCTTTTCATATCTTTTGCCCATTTTATAATTGGGCTGTCTGTACTATTGTCATTGAGTTGTAGGATTTCTTTGTATATGCAAGATATCAGTCTTTTGTCAGATACATGGTTTCCAAAAATTTTTTCCCATTGAGTTGGCTGCCTCTTTACCTTTTTGAGAACTTCCTTTGAGGTGCAGAAACTTCTAAGCTTGAGGAGTTCCCATTTATCTATTTTCTCTTTTGTTGCTTGTGCTTTGGGTGTAAAGTCTAGGAAGTGGCCGCCTAATACAAGGTCTTGAAGATGTTTTCCTACATTATCTTCTAGGAGTTTTATGGTACTTTCTTTTATATTGAGATCTTTGGTCCATTTTGAGTTAATTTTTGTGTAGGGTGTGAGGTAGGGGTCCTCTTTCATTCTTTTGGATATGGATATCCAACTCTCCCAGCCCCATTTGTTGAAAAGACCATTATGGCTCAGTTCAGTGACTTTGGGGGCCTTATCAAAGATCAGTCGGCCATAGATCTGAGGGTCTATCTCTGAATTCTCAATTCGATTCCATTGATCTATATGTCTATCTTTGTGCCAGTACCATGCTGTTTTGGCAACTGTGGCTTTATAATAAGCTTCAAAGTCAGGGAGTGTAAGTCCTCCCACTTCGTTTTTCTTTTTCAGAGTGTCTTTAGCAATTCGAGGCATCTTCCCTTTCCAAATAAATTTGATAACTAGCTTTTCCAAGTCTGCAAAGTAGGTTGTTAGAATTTTGATTGGGATTGCATTGAATCTGTAGATGAGTTTGGGTAGAATTGACATCTTAATGACATTTAGCCTTCCTATCCATGAACATGGAATATTTTTCCATCTTTTAAGGTCCCCTTCTATTTCTTTTAGTAGAGTTATGTAGTTTTCTTTGTATAGGTCTTTTACATCTTTGGTTAAGTTTATTCCTAGGTACTTGATTTTTTTAGTTGCTATTGAAAATGGTATCTTTTTCTTGAGTGTCTCTTCAGTTTGTTCATTTCTAGCATATGGAAACATTACTGACTTATGTGCATTAATCCTGTATCCCGCTACTTTGCTAAATTTGTTTATTAGCTCTAGTAGCTGTATCGTCGATTTCTCAGGGTTTTCTAGATATAAGATCATATCATCTGCAAACAATGACAGTTTTACTTCTTCTTTTCCAATTTGGATGCCTTTTATTTCTTTGTCTTGCCGGATTGCCCTGGCTAGCACTTCCAGCACAATGTTGAATAACAGTGGTGACAGCGGGCATCCTTGTCTTGTTCCTGATCTTAGAGGGAAGGCTTTCAGTCTCTCACCATTGAGTACTATGCTTGCTGTGGGTTTTTCATATATGCTCTTTATCATGTTGAGGAAGTTTCCTTCAATTCCTACCTTTTGAAGTGTTTTTATCAAAAAGGGATGTTGGATTTTGTCAAATGCTTTTTCAGCATCTATTGAGATGATCAATTGATTTTTCCCTTTCGAGTTTTTAATGTGTTGTAATACATTGATTGTTTTTCTTATGTTGAACCATCCTTGCATGCCTGGAATGAACCCCACTTGGTCATGGTGTATGATTTTTTTAATGTGTCTTTGGATTCGATTTGCAAGTATTTTGTTGAGGATTTTTGCATCTATATTCATTAGGGAGATAGGCCTGTAGTTTTCCTTTTTGTAGCATCTTTGCCTGGTTTTGGTATTAGATTGATGTTAGCTTCATAAAATGAGTTAGGTAGTGTTCCATTTTCTTCAATGTTTTGAAAGAGTTTGAGTAAGATTGGTGTCAGTTCTTTCTGGAAAGTTTGGTAGAATTCCCCTGTGAAGCCATCTGGCCCTGGGCATTTATTTGTGGGAAGATTTTTGATGACTGATTGGATCTCTTTGCTTGTGATGGGTTGGTTGAGGTCTTCTATTTCTTCTCTGGTCAGTCTAGGTTGTTCATATGTTTCCAGGAAATTGTCCATTTCCTCTACATTATCCAGTTTGTTGCCATACAGTTGTTCATAGTATCCTCTTATAATTTTTTTAATTTCTTCAGGATCTGCAGTTATGTCACCTTTTTCATTCATTATTTTGTTTATATGGGTCTTCTCTCTTTTTGATTTTGTCAGTCTAGCTAGGGGCTTGTCAATCTTGTTGATCTTCTCAAAGAACCAACTTTTGGTGATATTTATCCTCTCTATTGTTTTTTTGTTCTCTATGTCATTTATTTCTGCTTTAATCCTTGTTATTTCTTTTCTTCTACTTGGTTTAGGATTGGTTTGCTGTTCATTTTCTAGCTTCTTCAGTTGATCCATTAGTTCTTTGATTTTGGCTCTTTCTTCCTTTTTAATATATGCGTTTAGTGCTATAAATTTCCCCCTTAGCACTGCTTTTGCTGCATCCCATAGGTTTTGGTATGTTGTGTTCTCATTTTCATTCGTCTCTATATATTTAGCAATTTCTCTTGCTATTTCTTCTTTAACCCACTGATTGTTTAGGAGTGTGTTGTTTAACCTCCAGGTATTTGTGAATTTTCTAAGTCTCTGATGGTTATTGACTTCTAATTGTATTCCATTGTGGTCAGAGAATGTGCTTTGAATAATTTCAATCTTTTTAAATTTATTGAGGCTTGTTTTATGTCCCAGCATATGATCTATTCTGGAGAAAGTTCCGTGAGCACTAGAAAAGTATGTGTATCCTGGTGATTTGGGATGTAATGTCCTGTATATGTCTGTTAAATCTAATTCATTTATCAGATTGTTTAGGTTTTCAATTTCCTTATTGGTCTTCTGTCTGGTTGATCTATCTATAGGAGAGAGTGATGTGTTGAAGTCTCCCACAATTATTGTGGAAACATCAATTGCTTCCTTTAGTTTTGCCAGTGTTTCTCTCATGTATTTTGTGGCACCTTGATTGGGTGCATAGACATTTACGATTGTTATTTCTTCTTGCTGAATTGCCCCTTTTATTAGTATGTAGTGGCCTTCTTTGTCTCTCAAAACATCCCTGCATTTGAAGTCTATTTTATCTGAGATTAATATTGCTACACCTGCTTTCTTTTGGCTGTAGCTTGCATGAAATATTTTTTACCATCCTTTCACTTTCAGTTTCTTTGTGTCCCTGTGTCTAAGATGAGTCTCTTGTATGCAACATATTGATGGTTCTTTTTTTTTGATCCATTCTGCGATTCTGTATCTTTTAATTGGGGAGTTTAATCCATTTACATTCAATGTTATAACCGTGAAGGCATTTCTTGAATCGGCCATCTTATCCTTTGGTTTATGTTTGCCATATTTTTCCCTCTCTCTATTAATATCCTTTATTGTACCCATACCGAATCTCTTTAGTACTGAACCTTTCTCCAAGTCTCTCTGTCCTTTCTTTGTTTCTCTGTCTGTAGGGCTTTCTTTAGTATCTCCAGTAGGGCAGGTCTCTTGTTAGCAAATTCTCTCAGCATTTGTTTGTCTGTGAAAAATTTAAGCTCTCCCTCAAATTTGAAGGAGAGCTTTGCTGGATAAAGTATTCTTGGCTGGAAATTTTTCTCACTCAGAATTTTAAATATATCGTGCCACTGCCTTCTCGCCTCCATGGTGGCTGCTGAGTAGTCACTACTTAGTCTTATGCTGTTTCCTTTGTATGTGGTGAATTGCTTTTCTCTTGCTGCTTTCAGAACTTGCTCCTTCTCTTCTGTGTTTGACAGTGTGATCAGTATATGTCTCGGAGTGGGTTTATTTGGATTTATTCTATTTGGAGTTCGCTGAGCATTTATGATTTGTGTATTTATGTTGTTTAGAAGATTTGGGAAGTTTTCCCCAACAATTTCTTTGAATACTCTTCCTAGACCTTTACCCTTTTCTTCCCCTTCAGGGACACCAATGAGTCTTATATTTGGACGTTTCATATTATCTATCATATCCCTGAGGTCCATTTCGATTTTTTCAATTTTTTTCCCCATTCTTCTTTTATGCTTTCATTTTCCATTCTGTCATCTTCCAGGTCACTGATTCGTTGTTCAACTTCCTCTAGTCTTGTACTATGAGTGTCCAGAGTCTTTTTAATTTGGTCAACAGTTTCTTTAATTTCCATAAGATCATCCATTTTTTTATTTAGTCTTGCAATGTCTTCTTTATGCTCTTCTAGAGTCTTCTTTTTTTTTTTTTTATTTATTTTGACTTTTTTTTTTGAAATAATGTCAAACTTACAGGACAGTTGCAAAAATAATACAAATACCATATAGAGAACTCTAACATGCCCCCACCCCTCCAGAAACCCAGATCCACCATTTTTAACATTTTGCCAACTTTGCCATGTCTGTCTGCCTCTCTGTCTATCTATCTATCTATCTATCTATCTATCTTCTGAACACTTGAGCAGGTTGTACACATCATACTCCTTGAATCTGTAAGACTTACTTTTACATTACCTATGAACAAGATATTCACTTATGTAATCACCTTAATGCAGTTATCAAATTTAAGAAATTTAACATTGATATAAAGCTTACAGTCTATGTTCCAATCTATTCATATGTCCCAATAATGTCCTTTTGGGCCTTTTCTCCTCCATTCTTAGATCGCATCCAATATCATGTATTGTACTTAATTTTCATTATCTCTTTAGTTTATCTTTCTTTTCTTCTGAAATTTTTTTTGAAAAACTGTTTTGAAACATAAATTTTTCCATCACAACCCCTCCCAAGCATATCATTCAGTGGGATTGATCACATTCACAATGTTGCAATACCCTCACCACTTTCCATTACTAGAACTTTACCTTCACTCCAAACAAAAACCCTTTACTCATTTTACGTTAACTCCCCATTGTACCTACCCCCCACCCTGGGTAACTTGACCTTTGCTTTCTGTCTCTGGTATTTTCTTTGGGTTTACCATGGGACTTAAATTTAACATCCTAAATCTCTAAGAATCTCATTTGTTTTGATACCAATTTAACTTTGATAGCGTACACAAACTACATTCCTAACCCCTCTGTCCCTTAACCTTTATGGAGTTCTTATCAGAAATTACATATTTATATATTATAAGTCCAAAACCATTGATGTATCATTACATCTTATGCATTTGCCTTTAGATCCTGAAGAAGTAAAAAGTGTACTTAACACCAAAAATACAACAGTACTGGTATTTATATTTATCCATGTCATCATCCTTTACAGAGATCTTTATGTGGCTTCAGTCAATTGTCTAATATCCTTTACTTTCAACCTGAAGAACTCCCTTCAGTATTCCTTGTAGGGCTGATCCAGTGGTGACAAAATCCCTCAGTTTTGTCTATCTGAGGATGTCTTAATGCCGTCCTCATTTTTGAAAGACAGTTTTGCCGGATATAGAATTTGTGGTTGGCAATGTTTTGCTTTCAGCACTTTTAATATGGCACCCCACTGTCTTCCTGCTTTTATGGTTTCTGATGAGAAATCAGCACTTAATCTTACTGAGGTTTCTTTTTTTTTTTTTTTTTTTTTTAATTCAGTTTTATTGAAATATATTCACAAACCATACAGTCATCCATGGTATACAATCAACTGTTCACAGTATGATCATATAGTTATGCGTTCATCACCACAATCTATTTCTGAACATTTTCCTTACATCAGAAAGAATCAGAATAAGAATAAAAAATAAAAGTGAAAAAAGAATACCCAAACCATCCCCCCATCCCACCCTATTTGTCATTTAGTTTTTACTCCCATTTTTCTACTGATTTTTTTTCAATTTTTTAACTTTGTTTATCAAAAAATTAAAAACAAACAGGCAAACAACAACCAAAAAAACCCCACAACATTTCAAACAAAGCAATGGATTAAGGAAAACAAATAACCTAAAATAACTACTTTGCTTCCAATATGTTCCTACCATACCCCAAGAAAATTAATAAACCATGTCCAAACAGAGGAGTAAGAAAAACAAATAATCTAAAATAACTACGTTGCTTCCAACATGTTCCTTCCATACCCCAAGAAAATTAACAACCCCTAAGAAAACAAAGGAATAAGAGAAAAAAAAAACCTAAAATAACTCTATTGCTTCCAACTTGATCTTACTATATCCAAGAAAGTTTACAAACCATAATCATTCCTGAGCATTCCCATAACATTGAGATTACCCTCCATAGTTTATCTGTTCTTATTAGATTATCATTCCCCCTCCACTAATTGGTATCTCTAGGTCCCCTACATTCTACAGTATAAAACATTGTACATTTTTCACAGAATTCACATTAGTGGTAACATACAATATCTCTCTTTTTGTGCCTGGCTTATTTTGCTCAGCATTATGTCTTTTTTTTTCTTTTTTTTTTTTTTTTAATCTTCATTTTATTGAGATATATTCGTATACCACGCAGTCATACAAAACAAATCGTACTTTCGATTGTTCACAGTACCATTACATAGTTGTACATTCATCACCTAAATCAATCCCTGACACCTTCATTAGCACACACACAAGAATAACAAGAATAATAATTAGAGTGAAAAAGAGCAATTGAAGTAAAAAAGAACACTGGGTACCTTTGTCTGTTTGTTTCCTTCCCCTATTTTTCTACTCATCCATCCATAAACTAGACAAAGGGGAGTGTGGTCCTTATGGGTTTCCCAATCCCCTTGTCACCCCTCATAAGCTACATTTTTATACAACTGTCTTTGAGATTCATGGGTTCTGGGTTGTAGTTTGATAGTTTCAGGTATCCACCACCAGCTACCCCAATTCTTTAGAACCTAAAAAGGGTTGTCTAAAGTGTGCGTAAGAGTGCCCACCAGAGTGATCTCTCGGTTCCTTTTGGATTCTCTCTGCCACTGAAGCTTATTTCATTTCCTTTCACATCCCCCTTTTGATCAAGAAGATGTTCTCCGTCCCACGATGCCGGGTCTACATTCCTCCCCGGGAGTCATATTCCACGTTGCCAGGGAGATTCACTCCCCTGGGTGTCTGATCCCACGTAGGGGGGAGGGCAGTGATTTCACCTTTCAAGTTGGCTTAGCTAGAGAGACAGGGCCACATCTGAGCAACAAAGAGGCATTCGGGAGGAGGCTCTTAGGCACAACCATAGGGAGGCCTAGCCTCTCCTTTGCAGCAACCGTCTTCCCAATGGTAAAACCTGTGGTAGAGGGCTGAACCCATCAAACCACCAGTCCCCTATGTCTGTGGTCATGTTAGCAACCATGGAGGTGGGGTAGGCGAATACCCCTGCATTCTCCACAGGCTCCTCAAGGGGGAACTACATCTTTTTTTTTTTTTCTTTTCTTTTTTTTTTTTTTTAACTTTCCCTTCTTTTTTAAATCAACTGTATGAAAAAAAGTTAAAAAGAAAACAAACATACAATAAAAGAACATTTCAAAGAGACCATAACAAGGGAGTAAGAAAAAGACAACTAACCTAAGATAACTGCTTAACTTCCAACATGTTCCTACTTTACCCCAAGAAAGTTACCTAATATAGCAACATTTCTGTGAACTTGCTCCTACTATATCCATCAGAAATTCACAGACCATAGTCATTCCTGGGCATCCCCAGAACGTTAAATAGCTTATCTGTTCTTCTTGGATTATTGTTCCCCCTTCCTTAATTGCTCTCTATTGCTAGTTCCCCTACATTCTACATTATAAGCCATTTGTTTTACATTTTTCAAAGTTCACATTAGTGGTAGCATATAATATTTCTCTTTTTGTGCCTGGCTTATTTCGCTTAGCATTATGTCTTCAAGGTTCATCCATGTTGTCATATGTTTCATGAGATCGTTCCTTCTTACTGCTGCATAGTATTCCATCGTGTGTATATACCACATTTTATTTATCCACTCATCTGTTGAAGGACATTTGGGTTGTTTCCATCTTTTGGCAATTGTGAATAATGCTGCTATGAACATTGGCGTGCAGATATCTGTTCGTGTCACTGCTTTCCAATCTTCCGGGTATATACCGAGAAGTGCAATCGCTGGATCGAATGGTAACTCTATATCTAGTTTTCTAAGGAACTGCCAGACTGACTTCCAGAGTGGCTGAACCATTATACAGTCCCACCAACAGTGAGTAAGAGTCCCAATTTCTCCACATCCCCTCCAGCATGTGTAGTTTCCTGTTTGTTTAATGGCAGCCATTCTAACCGGTGTTAGGTGGTATCTCATTGTGGTCTTAATTTGCATCTCTCTAATAGCTAGTGAAGCTGAACATTTTTTCATGTGTTTCTTGGCCATTTGTATTTCCTCTTCAGAGAACTGTCTTTTCATATCTTTTGCCCATTTTATAATTGGGCCGACTGTACTATTGTCATTGAGTTGTAGGATTTCTTTATATATGCAAGATATCAGTCTTTTGTCAGATACATGGTTTCCAAAAATTTTTTCCCACTGAGTTGGCTGCCTCTTTACCTTTTTGAGAAATTCCTTTGAGGTGCAGAAACTTCTAAGCTTGAGGAGTTCCCATTTATCTATTTTCTCTTTTGTTGCTTGTGCTTTGGGTGTAAAGTCTAGGAAGTGGCCGCCTAATACAAGGTCTTGAAGATGTTTTCCTACATTATCTTCTAGGAGTTTTATGGTACTTTCTTTTATATTGAGATCTTTGGTCCATTTGGAGTTAATTTTTGTGTAGGGGGTGAGGTAGGGGTCCTCTTTCATTCTTTTGGATATGGATATCCAACTCTCCCAGCCCCATTTGTTGAAAAGACCATTATGACTCAGTTCAGTGACTTTGGGGGCCTTATCAAAGATCAGTCGGCCATAGATCTGAGGGTCTATCTCCGAATTCTCAATTCGATTCCATTGATCTATATGTCTATCTTTGTGCCAGTACCATGCTGTTTTGGCAACTGTGGCTTTATAATAAGCTTCAAAGTCAGGGAGGGTAGGTCCTCCCACTTTGTTTTTCTTTTTTAGAGTGGCTTTAGCAATTCGAGGCATCTTCCCTTTCCAAATAAATTTGATAACTAGCTTTTCCAAGCCTGCAAAGTAGGTTGCTGGAATTTTGATTGGGATTGCATTGAATCTGTAGATGAGTTTGGGTAGAATTGACATCTTAATGACATTTAGTCTTCCTGTCCATGAACATGGAATATTTTTCCATCTTTTAAGGTCCCCTTCTATTTCTTTTAGTAGAGTTATGTAGTTTTCTTTGTATAGGTCTTTTACATCTTTGGTTAAGTTTATTCCTAGGTACTTGATTTTTTTAGTTGCTATTGAAAATGGTATCTTTTTCCTGAGTGTCTCTTCAGTTTGTTCATTTCTAGCATATAGAAACATTACTGACTTATGTGCATTAACCTTGTATCCCGCTACTTTGCTAAATTTGTTTATTAGCTCTAGTAGCTGTATCGTCGATTTCTCAGGGTTTTCTAGATATAAGATCATATCATCTGCAAACAATGACAGTTTTACTTCTTCTTTTCCAATTTGGATGCCTTTTATTTCTTTGTCTTGCCGGATTGCCCTGGCTAGCACTTCCAGCACAATGTTGAATAACAGTGGTGACAGCGGGCATCCTTGTCTTGTTCCTGATCTTAGAGGGAAGGCTTTCAGTCTCTCACCATTGAGTACTATGCTGGCTGTGGGTTTTTCATATATGCTCTTTATGATGTTGAGGAAGTTTCCCTCAATTCCTACCTTTTGAAGTGTTTTTATCAAAAACGGATGTTGGATTTTGTCAAATGCTTTTTCAGCATCTATTGAGATGATCAATTGATTTTTCCCTTTTGACTTGTTAATGTGTTGTAATACATTGATTGATTTTCTTATGTTGAACCATCCTTGCATGCCTGGAATAAACCCCACTTGGTCATGGTGTATGATTTTTTTAATGTGTCTTTGGATTCGATTTGCAAGTATTTTGTTGAGGATTTTTGCATCTATATTCATTAGGGAGATAGGCCTGTAGTTTTCCTTTTTTGTAGCATCTTTGCCTGGTTTTGGTATTAGATCGATGTTAGCTTCATAAAATGAGCTAGGTAGTGTTCCATTTTCTTCAATGTTTTGAAAGAGTTTGAATAAGATTGGTGTCAGTTCTTTCTGGAAAGTTTGGTAGAATTCCCCTGTGAAGCCATCTGGCCCTGGGCATTTATTTGTGGGAAGATTTTTGATGACTTATTGGATCTCTTTGCTTGTGATGGGTTGGTTGAGGTCTTCTATTTCTTCTCTGGTCAGTCTAGGTTGTTCATATGTTTCCAGGAAATTGTCCATTTCCTCTACATTATCCAGTTTGTTGCCATACAGTTGTTCATAGTATCCTCTTATAATTTTTTTAATTTCTTCAGGATCTGCAGTTATGTCACCTTTTTCATTCATTATTTTGTTTATATGGGTCTTCTCTCTTTTTGATTTTGTCAGTCTAGCTAGGGGCTTGTCAATCTTGTTGATCTTCTCAAAGAACCAACTTTTGGTGATATTTATCCTCTCTATTGTTTTTTTGTTCTCTATGTCATTTATTTCTGCTTTAATCCTTGTTATTTCTTTTCTTCTACTTGGTTTAGGATTGGTTTGCTGTTCATTTTCTAGCTTCTTCAGTTGATCCATTAGTTCTTTGATTTTGGCTCTTTCTTCCTTTTTAATATATGCGTTTAGTGCTATAAATTTCCCCCTTAGCACTGCTTTTGCTGCATCCCATAGGTTTTGGTATGTTGTGTTCTCATTTTCATTCGTCTCTATATATTTAGCAATTTCTCTTGCTATTTCTTCTTTAACCCACTGATTGTTTAGGAGTGTGTTGTTTAACCTCCAGGTATTTGTGAATTTTCTAAGTCTCTGATGGTTATTGACTTCTAATTGTATTCCATTGTGGTCAGAGAATGTGCTTTGAATAATTTCAATCTTTTTTTTTTTTTTTTTTTTTTTTTTTTTTAATCATCATTTTATTGAGATATATTCACATACCACGCAGTCATACAAAACAAATTGTACTTTCGATTGTTTACAGTACCATTACATAGTTGTACATTCATCACCTAAATCAATCCCTGACACCTTCATTAGCACACACACAAAAATAACAAGAATAATAATTAGAGTGAAAAAGAGCAATTGAAGTAAAAAAGAACACTGGGTACCTTTGTCTGTTTGTTTCCTTCCCCTACTTTTCTACACATCCATCCATAAACTAGACGAAGTGGTGTTTGGTCCTTATGGCTTTCCCAATCCCATTGTCACCCCTCATAAGCTACATTTTTATACAACTGTCTTCGAGATTCATGGGTTCTGGGTTGTAGTTTGATAGTTTCAGGTATCCACCACCAGCTACCCCAATTCTTTAGAACCTAAAAAGGGTTGTCTAAAGTGTGCATAAGAGTGCCCACCAGAGTGACCTCTCGGCTCCTTTTGGAATCTCTCTGCCACTGAAGCTTATTTCATTTCCTTTCACATCCCCCTTTTGGTCAAGAAGATGTTCTCCGTCCCACGGTGCCAGGTCTACATTCCTCCCTGGGAGTCATATTCCACGTTGCCAGGGAGATTCACTTCCCTGGGTGTCTGATCCCACGTAGGGGGGGAGGGCAGTGATTTCACCTTTCAAGTTGGCTTAGCCAGAGAGAGAGGGCCACATCTGAGCAACAAAGAGGCATTCAGGAGGAGATTCTTAGGCACAAATACAGGGAGGCCTAGCCTCTCCTTTGCAGCAACCGTCTTCCCAAGGGTAAAACTTATGGTAGAGGGCTCAACCCATCAAACCACCAGTCCCCTATGTCTGTGGTCATGTTAGCAACCATGGAGGTGGGGTAGGTGAATACCCCTGCATTCTCCACAGGCTCCTCAAGGGGGCACTACATCTTTTTTTTTTTTTTTTTTTTTTTAACTTTCCCTTCTTTTTTCAAATCACCTGTATGAAAAAAAAAGTTAAAAAGAAAACAAACATACAATAAAAGAGCATTTCAAAGAGACCATAGCAAGGGAGTAAGAAAAAGACAACTAACCTAAGATAACTGCTTAACTTCCAACATGTTCCTACTTTACCCCAAGAAAGTTACATAATATAGCAACATTTCAGTGAACTTGTTCCTACTACAACCATCAGAAATTAACAGACCATAGTCATTTCTGGGCATCCCCAGAACGTTAAATAGCTTATCTGTTCTTCCTGGATTATTGTTCCCCCTTCCTTAATTGCTCTCTACTGCTAGTTCCCCTACATTCTACATTATAAACCATTTGTTTTACATTTTTCAAAGTTCACATTAGTGGTAGCATATAATATTTCTCTTTTGTGCCTGGCTTATTTCGCTCAGCATTATGTCTTCAAGGTTCATCCATGTTGTCATATGTTTCACCAGATCGTTCCTTCTTACTGCCGCGTAGTATTCCATCGTGTGTATATACCACATTTTATTTATCCACTCATCTGTTGAAGGACATTTGGGTTGTTTCCATCTCTTGGCAATTGTGAATAATGCTGCTATGAACATTGGCGTGCAGATATCTGTTCGTGTCACTGCTTTCCGATCTTCCGGGTATATACCGAGGAGTGCAATCGCTGGATCGAATGGTAGCTCTATATCTAGTTTTCTAAGGAACTGCCAGACTGACTTCCAGAGTGGCTGAACCATTATACAGTCCCACCAACAATGAATAAGAGTTCCAATTTCTCCACATCCCCTCCAGCATTTGTAGTTTCCTGTTTGTTTAATGGCAGCCATTCTAACCGGTGTTAGATGGTATCTCATTGTGGTCTTAATTTGCATCTCTCTAATAGCTAGTGAAGCTGAACATTTTTTCATGTGTTTCTTGGTCATTTGTATTTCTTCTTCAGAGAACTGTCTTTTCATATCTTTTGCCCATTTTATAATTGGGCTGTCTGTACTATTGTCATTGAGTTGTAGGATTTCTTTGTATATGCAAGATATCAGTCTTTTGTCAGATACATGGTTTCCAAAAATTTTTTCCCATTGAGTTGGCTGCCTCTTTACCTTTTTGAGAAATTCCTTTGAGGTGCAGAAACTTCTAAGCTTGAGGAGTTCCCATTTATCTATTTTCTCTTTTGTTGCTTGTGCTTTGGGTGTAAAGTCTAGGAAGTGGCCTCCTAATACAAGGTCTTGAAGATGTTTTCCTACATTATCTTCTAGGAGTTTTATGGTACTTTCTTTTATATTGAGATCTTTGGTCCATTTTGAGTTAATTTTTGTGTAGGGGGTGAGGTAGGGGTCCTCTTTCATTCTTTTGGATATGGATATCCAACTCTCCCAACCCCATTTGTTGAAAAGACCATTATGGCTCAGTTCGGTGACTTTGGGGGCCTTATCAAAGATCAGTCGGCCATAGATCTGAGGGTCTATCTCTGAATTCTCAATTCGATTCCATTGATCTATATGTCTATCTTTGTGCCAGTACCATGCTGTCTTGGCAACTGTGGCTTTATAATAAGCTTCAAAGTCAGGGAGTGTAAGTCCTCCCACTTCGTTTTTCTTTTTTAGAGTGTCTTTAGCAATTCGAGGCATCTTCCCTTTCCAAATAAATTTGATAACTAGCTTTTCCAAGTCTGCAAAGTAGGTTGTTGGAATTTTGATTGGGATTGCATTGAATCTGTAGATGAGTTTGGGTAGAATTGACATCTTAATGACATTTAGCCTTCCTATCCATGAACATGGAATATTTTTCCATCTTTTAAGGTCCCCTTCTATTTCTTTTAGTAGAGTTATGTAGTTTTCTTTGTATAGGTCTTTTACATCTTTGGTTAAGTTGATTCCTAGGTACTTGATTTTTTTAGTTGCTATTGAAAATGGTATCTTTTTCTTGAGTGTCTCTTCAGTTTGTTCATTTCTAGCATATAGAAACATTACTGACTTATGTGCATTAATCTTGTATCCCGCTACTTTGCTAAATTTGTTTATTAGCTCTAGTAGGTGTATCGTTGATTTCTCAGGGTTTTCTAGATATAAGATCATATCATCTGCAAACAATGACAGTTTTACTTCTTCTTTTCCAATTTGGATGCCTTTTATTTCTTTGTCTTGCCGGATTGCCCTGGCTAGCACTTCCAGCACAATGTTGAATAACAGTGGTGACAGCGGGCATCCTTGTCTTGTTCCTGATCTTAGAGGGAAGGCTTTCAGTCTCTCACCATTGAGTACTATGCTGGCTGTGGGTTTTTCATATATGCTCTTTATCATGTTGAGGAAGTTTCCTTCAATTCCTACCTTTTGAAGTGTTTTTATCAAAAAGGGATGTTGGATTTTGTCAAATGCTTTTTCAGCATCTATTGAGATGATCAATTGATTTTTCCCTTTCGAGTTTTTAATGTGTTGTAATACATTGATTGTTTTTCTGATGTTGAACCATCCTTGCATGCCTGGAATGAACCCCACTTGGTCATGGTGTATGATTTTTTTAATGTGTCTTTGGATTCGATTTGCAAGTATTTTGTTGAGGATTTTTGCATCTATATTCATTAGGGAGATTGGCCGGTAGTTTTCCTTTTTTGTAGCATCTTTGCCTGGTTTTGGTATTAGATTGATGTTAGCTTCATAAAATGAGTTAGGTAGTGTTCCATTTTTTTCAATGTTTTGAAAGAGTTTGAGTAAGATTGGTGTCAGTTCTTTCTGGAAAGTTTGGTAGAATTCCCCTGTGAAGCCATCTGGCCCTGGGCATTTATTTGTGGGAAGATTTTTGATGACTGATTGGATCTCTTTGCTTGTGATGGGTTGGTTGAGGTCTTCTATTTCTTCTCTGGTCAGTCTAGGTTGTTCATATGTTACCAGGAAATTGTCCATTTCTTCTACATTATCCAGTTTGTTGCCATACAGTTGTTCATAATATCCTCTTATAATTTTTTTAAATTTCTTCAGGATCTGCAGTTATGTCACCTTTTTCATTCATTATTTTGTTTATATGGGTCTTCTCTCTTTTTGATTTTGTCAGTCTAGCTAGGGGCTTGTCAATCTTGTTGATCTTCTCAAAGAACCAACTTTTGGTGATATTTATCCTTTCTATTGTTTTTTTGTTCTCTATGTCATTTATTTCTGCTTTAATCCTTGTTATTTCTTTTCTTCTACTTGGTTTAGGATTGGTTTGCTGTTCATTTTCTAGCTTCTTCAGTTGATCCATTAGTTCTTTGATTTTGGCTCTTTCTTCCTTTTTAATATATGCGTTTAGTGCTATAAATTTCCCCCTTAGCACTGCTTTTGCTGCATCCCATAGGTTTTGGTATGTTGTGTTCTCATTTTCATTCGTCTCTATATATTTAGCAATTTCTCTTGCTATTTCTTCTTTAACCCACTGATTGTTTAGGAGTGTGTTGTTTAACCTCCAGGTATTTGTGAATTTTCTAAGTCTCTGATGGTTATTGACTTCTAATTGTATTCCATTGTGGTCAGAGAATGTGCTTTGAATAATTTCAATCTTTTTAAATTTATTGAGGCTTGTTTTATGTCCCAGCATATGATCTATTCTGGAGAAAGTTCCGTGAGCACTAGAAAAGTATGTGTATCCTGGTGATTTGGGATGTAATGTCCTGTAGATGTCTGTTAAATCTAATTCATTTATCAGATTGTTTAGGTTTTCAATTTCCTTATTGGTCTTCTGTCTGGTTGATCTATCTATAGGAGAGAGTGATGTGTTGAAGTCTCCCACAATTATTGTGGAAACATCAATTGCTTCCTTTAGTTTTGCCAGTGTTTCTCTCATGTATTTTGTGGCACCTTGATTGGGTGCATAGACATTTACGATTGTTATTTCTTCTTGCTGAATTGCCCCTTTTATTAGTATGTAGTGGCCTTCTTTGTCTCTCAAAACATCCCTGCATTTGAAGTCTATTTTATCTGAGATTAATATTGCTACACCTGCTTTCTTTTGGCTGTAGCTTGCATGAAATATTTTTTCCCATCCTTTCACTTTCAGTTTCTTTGTGTCCCTGTGTCTAAGATGAGTCTCTTGTATGCAACATATTGATGGTTCTTTTTTTTTGATCCATTCTGCGATTCTGTATCTTTTAATTGGGAGTTTAATCCATTTACATTCAATGTTATAACCGTGAAGGCATTTCTTGAATCGGCCATCTTATCCTTTGGTTTATGTTTGCCATATTTTTCCCTCTCTCTATTAATATCCTTTATTGTACCCATACCGAATCTCTTTAGTACTGAACCTTTCTCCAAGTCTCTCTGTCCTTTCTTTGTTTCTCTGTCTGTAGGGCTTTCTTTAGTATCTCCAGTAGGGCAGGTCTCTTGTTAGCAAATTCTCTCAGCATTTGTTTGTCTGTGAAAAATTTAAGCTCTCCCTCAAATTTGAAGGAGAGCTTTGCTGGATAAAGTATTCTTGGCTGGAAATTTTTCTCACTCAGAATTTTAAATATATCGTGCCACTGCCTTCTCGCCTCCATGGTGGCTGCTGAGTAGTCACTACTTAGTCTTATGCTGTTTCCTTTGTATGTGGTGAATTGCTTTTCTCTTGCTGCTTTCAGAACTTGCTCCTTCTCTTCTGTGTTTGACAGTGTGATCAGTATATGTCTCGGAGTGGGTTTATTTGGATTTATTCTATTTGGAGTTCGCTGAGCATTTATGATTTGTGTATTTATGTTGTTTAGAAGATTTGGGAAGTTTTCCCCAACAATGTCTTTGAATACTCTTCCTAGACCTTTACCCTTTTCTTCCCCTTCTGGGACACCAATGAGTCTTATATTTGGACGTTTCATATTATCTATCATATCCCTGAGGTCCATTTCGATTTTTTCAATTTTTTTCCCTATTCTTTCTTTTATGCTTTCATTTTCCATTCTGTCATCTTCCAGGTCACTGATTCGTTGTTCAACTTCCTCTAGTCTTGTACTATGAGTGTCCAGAGTCTTTTTAATTTGGTCAACAGTTTCTTTAATTTCCATAAGATCATCCATTTTTTTATTTAGTCTTGCAATGTCTTCTTTATGCTCTTCTAGAGTCTTCTTGATTTCCTTTATATCCCGTACTATGGTCTCATTGTTCATCTTTAGTTCTTTGAGTAGCTGCTCTAGGTGCTGTGTCTCTTGTGGTCTTTTGATTTGGGTGCTTGGGCTTGGGTTATCCATATCGTCTGGTTTTTTCATATGCTGTATAATTTTCTGTTGTTTTTGGCCTCGTGGCATTTGCTGAACTTGATAGGGTTCTTTTAGGGTTTGTAGACCTATTGAAGTCCTTATCTCTAATTTATCAGATCTACAGCTTCGTGGAGTACACTTTCTCTAACTAACCAGCAGGTGGCGTCCACGAGCCACCTGTCCTCCACAAGCCAGTTCTCCCCTGCTTAGCCTTTTTGGTGAGTGGGGGAGTGAGTCTTGTGGGGCCCAATTGGTGTACCAAGCTTGCGTGTATAGTTGGTGTTGCCTGCCCTGTATGTGGGGCGTGTTTCTGGGCAGTCGGGGAGGGGGGGTGGCCCTAACAATCAAATCTCCCTGGTGATGCCAGAGTTTTAAAGCTGCTGCAATAGTCTAATCCTTCAGTTCAGTCCTGCCACAGTTTGTCTCTGCCACTGACCCACAAGTCCTTGGTATTGGCGTATGTCTCCTGAGACTTGCAAGTGGGCCCCTCTTCCAGGCTGTGCACCCCGGGTCCTCTGTTGAGGGATGAGTGTGCTATGTCACAGGTGAGTGCCGTCCCCCCAGGGCACTTCTGGGCTGCTGGGCTGTGTAGGGAGGCTTCCAGTCTGCTCAAATGATGGCTGAGTGGGGCTTTGTTAATTCACACTGCTCCACCTTCCCAACTCTGGGACAATCAGCTGAGGTTTCAGGGAAGGCTAATGTCCACGCCCAGTTTTGTGGTGTGTGCCTGTTATTTGAAGCACTTCCGTCACACTGGGTTGTCTGGGGCAGCTCTGGGCTATGGGGCTGGCGATGGGCAGGAGTGTTTCCTGTCCACCGGGATGGTGGCTGTGAGTGGACACCCCCCTTTTCTTGGGAAGTTGTGGTGTTTAGTGAATTTTCTCAGCCACTGGATTATTGCCTTTTGTCTCAGAGCTCTCTTAGTTCTGCTCTTGACTTGACGTGCCCAAATTGAAAGTGTTTGAAGCTTTTTGTATTGGGCTTCAGATTTCACTGATCTCAGCAGTTCGACATTTTCATGAGTGTTGTATGAAGTATGCCCAAAGACAGATTGATCTGTGGTGTCCAGTCCACGCAGTTCTTGGCTTTCTACCTACTTTCCTGGAGGAGTAACTAAAATATACAGCTCACCAGTCTGCCATCTTGCCCCGCCTCCTGTATCTGTTTTAACTGGAGCTGATAATCTTGGTGCCTAAAAGTATTAATATAATTAAGTGTTTTATCCTAAAAATATATATTTATGTTAGTTTTAGAATATAGCAATGTCAATATTATTACCAGTAACAAGATTTCTAAAAACAGTTAAAAATTTTTGGCCTTATTTTGTTCTTAGGATCCTCTAAGTATGTGAGTCAAAATATGGTTTGCTATTATTAAAATATTGTTTAAATTTTTTATAACAAAGTTGCAGGTTTACAGAAAAATTGTATAGAAAATACAGACTTCTTATATACCAATCTATTATCAACACCTTGCATTAGTGTGCTACATTTGTTACAATTCATGAAAAAGCATTTTTATAATAGTGCTGTTAACTGTAATCCAACGTTTACAATATAGTTCAGTTTGTGTTGTACAGCCCTACTTTTTTTTTGTTTGTTAGTTTTGTTTTGTGTTTTTTTTACAGTATAAAACATTTATTTTACATGTTTCACAGGGTTCACATTAGTGGTAACATACAATCTCTCTTTTTTGTGGGGTTAGTAGTAATGACCCCTTTTCATTTCTGATTTTCATTATTTGTATCCTCTCTCTCTTTTTTTGTTGGTCTGGCTAAAGGTTTGTCAATTTTATTGATCTTTTCAAAGAACCAACTTTTGGTTTTGTTGATTCTTGTTTTTTTCTTTTTTTTTGTTCTCTATTATTTTATCTTTGTTCTAAACTTTGTTATATTCCTTCCTTCTTGCTTTTGGTTGAGTTTGCACCTCTTTTTCTAGTTCTTCCAATTTTGAGGTAGGGTCTCTGCTTTGAAGTCTTTCTTTTTTTTTTTAATGGAAAAATTTAGAGCTAGAAATTTCGACTCAGCACTGCCTTCATGGTATCCCATAAGTTTTGGTCTGTTGTATTTTCGTTTGTCTCAAGATTTTTCCTAATTTCACTTGTGATTTTTTCTTTAGCCCATTGGTTGTTTAAGAGTAAATTGTTTAATTTCCACATATTTGTGAATTTTCCATTTCTTTCTCTGATTTTGATTTCTAGTTTCATTCTCTTGTTGTCAGAGAAGATACTTTTATAATTTCAATATTTTTGAATTTGTTTAGACTTGCTTTGTGTCCTACCATATGGTCTACGTGAAATCGAGAACGTGTATTCTGTTGTTATTGGGTGAAGTGTTCTATATATATCTGTTAGGTCTAGCTGGTTTAGAGTGTCGTTCAAGTCTTGAATTTCCTTACTGTTCTTCTAACTAGATGTTCTATCCATTATTGAGAGTGGTGTGTTAAAGCGTCCTGCTGTTAATGTAAAACTATCAGTTTCTCGCTTCCCATCTGTCAGTATTTGCTTCACATATTTTAGGGCTCTGCTGTTAGGTGCATATATATTTATAATGGTTACATCTTCTTGTTGAATTGACCTCTTCATTAGTGCATAATGACTGTCTTTGTCATTCATAACTGCTTTTGAATTAAAGTCTATTTTATCTGATATTGGTTTGGCTCCTCCAGCTCTCGTTTGTTTACCCCTTGCATGGTATCTATATATTTTTTCATCCTTTCACTTTCAACCTACTTGTATTTTTGCATTTAAGGTAAGTTTCTTGCAGACAGCATATAGTTGGGTCATGCTCTGTTTTTTTTTTTTTTAAATCCGTTCTGCCTATCTCTGCCCTTTGACTGGAGAGTTTAATCATTTACATTTAAAGTGACTACTGATAATGCTGAACTTCCTTCTGCCATTTTGCTCTTTAGCCTTTGTAAGTCTCATACCTTTTTGGTTCCTGATTTTCTTTGTCAATGCCTCCTTTTATATTTATTTGATTTTGGTACAGTATTAAGTGCCTTCTCTTTTGTATCTGGATATATTTTTCATGTATTTTCCCTGTGGTTACCATGGGATTAAAATTTAACATCCTAAATATGTAACAGTCATATTTGGTTTGATACCCACTTGACTTCAATAGCATACAAATATACTTATCCTTTACCCATCTGTCCCCCCACTTTTTTTGGTACTTGTTACTGCTTATATCTTTGTACCTTGTATATCCAAAGCTATAGATTTATCATTACTTTTATGCATTTGCATTTTAGGAAGTAAGAAGTGTAGTTACATACCAAGCAATACAATAATATTGGAATTTATATTTACCCAAATGGCTACTTTTACCAGAGGTCTTTATTTCTTTATGCCTCTTTGAATTACTGTCTAATGTCCTTTCCTTTCAGTGTGAAGAACTCCCTTTAGCATTGCTTGTAGGGCAGGTCTAGTGGTGATGAGCTCCCTCAGCTTTTGTTTATCTGTGAATGTATTAATTTCTCCCTCATATTTAAAAGAAAGTCTTATCAGATATAAAATTCTTGGTTGCCAGTTGACTTCTTTCAGCACTTGAGGTATTTCAACCCTCTGCCTTTTACCTCCATGGTTTCTGATGAGAAATCAGCACTCAGTCTAATTGGGACTCCCTTGTACGTAGCATGTTGCTTTTCTTTTGCAGCTTTCAGAACTCTCTCCTTGTGTTTGCATTCAATAGTGTGGTCAACATATGACAGGGTATATTTTTCTTCATGTTTATCCTGTTTGGTGTTCTCTGGGCTTCTTGGATTTGCATATTCATGTCTTTTGCTAAGTTTGGAAAGTTCTCTCTCATTATTTCTTTGAATATTCCTTCTCCTTTCTTTCTTTCTTTGCCTTCTGGTACTCCCATAGAGGGTATATTGGTATGCTTGATGGTGTCCCAGTGATGTCTTAATCTATTTTTGCTTTTTATAATTCTTTTTTCTTTCTGCTTCTTAGCCTGAGTCATTTCAGTTATCTTGTCTTTGGGTTTGTTGATTCTTTCTTTTGCCAGCTTCAATCTGCTATTGAAACCTTCTGGGGAATTGTCCATTTCAGTTATTTTGGTCTTCAACTCCAGTAGTTTTGTTTGGTTCCTTTTTAAAATTTCTGTCTTTTTATTGAGAGTCTCATATTGCTCATTCATTGTTTTCCTGATATCCTTTAGTTCTTTCTCCATATTTTCCTTCATGTTGAGCATTTTAAGATAGGTTTTTAAAACTTTTTGTTTGGAATGCCCACCTTGTGTCTTCTTTGTTGGTGTTTTCTGGATTTTTATCCTCTTCCTTTGGATGGGCCATTACTACTTGTTTCTCTGTCTTGTACTCTTTTGTTGTACATTGTACATTTTAATATTTTAAAATGTTAACTCTGGGATTTATTTCATAAGATGTCTATTTTTTGTTTTCATATCACCTGGTAATAAGATAGAGTTTCTCTCGAGCTTCGACCCTCCTATCTGGAAGGTCTGCTTGAGGTGAATAGTATGCATGGTCCAACCTGTCTTTTCTGTCCCTGTGGCTTGTAAGTGGTTTTGGACATCCCCTCTTTACAGGAGTTTGAATGCCTCTTCTATTTCTCAGGAGACATACCTTCCTCTCCCAGTTGTTTAAAGCAGGAAAGCCTTTGCCCCAGACTCTCTGCTTCTATAGTTTCTTATACTCTTTCCTTGTCTCAAGCTGCTTTTGCCTGGAGGTCAAATTCTGAGAGTGTGCCATGCTAGAGGGAAGTTTTCCAAGTCGGTCTATCCCAGCTGAAACAGGGCCAGGGATCCAGAAAGAGGGTGCAGACTGGCTCCAATGTCTCCTGGGGAGGGGATCATGAAGCTTGCCAAGAACATCTTTAATGGCTCCCCAAAGCTGAGTTTTCTTGACCTGCCCAGCAAATGCAGCCCTTCAGCTGACTGTTCCCCACATCCCTGAGGAAGTATAAGGTATTTAAGTCTCCACTGCCTCCTTTGTCCTGGGTGGGTTGGGACAATGGCCACTGTCAGAGCTGGCTCCAAGCAACCCAAAATCGCTAATAAAAAGCCATGATCAGTAATTGCCCATGTTCACCCTTGGTCTTGGGGAAGAGAATTTTTATGTCCCTTTCTGTCACCGGCTAGGGACTGGCTTGGAGTGTGGAATGAGCAATTTGCTGGTCTTTTCCATAATTCATCAGCCTCTTCCCCTCTTCCATGGATGCTGTACAGTATTCTATTCTGCTTGGGAGTTTCAGTTTATGGCAGCAGATAGTTTCTGTCTGTTTAATAGTTGTTTTGAGTAGTAGGGGTGAATCCTGGAGCTCCCCACTCTGTCATCTTCCCACAGTTTTCATCTCGACTATGATTAACTATTTGAGGAACTTTCACACTGTTTTCCACAGTGGCTGCACCATTTTATGATCCCACTGACCATATACGAGTGTTCCAGTTTCTCTGCATCTTCACCAACAGTTGTTTTTTTCCCATTTTAAAAATAATAATCATCCTAGTGGGTATGAAGTAGTGTCTCATTGGTTGTTTGATTTTTATCTCCCTGATGATGTTGAGCAACTTTTCATGTGCTTATTGGCCATTTGTATATCTTCTTTGGAGAAATGTCTATTCAAGTCTTTTGCCATTTTTAAAATTTTTTGCCTTTTTGTTGTTGAGTTGTAGGAGTTCTTTGTAAATTCTGGATATTAAACCCTTATCAGATATATGGTTAGCAATTATTTTTCCCATTCTGTAGGTTCTTTTCACTTTCTTGATAATGTCCTTTGATTCACAAAAGTTTTTAATTTTGATGAAGTCCTATTTATCCCATTTTCTTTGGTTGCTTGTTCTTTTTGTGTCCTATCTAAGAAAGTTTTGCCACATCCAAGGTCATGAAGATTTTCCTCTGTGTTATCTTCTAAGAGTTTTATGGTTTTAGCTCTTATATTTAGATCACTGTTCCAGTTTGTGAGTGCTGCCTTTTTGCAAAAATACCAGAAATGGATTGGCTTTTATAAAGGGGGTTTATTTGGTTACACAGTCACAATCTTAAGGCCATAAAGTGTCCAAGGTAAGGAATCAAAAATTGGGTACCTTCACTGAAGGATGGTTAATGGCGTCCGGAAAACCTCTGTTAGCTGGGAAGGCACGTGGCTGGTTTCTGCTACGGAGTTCTGGTTTCAACATGGCTTTCTCCAAAATGTCAGTGTCAGCTTCCAATGGCTGTCTTCAAAATGTCTCTGTAAGCTGCAGCACCTCTTCAAAATGTCACTCTCAGTTGCTCTCAACTCTTTCTGTTTGTCAGCTCGTTTATATGGCTCCAGTGATCTAATTCAGACACACCCTGAATGAATGGGGTAACACCTCCATGGAAATTATCCAATCAAAGGTCTTGCCCACAGTTGATTGAGTCACATCTCCATGGAAACACTGAACCAATAGATTCCAACCTAATTAACGCTAATACATCTGCTCCCACAAGATTACATCAAAGATAATGGCATTTTGGGGGACATAATACATCCAAACTGGCACAATCATTGATCCATAACGGCGTAATTTTGGTATATGGTTTGAGGTAGGGGTTCAGGTTCATTCTTTTGCATGTTGAAATCCAGTTTTTCATGGCACCGTTTTTTTTAAGAGACTATTCTTTCTCCATTGAATGGACTCTATATCCTTGTCAAAATCCATTTGGTCACACATATATGTACAAATATTGTCTTTTAATATTTCCTCAGAAGATGTGTTCTCAGTTCTATTTTTGTTATTTTTATTATTATATATTTTTGTTATTGCTCATCTTAAGACCATTTCTCTTAAATTATGGAGTTTAAAACAGAATGCTGGACTCTAATAAATGCTTATGGTTACTTTTTGTTTGCATTACACCATTGAAAATGGATAGACAATTAAATATTTTCTCAAATATCTGCTCACATAATAAATAACCATTTTTAGTGGCATAATTTTTAAAAACTATTTATCTCCCTCCTCCCTACGTGAGACCTGACTCCCAGGAGTGTAAGTCTTCCTGGAAATGTGGGACATGACTCCCAGGGATGAGCCTGGCCCAGTCATCATGGAATTGAGAAAGCCTTCTTGGACCAAAATGGGGAGGAGAGATGAAACAAAATAGAATTTCAGTGGCTGAGAGATTTCAAATAGAGTAGAGGTCATTCTGGAGGTTATTCCAGATATATATCTATATATTGCATTATACAGATATCCCTTTTGTAGTTTTTGTGTATTGGAATAATTTGAAGGAAATACCTGAAACTGTTAAACTGTAATCCAGTAGCCCTGATTCTTGAAGGTGATTGTATAACTATATAGCTCTTAAAGTGTGACTGTGTAATTATGAAAACCTTGTGACTGAGACTCCTTTTATCCAGTGTATGGACAGATGAGTAAGAAAACAAAGACAAAAAATAAACAAATAATGGGGGGGGTAAGGAGTATGGGATGTTTTGGTTGTTCTTTTTTATTTTTATTTTTATTCTTATTTTAATTTTTTTGGAGTAATGAAAATGGTCAAAAATTTGGTGATTGTAATCAACATACAGCTATATGATGATACTGTGAACTATTGATTGTACACTTTGGGTGATTATCTGGTATGTGAATATATCTCAATAATATTGCATTTAAAAACTATCTGACTTCTATCTTCTAGATGACTATGAAGACTGGAAAAGGATGGGTAGATGTTGGAAATGCTGTACTTGCTGATGGATTTTTTCATTCTGCCATGGCTGTAAGTTACTATTAAGTTCTAGGCATAGCAATTTATTAGTAACAGCTGTGGTTATTCTAAACATTATGTTATATTGTGGTTTTATTTTCCAGAGTCTGGAGCAATTATATGGCAGATTAATGGATCGGAGCTCCACTGAGGCCCACTTGACCATGCAGAAGATTGCTGTGGAGCGAGATCTCTTTAAAGTGCTCTCTTATCAGGCTGAAGCAGTAGGTATCATAGTTACCAGGAACTCACGGTGGGGCATTTTATATATGTAAATGCAAAAATGATGAGATGTAAAGTCAGATGCCACTGACCTTGTATTTGGCTTTTTAAAATCTCTTATATCTGAAGATGACTTTACTAATGGTAGTTGGTGTCTGTGTGGAGTTGGATGTGGTTGAAAAGACATATATAGCTAAATGTAATTTTTAAACACTGCAAAGTAGTATCTGTCATTTGATTTATGGCAGCAGGCTCTACTTGAAACACCTGTCTGAGTTTATGGCTCTCTCTTACGTTCACAGCCTGCCTAAAATATTTGCCTGGAAAGAGCCTTCTCATTCGCAATTCTCCTGGTTTTTTTGCTGATGTTTTCTAGAATTCTGTGGCTATCGCACAGTGTTCAAAGTTGTGCTTTAGCTGTCTTTGGCTTGTGAGTTTCCTCCTTTATGTCACCATGCAGTTAAGTGTGATTTTCAGTTGACAAAATGTACATTGTGATGTGTTTTCCTTCTGTGGTTACATAATTCTAGAAGTGAAAAGACCCTAAGAATCATTCAATGTAATCCCCTTTTTATTTTTTAATACCTTTACTAATATATAATTCACATACCATAAATTCACCCATTTAAAGTGTGCAATTAAATGATTTCAGTGTATTCACAGAATTGTACAACCTTAATCACAGTCTAAGTTTAGAACATTTTCATCACCCCAAATAGAAAATCCCTACCCTGTGACTCCTGTTCCTCCCAACCCCAATCTTAGCAAGCACTAATCTACTAAATCTATAGATTGCTTATTCTGGATATTTCATGCAAATGGAATCATATATGTGGTCTTTGTGATTAGCTTTTTCCACTTAGTGCATTGTTTTCAAGGTTCACCCATGTTGTAGCATGTATCAATACTTCATATATTTTTATTGACAACTAATGTTCAATTATATGGATATATTGCATTTTATTTATACATTCATCAGTTGACAGATATTTGGTCTGTTTCCACTTTTTGACTGTTATGAATACTGCTGCTATGAGTATTTGTGTTCAGGTAACTCAGTTTAACCTTTTGAGCCACTGCCAGACTGTTTTCCACAGCGGTTGTACCATTGTACAGTCTTATCAGTTGTCTTGAGGATTTCAATTTCTCTAGATCTAACAGTTTTCTAGTTTTAGCCCTTATATTTGGGTCTGTGATCCATTTAGCATTTATTTTTACATGATGTAAGGTAGGGGAATCCAGCTTTGTTCTTTTGCATGTTGGTATTCATTCGTCACAACATCATTTGTTGAAAACAACTCTTCTTTCTACATTGAATGGTGTTGGCACTCTTGTCGAAATAAACTGATCTTAAATGGGGTTTTTTGCCTCTGGTCTCTTGATTCTATTCCATTGATTCGTATGAGTTCTTCAACTTTGTTCTTTTTCAAGATTGTTTTGGCTATTTTGGGTCCCTTCAATTTCCATATGAATTGTTGAATCTGCTTGTTATAATTCATGAAAGAACAGTCGTATATTTGTACTATTAACCAGAGTCCATCGTCCACAACAGGGTTCACTGAGTTATGCAGTCCCATGTTTTATCTTCTAACTTTCCTTCTCAAAAAGAAAGTGTTCATTGCACTCCCAATAATGTGCTACCATTACCACTATCCATTTTGAAGCATTTATAATCAACCTAAATAGAAATTCTGCACAAATTAAGCATCTACTCCCTGCTCTCTACCCCCATTCTATACCCTGCTAACCTATATTCTACTTTCTATCTCGATGAGTTTACTTATTACTGTCAGTTCATATCAGTGAGAGCACACAATATTTCTCCTTTTGTGTCTGGCTTATTTCACTCAACATAATGCCCTCGAGATTCATCCATGTTATTGCATGCATCAGGACTTCATTTCTTCTTACAGCTGAATAATATTTCATTGTATGTATATACCACATTTTGTTTATCCATTAATTGGCTGATGGACACTTGGGTTGCTTCCATCTTTTGGAAATTGTGAATAGTGCCACTATGAATATTGGTGTGCAGATATCTGAGTCCCTAGTATGTAACATGTTGCTTTTCTCTTGCAGCTTTCAGAACTCTCTCCTTGTCTTGTAAATCTTGGGGTGCATTTTTCTTCATGTTTTCCTGCTTGGTGTTCTCTGAGCTTCTTGGATATACATATTCATGTCTTTTGCTAAGTTTGGGAAGTTCTCTGTCATTATTTCTTTGACTATTCCTTCTTCCCCTGTTCAGTTTGCTAAAGCTGTTTTTATGCAAAATACCAGAAATGTCAAAAAGGTGAAGAGGCAGCCAACTCAATGGGAGAAAATATTTGGAAACCACATATCTGATAAGAAACTATATCCTGCATGTATAAAGAAATCCTACTACTCAACAAGAATAGTACAAACAGCCCACTTATAAAATGGGCAAAAGATATTAAAAGGTATTTTTCCAAAGAGGAAATATAAATGGCTAAAAAACACATGAAAAAATGTTCATCCTCCCTGGCTATTAGGAAAAAATATGTACCGGAAATGGATTGGCTTTTATAAAGGGGATTTATTAGGTTATAAACTTACAGTTCTAAGGCCATAAAAGAGTCCAAACTAAGGCATCAACAAGAGGATTCCTTCACTGGAGAAAGGCCAATGGCATCTGGAACACTTCTGTTAGCTGGGAAGGCACGTGGCTGGCATCTGCTAGTCCTTTGCTCCCAGGTTGCATTTTAAATTGGCTTTCTCCAAAATGTCACTGGGCTTCTGTCCCTCTTAGCTTCTCTCAGCTCTCTGCTTGGTTCTGCTGGGTCGTTTCTCTCAAAGCATCTGGGAGTCCTCTTTTAGCATCTGGGTCTTTGTGGGCTCTCAGCTCTCTTAAGGACTCCAGTGATCTAATTAAGGCCCACCCTGAATGAGCAGGGTCACATCTCCATGGAAGTAATCTAATCAAAAGGTCTTGCCTGCACTTGGGTGGGTCACATCTCCATGGAAACAACCTAATCGAAAGGTCCCACCTACAATAAGCCCACATCCACAAGGCTGGATTAAAAGAACATGGTCTTTCCTGGGGTGCATAACAGTTTCAAACAGGCACATCCCCCCTTTCTCTTTCTTACCCTTCTGGGACTCCCATGGTGTGCTATTAGTGTGCTTGATGGAGTCCCATAGCTGTCTTAGGCTATCTTTGCATTTAATATTCTTTTTTGTTTCTGTTCATTAGCCTGACTCATTTCAAGTGTCTTGTCTTCAAATTCACTGATTCTTTCTTCTGCCAGCTCCATTCTGCCCTTGAAATCTTTCTGGGCATTTTTCATTTCCATTATTGTAGTCTTCACCTCCAGTAGTTCTGTTTGGTTTCTTTTAAAAATTTTTGCCTATTTAGACTCTTATATTGTTTATTCACTGTTTCCCTGATACCCTTTAGTTCTTTCTCTATACTTCCCTTCATCTCCTTAAGCATTTTTAGTATCATTTTAAAAGGCTTTGTTTGGTATGTCCACTTTGTGTCCTTCTTTGTTGGTGTTTTGTGGATTTTTATCCTCTTCCTTTGAATAGGCCATCATTTCCTGTTTCTTTGTCTTGTGATCTTATTGCACACTGTACATTTTAATATTTTAAAATGTTAACTGTGGGATTTACTCCCTGAGATGTCTTATTTCCTGGTTTTGTAAGCAGCTGGTGATAAGATGTATTTTCTGGAGCTTTAGCCCTCCTATCAGGAAGGTCTGCCCAGTATGCATGCAGTGTGCAGGGTTTTCCCTGTCTTACTGGACTTATGTCTTGTCCTGGGCTTTTGCATGCTAATTGTTTTGGACTTCCCTTATTTACAGGAGTTTGGTTGTCCCCTCTGTTTTCCAGGGGACAAACCTCCCTCTCCCAGGTGTTTCAAGCCAGCAGGCCTTTGTTCTAGACTGTCCACCTTTATAGTTTTTACACTCCTTTTGTTGTCTCACACTGCTTTTGCCTGGAAGGCAAATTCTGGGGGTAGGGTCAAGACAAAGAAACAGGAAATGATGGCCTATTCAAAGGAAGAGGATAAAAATCCACAAAACACCAACTTATACAATTTGGACTTTCCCAGCCAAAATAGGGCCAGGGATCCACAAAGGGGACGCAGACTGGGTCAGGAAGGGTGCCAAAAGCTGCTCTGATTTTTCCTGGCTTACCCAGCAATGTAGCCCTTCAGCTAACTGTCCCCTGCATCTCTGAGGAGGCCTTGCATCCTTGATTCTCCATGGCCTCTGCCCCTTTCCAGGGAGGGTTGAAACAATGGTTGCTACTGCCTTTGTCCAGGGTGGTGTTGAAACTGACTGTCCTCAGAGTCAAGATCCAGTGATCCAAATTCATTAATCAAAAGCCATGATCGGTGATCAGCTGTGCACACCTTTGTTCTTCAGAAAGGATATTGTTATGTCCCTTTCTGTCAGCAATAGCTAGCCAGGGACTGGACACCAAGGCTGTCTGCTGCAAGAGTGGGGGATGTGTACTGGTAATCGCTGCTGGGGAGAGCAATTTACTGTTCCTTACAGTAATTTAGCAGCCTCTTCCTCTTGCTCTTCCCTGGATGCTGTACAATGTTCTTCTGGCCTCTGGAGTTTCAAAATAGTTGTTTCAGACAGTTCCTGGGTGTTTAATAGTTGTTTTCATGGAAGGATTGAATCCTGGAGCTCATCTTTCCCAGAAGTCAACATTTAAAAAAAGTCTTTATTCCCTATCTTCTGGGTTTGAAATACTGATTTCTGTTCCCAAAAAGATGAATAAATTTTTAAGTCTTGTTTGAATTATTAGAGTTTTGTTTTCTCTAAGAGTTAATCTTAGAAATGATAGACCCTTTTGGTTTCTTTGAGCATTAAAGGCTCATGTTGTTTTATATGTTATAAGAAAAGAAAGCACATCCTCTGATAAGGGGTTTGCCACTCAGCATTTCTCTTTTATAATAAGGTTTTCTGTGCCTCAAATAATGAATAAATCAGCAGTTAATCATCAAACATTTATTGTGTAAATGGGAATATTATTTTGTCATCTCTGATAATTGGGATTTGCCTTACTGAAGCTCTTCTGTTTGCAACTTACTTTCCCCTTTAATTACAAAATCTAATAAAGCCTTAGAGGAGGGGATCTATTCAGCAAGATGTCAAGCTTAATATTCATCAGGAAGATATAGGAAAAAACTAGAGAGAAGGCAGCTTCTTACATTTGTTATCTTTTCTCCTCTATTCAGTCCTTTTCTTATCTAAAACCCTAGAATATTTAATGCCACATAAGAGAGAGAAAATAAAATAGCTAATGTTAGACTTTTTCCCTGGAAAGGACCTTATAGGATTCTTTTCTAGTATATGTCCATGTTTTATTTTAATACAGCTAAACTCTTAAGTGACTGAAATAGCCTCTTCTACAAGTACATAAATAATATATGTGTGATTGTTGTTTTCATTCACTTGGAGTGTTCAGTCATAGAATGGGAGAGCTGAAAGTAATTCTAGAGATAATCTGGTAAGTCTCCTAATTTTATAGATGAGGAAGCTAAAACCACAAGATCTTAAGGTTCAAGGTTAAACATAGTAAATGACAGAGTATCTCTTCTGGCTCCAAGGTGGGATTGTATTAAGCTGCCTTTCATAGAGGCTGTTCACAGCAGTTCAGACTATGAGGTTATTGTGAGCCCCTTTTAGAATAAATGACTAATATTTAATTTCTCTGTTCTGGATTGCTAACGCTGCTGTCTTGCAAAACACCAGAAATGGATTGGCTTTTTTTTTTTTTTTATCTTCATTTTATTGAGATATATTCACATACCACGCAGTCATACAAAACAAATCGTACATTCGATTGTTCACAGTACCATTACATAGTTGTACATTCATCACCTAAATCAATCCCTGACACCTTCATTAGCACACACACAAAAATAACAAGAATAATAATTAGAGTGAAAAAGAGCAATTGAAGTAAAAAAGAACACTGGGTACCTTTGTCTGTTTGTTTCCTTCCCCTATTTTTCTACTCATCCATCCATAAACTAGACAAAGTGGAGTGTGGTCCTTATGGGTTTCCCAATCCCATTGTCACCCCTCATAAGCTACATTTTTATACAACTGTCTTCGAGATTCATGGGTTCTGGGTTGTAGTTTCATAGTTTCAGGTATCCACCACCAGCTACCCCAATTATTATTATTTTTTTTTTGTTTTTTTATGCATTTTATTGTAAACTTTAACATATATACATAGCAGTGATAATTTTCAAAGTATGATTCAACAAGTAGTTAGAAAATTTCAAAGAATGTTATGGGTTACAGTTCCACAATTACAGTTATTTCTGTTATTGATAAATATAACATAAAAGCAGAAAGGTGTTAACTTTCAAAGTACAGCTGAACAAGCAGTTAACATAGGTCATTTCAAAAAATGTGCTGTGTTACAGTTCTACAGTTTCAGTTCTTACTTTGTTGTGAAATATAGGATATATACAGAAAGGTGATAACTTTCAAAGCACAATTCAATGAACAGTTCTAGAGCAAATTTCAAAGAATGTTATAGGTTAGAGTTCCACCACTTCAGTTATTTTCATTTTTTTTTTTAAATTAAATTCAGTTTTATTGAGATATATTCACATACCATACAGTCATCCATGGTGTACAATCAGCTGTTCACAGTATATTCATATAGCTTTGCATTCTTTACCACAATCTATTTCTGAACATTTTCCTTACGTAAGAGAATCAGAATCAGAATAAAAAATAAAACTAAAAAGGAACACCCAAATCACCCCCCCATCCCACACAATTTGTCATTTAGTTTTTGTCCCCATCTTTTTTTTTTTGTCAGTTTGATTCCATTTTTTTTATCTTCATTTTATTGAGATATATTCACATACCACGCAGTCATACAAAACAAATCGTACTTTCGATTGTTTACAGTACCATTACATAGTGGTACATTCATCACCCAAATCAATCCCTGACACCTTCATTAGCACACACACAAAAATAACAAGAATAATAATTAGAGTGAAAAAGAGCAATTGAAGTAAAAAAGAACACTGGGTACCTTTGTCTGTTTGTTTCCTTCCCCTATTTTTCTACTCATCCATCCATAAACTAGACAAAGTGGAGTGTGGTCCTTATGGCTTTCCCAATCCCATTGTCACCCCTCATAAGCTACATTTTTATACAACTGTCTTCGAGATTCATGGGTTCTGGGTTGTAGTTTGATAGTTTCAGGTATCCACCACCAGCTACCCCAATTCTTTAGAACCTAAAAAGGGTTGTCTAAAGTGTGCGTAAGAGTGCCCACCAGAGTGACCTCTCGGCTCCTTTTGGAATCTCTCTGCCACTGAAGCTTATTTCATTTCCTTTCACATCCCCCTTTTGGTCAAGAAGATGTTCTCCGTCCCACGATGCCAGGTCTACATTCCTCCCCGGGAGTCATATTCCACGTTGCCAGGGAGATTCACTCCCCTGGGTGTCCGATCCCACGTAGTGGGGAGGGCAGTGATTTCACCTTTCAAGTTGGCTTAGCCAGAGAGAGAAGGCCACATCTGAGCAACAAAGAGGCATTCGGGAGGAGGCTCTTAGGCACAACCATAGGGAGGCCTAGCCTCTCCTTTGCAGCAACCGTCTTCCCAAGGGTAAAACCTGTGGTAGAGGGCTCAACCCATCATGGAGGGATTTTTTGTTAAAAAAAAGTGCTGGGCCCCACCCTTAGAGTTTCTGATTCAGTAAGTCTTGGGTGGAACCTGAGAATTTGCATTTCTAACAAGTTCCCAGATGATACTAATGCTGTTGGTTCCCATTTATCTATTTTTTCTTTTGTTGCTTGTGCTTTGGGTGTAAAGTCTAGGAAGTGGCCGCCTAATACAAGGTCTTGAAGATGTTTTCCTACATTATCTTCTAGGAGTTTTATGGTACTTTCTTTGATATTGAGATCTTTGGTCCATTTTGAGTTAATTTTTGTGTAGGGTGTGAGGTAGGGGTCCTCTTTCATTCTTTTGGATATGGATATCCAACTCTCCCAGCCCCATTTGTTGAAAAGACCATTATGACTCAGTTCGGTGACTTTGGGGGCCTTATCAAAGATCAGTCGGCCATAGATCTGAGGGTCTATCTCTGAATTCTCAATTCGATTCCATTGATCTATATGTCTATCTTTGTGCCAGTACCATGCTGTTTTGGCAACTGTGGCTTTATAATAAGCTTCAAAGTCAGGGAGTGTAAGTCCTCCCACTTCGTTTTTCTTTTTTAGAGTGTCTTTAGCAATTCGAGGCATCTTCCCTTTCCAAATAAATTTGATAACTAGCTATTCCAAGTCTGCAAAGTAGGTTGTTGGAATTTTGATTGGGATTGCATTGAATCTTTAGATGAGTTTGGGTAGAATTGACATCTTAATGACATTTAGTCTTCCTATCCATGAACATGGAATATTTTTCCATCTTTTAAGGTCCCCTTCTATTTCTTTTAGTAGAGTTATGTAGTTTTCTTTGTATAGGTCTTTTACATCTTTGGTTAAGTTTATTCCTAGGTACTTGATTTTTTTAGTTGCTATTGAAAACGGTATCTTTTTCTTGAGTGTCTCTTCAGTTTGTTCATTTCTAGCATATAGAAACATTACTGACTTGTGTGCATTAATCTTGTATCCCGCTACTTTGCTAAATTTGTTTATTAGCTCTAGTAGCTGTATCGTCGATTTCTCAGGGTTTTCTAGATATAAGATCATATCATCTGCAAACAATGACAGTTTTACTTCTTCTTTTCCAATTTGGATGCCTTTTATTTCTTTGTCTTGCCGGATTGCCCTGGCTAGCACTTCCAGCACAATGTTGAATAACAGTGGTGACAGCGGGCATCCTTGTCTTGTTCCTGATCTTAGAGGGAAGGCTGTCAGTCTCTCACCATTGAGTACTATGCTGGCTGTGGGTTTTTCATATATGCTCTTTATCATGTTGAGGAAGTTTCCTTCAATTCCTACCTTTTGAAGTGTTTTTATCAAAAACGGATGTTGGATTTTGTCAAATGCTTTTTCAGCATCTATTGAGATGATCAATTGATTTTTCCCTTTTGACTTGTTAATGTGTTGTAATACATTGATTTTCTTATGTTGAACCATCCTTGCATGCCTGGAATGAACCCCACTTGGTCATGGTGTATGATTTTTTTAATGTGTCTTTGGATTCGATTTGCAAGTATTTTGTTGAGGATTTTTGCATCTATATTCATTAGGGAGATTGGCCGGTAGTTTTCCTTTTTTGTAACATCTTTGCCTGGTTTTGGTATTAGATTGATGTTAGCTTCATAAAATGAGTTAGGTAGTGTTCCATTTTCTTCAATGTTTTGAAAGAGTTTGAGTAAGATTGGTGTCAGTTCTTTCTGGAAAGTTTGGTAGAATTCCCCTGTGAAGCCATCTGGCCCTGGGCATTTATTTGTGGGAAGATTTTTGATGACTGATTGGATCTCTTTGCTTGTGATGGGTTGGTTGAGGTCATCTATTTCTTCTCTGGTCAGTCTAGGTTGTTCATATGTTTCCAGGAAATTGTCCATTTGTTCTACATTATCCAGTTTGTTGCCATACAGTTGTTCATAGTATCCTCTTATAGTTTTTTTAATTTCTTCAGGATCTGCAGTTATGTCACCTTTTTCATTCATTATTTTGTTTATATGGGTCTTCTCTCTTTTTGATTTTGTCAGTCTAGTTAGGGGCTTGTCAATCTTGTTGATCTTCTCAAAGAACCAACTTTTGGTGATATTTATCCTCTCTATTGTTTTTTTGTTCTCTATGTCATTTATTTCTGCTTTAATCCTTGTTATTTCTTTTCTTGTACTTGGTTTAGGATTGGTTTGCTGTTCATTTTCTAGCTTCTTCAGTTGATCCATTAGTTCTTTGATTTTGGCTCTTTCTTCCTTTTTAATATATGTGTTCAGTGCTATAAATTTCCCCCTTAGCACTGCTTTTGCTGCATCCCATAGGTTTTGGTATGTTGTGTTCTCATTTTCATTCGTCTCTATATATTTAGCAATTTCTCTTGCTATTTCTTCTTTAACCCACTGATTGTTTAGGAGTGTGTTGTTTAACCCCAGGTATTTGTGAATTTTCTAAGTCTCTGATGGTTATTGACTTCTAATTGTATTCCATTGTGGTCAGAGAATGTGCTTTGAATAATTTCAATCTTTTTAAATTTATTGAGGCTTGTTTTATGTCCCAGCATATGATCTATTCTGGAGAAAGTTCTGTGAGCACTAGAAAAGTATGTATATCCTGTTGATTTGGGATGTAATGTCCTGTAGATGTCTGTTAAATCTAATTCATTTATCAGATTGTTTAGGTTTTCAATTTCCTTATTGGTCTTCTGTCTGGTTGATCTAGCTATAGGAGAGAGTGATGTGTTGAAGTCTCCCACAATTATTGTGGAAACATCAGTTGCTTTCTTTAGTTTTGCCAGTGTTTCTCTCATGTATTTTGTGGCACCTTGATTGGGTGCATAGACATTTATGATTGTTATTTCTTCTTGTTGAATTGCCCCTTTTATTAGTATGTAGTGGCCTTCTTTGTCTCTCAAAACATCCCTGCATTTAAAGTCTATTTTATCTGAGATTAATATTGCTATACCTGCTTTCTTTTGGCTGTAGCTTGCATGAAATATTTTTTTCCATCCTTTCACTTTCAGTTTCTTTGTGTCCCTGTGTCTAAGATGAGTCTCTTGTATGCAACATATTGATGGTTCATTTTTTTTGATCCATTCTGCGAATCTATGTCTTTTAATTGGGGAGTTTAATCCATTTACATTCAACGTTATAACCGTGAAGGCATTTCTTGAATCAGCCATCTTATCCTTTGGTTTATGTTTGTCATATTTTTCCCCTCTCTCTATTAATATCCTTTATTGTACCCATACTGAATCTCTTTAGTACTGAACCTTTCTCCAAGTCTCTCTGTCCTTTCTTTGTTTCTCTGTCTGTAGGGCTTCCTTTAGTATCTCCAGTAGGGCAGGTCTCTTGTTAGCAAATTCTCTCAGCATTTGTTTGTCTGTGAAAAATTTAAGCTCTCCCTCAAATTTGAAGGAGAGCTTTGCTGGGTAAAGTATTCTTGGTTGGAAATTTTTCTCACTCAGAATTTTAAATATATTGTGCCACTGCCTTCTCACCCCCATGGTGGCTGCTGAGTAGTCACTACTTAGTCTTATGCTGTTTCCTTTGTATGTGGTGAATTGCTTTTCTCTTGCTGCTTTCAGAACTTGCTCCTTCTCTTCTGTGTTTGACAGCGTGATCAGAATATGTCTCGGAGTGGGTTTATTTGGATTTATTCTATTTGGAGTTCGCTGAGCATTTATGATTTGTGTATTTATGTTGTTTAGAAGATTTGGGAAGTTTTCCCCAACAATTTCTTTGAATACTCTTCCTAGACCTTTACCCTTTTCTTCCCCTTCTGGAACACCAATGAGTCTTATATTTGGACGTTTCATATTATCTATCATATCCCTGAGGTCCGTTTCGATTTTTTCAATTTTTTTCCCCATTCTTTCTTTTATGCTTTCATTTTCCATTCTGTCATCTTCCAGGTCACTGATTCGTTGTTCAACTTCCTCTAGTCCTGTACTATGAGTGTCCAGAATCTTTTTAATTTGCTCAACAGTTTAATTTCCATAAGATCATCCATTTTTTTTATTTAGTATTGCAATGTCTTCTTTATGCTCTTCTAGGGTCTTCTTGATATCCTTTGTATTCTGTACTATGGTCTCATTGTTCATCTTTAGTTCTTTGAGCAGCTGCTCTAGGTGATGTGTCTCTTCTGGTCTTTTGATTTGGGTGCTTGGGCTTGGGTTATCCATATCGTCTGGTTTTTTCATATGCTTTATAATTTTCTGTTGTTTTTGACCTCTTGACATTTGCTGAACTTGATAGGGTTCTTTTAGGATGTGTAGACCAATTGAAGTCCTTATCTCTAATTTATCAGATCTACAGCTTCGTGGAGTACACTTTCTCTAACTAACCAGCAGGTGGCGTCCACGAGCCACCTGTCCTCTACAAGCCAGTTCTCCCCTGCTTAGCCTTTTTGGTGAGTGGGGGAGTGAGTCTTGTGGGGTCCAATTGGTGTACCAAGCTTGCGTGTGTAGTTGGTGTTGCCCGCCCTGTATATGGGGCGTGTTTCTGGGCAGTCAGGGAGGGGGGGTGGCTCTAACAATCAAATCTCCCTGGTGATCCTAGAGTTTTAAAGCTGCTGCAATAGTCTAATCCTTCAGTTCAGTCCTGCCACAGTTTGTCTCTGCCAGTGACCCACAAGTCCTTGGTATTGGCGTATGGCTCCTGAGACTTGCAAGTGGGCCCCTCTTCCAGTCTGTGCACCCCGGGTCCTCTGTTGAGGGATGACTGTGCTATGTCACAGGTGAGTGCCATCCCCCCAGGGCAGTTCTGGGCTGCTGGGCTGTGTAGGGAGGTTCCCAGTCTGCTGAAATGATGGCTGAATGGGGCTTTGTTAATTCACACTGCTCCACCTTCCCAACTCTGGGACAATCAGCTGAAGTTGCAGGGAAGGCTAATGTCCATGCCCAGTTTTGTGGTGTGTGCCTGTTATTTGAAGCGCTTCCATCACACTGGGTTGTCTCGGGCAGCTCTGGGCTATGGGGCTGGCGATGGGCAGGAGTGTTTCCTGTCCACCAGGATGGTGGCTGTGAGTGGACACCCCCCTTTTCTTGGGAAGTTGTGGTGTTTAGTGAATTTTCTCAGCCACTGGATTATTGCCTTTTGTCTCAGAGCTCTCTTAGTTCTGCTCTTGTCTTGACCTGCCCAAATTGCAAGTCTTTGAAGCTTTCTGTATTGGGCTTCTTAGAGTAATTGTTTTAGAAAAAGAAAAAAGGATTAAAAAAAAAAAAAAGGGCCCTCCTCAGAGATCTAATGGGTTATTGAAATTCTAAGAGACAAAGCATTTAGGGCCATTAAGGAAAGGTCCACAGGGCAGAGAGATCAGCTTTTCTTCGGGATTTGCATATGAGCCTGAGGGCCTGAGCTCTGCCCTCCCCCTTTCTTTGTTCACCAGAACTCCAAAAATCCTCCGCTTTTATTTTGGAGTTTTTTGTGTTGTTTTTTTCTATGCCTGTCCCCTCTCTGCTGGGCTGGCTGCTCTCAGATTCTCTGGTGTCTGGTCTCAGTCTATCTATGGTTGGAGTTTGGATCAGTGGAATGAGTTTCCGATAAGAGCTGCCACTGCAGTTCTCCCTTCTTCTCCTTCCCGGAGCTGACAGCCCCTCCTCCCACGGGACTGTGCCTGGCAGGGAGGGGTGCGGGTCCCCTGGCCACAAGAACTTACAGATTTCGCTGATCTCAGCAGTTCCACCTTTTCATGAGTGTTGTATGAAGTATGCCCAAAGTCAGATTGCTCTGTGGTGTCCAGTCCACGCAGTTCCTGGCTTTCTACCTACTTTCCTGGAGGAGTAACTAAAAGATACAGCTCACCAGTCCACCATCTTGCCCCGCCTCCTGGATTGGCTTTTATAAATGGGGTTTATTTGGTTACAAAGTTACAGACCTAAGGCCATTAAGTGTCCAAGGTAAGACATCAACAAATAGAGTACCTTCATTGAAGGAAGGCCAGTGGCATCCAGGAAAACCTCTGTAAGCTGGGAAGGCACGTGGCTGGCATCTGCTCATCCCAGACTGAGTTCCAGCTCCTCTCTCAGTTCCTGTGCATTCATCAAAATGTTGCTCTTGGGGCGTTTGTCCTCTCTTAGCTTCTCTGAAGCAAAAGTCTGCTTTCAGTGGCCATCTTCAAAATGTCTCTCTAAGTTGTAGCAAGCAGTGAGCTCCTTCTGTCTGAGCTTTTATAGGGCTCCAGTGAACTAATCAAGGCCCATGCTGAATGGGCGGGGCCACACCTCCATGGAAATTATCTAATCAGAGTTATCACCTACAGTTGGGTGGGTTACATCTCCATGGAAACAACGTAATCCAAAGATTCCAACCTAATCAACACTAATAACATCTGCCTCCACAAGGTTGCATCAAAGAACATGTTGTTTTGGGGGACATAATACATCCAAACCAGCACATTCTCTAATGTGGAGATAAATAGAACTATTAAAATTGGAGAAGCCTCTATTAGACATGGCAGTATATCATTATATATATATATATGTATCATTATATCATAGCATAAGGTTGTATACCAGTTTCAGCATTTCCAGAAAAAGTAAATGTTTCTCACTCATTCAATGTCAACTCTGTGTTGCCACATATTCTTACCATTTAACCCTGTATTTTGAGCTGAGTATTTATATTTAGCTAGAGCAGTTACCCTTGCTAAAAGATTGGCAAACAAAGTAAGACATTTTAACATTTGTTAAAAGTATGTTAAAACTGATTTATAGACAAACAGCTTGTCATTTAATTTTAACCAATTATTGATGTTCTTTTGCTTTCTCAGGCAGTTGCTCAAGAGGATTTTCAAAGAGCATCTACATGTATACTGCGCTGTAAAGATATGTTGATGAGGCTACCTAAAATGGTGAGTGAAGTCTTTGCATTTATTTTCCAAGAGTTTGAACATATGCTATTCTCATGCTTTAGGAATAACCACTTCTACTTCATACAGTCCTGTTTGAGATCAGTTCCACTTACATGATTGATCTTTGAAATATTTTGCCTCCTTTGTTCTTTTCCAGAAAAGGCATTTGAAAAAGTGATATGGGTTATTTCTTAAAATTTCTTGCTTTCCCTCTTACTATCAAACCGTTTTGATAATACTTCTTCCATATTTCATGCTACATGATGAAAGAAAGAAAAAACGAGAGTTTATTTATTTTCCTTCTGACCAAGTTGACAACGGTTAATTATGTCACTTTGGATTGGAATTTGGAGGTTTGAGAGATTTGACAGGGTAAAGCCTGCTTCTTGGACCGAATCTCATCAGCATTCCCAAATTGATACTTTCTTAGTTTTCTACTTCATCTTCCTTTTCCATTCTTTCTCTCCTAATTCAGTTCTCATACCTCCCTTAATCTTTTCACAGAAGAAATTGAGAACTGATAACAGATATCTACTTTGATGTTAGGGAGCGCATTCCCAGGGCTCCGTAAATTGTACCTACTTGTGAGATTAGCCTTACTTTCCCCCAAATTCTGTTATAATGTATATTATAATGTATTATAATATAATGTATAATGTTATAATGTGGAATAATGTATAATTTCATTCAGCCAACATTTTTGTATTGCCTGCTTTGTGCCAGGTACACTCTAATAGGCTTTTTTTTCCTTTTTTTTAAATTAAAATTTATTCATATACCATATAATCATCCAAAGTATATAATCCATCAATCACATTACCATCATATAGTTGTTCATTCATCACCCCAATCTATTTTTTTTAACATTTTCCTTATACCAGAAAAAGTGAAGGTAAGAATACAAAATTAAGAGTAAAAACAGAGCACCCAAATTGTCCTCCCCCTGCCCTATTTTTCTTTTAGTTTTTTTGCCCTCATTTTTCTACTCATCCATCCATACACTGGATAAAGGGGAGTGTGAGCCACAAGGCCTTCACAATCACATTGTCACCTCTTGTAAGCTCCATTGTTATACAGTTGTCTTCAAGATTCAAGGCTACTGGGTTGTAGCTTGATGGTTTCAGGTATTTACTACTGGCTATTCCAATTCATTGAAACCTAAAAAGAGTTATCTATATTGTGCGTAAGAGTGCCCACCAGAGTGACCTCTCAGCACCTTTTGGAATCTCTCAGCCACTGAAACTTTATTTCATTTCATTTCACGTCCCCCTTTTGGTCAAGAAGATGTTCTCCATCCTATGAGGCTGGGTCTAGATTCCTCCCTGGGAGTCATATTCTATGTTGCCAGGGAGATTTGTACCCCTGGGTGTCAGATCCCATGTAGGGGGGAAGGCAGTGATTTCACCTGCCATGTTGTCTTAGCTAGAGAGAGAAGGCCACATCTGAGCAACAAAGACGCATTCAGGGGAAGTCTCTTAGGCACAATTATAAGCAAGCCTAGCCTCTTCTTTGCTGTAACAGGCTTCCCAAGGGCAAGTCCCGTTATAGAGGGTTTGGCACATCAAACTCAAGTCCTCAATGCTTGTGAGCACATCAGCAACCATCCAGGTGGGGAAGCCTAACAGCTCTGCATTTCCCCCCAGCTCCACAGGGCTGCTCTGCATCTTTTTTTCATTGTTTTTTTTAAATTAACTATTAACTCTATCAAAAAATTAAAAAAAACATTTCAAACAAAAAAACAAGGGAATAAGAAAAGACATCTAACCTAAAACTACATTGCTTCCAACATGTTCCTACTCTACCCCAAGAAAATATACAGACTGTAACCCAGCAAAGGAATAAGAAAGACAGATAACCTAAGATAACAACATTTCTGTGAGCTTGTTCCTACCATACCCATCAGAAATTAACAAACCATAGTTATTCCTGGGCATTCCCAGAATGTTAAACTACCCTGATAACTTATCTGTTCTTATTAGGTTATCATTCCCCCTTCACTAATTGCTATCTATATTGCTAGGTCTCCTACATTCTACATTATAAGCCATTTATTTTACATTTTTCAATGTTCACATTAGTGGTAGCAGATAATATTTCTCTTTTTGTGCCTGACTTATTTCGCTCAGCATTATGTCTTCAAGGTTCATCCATGTTGTCATATGTCTCATGACATCGTTCCTTCTTACTGCTGCATGGTATTCCATCATGTGGCTATACCACATTTTATTTATCCACTCGTCTGTTAAAGGACATTTGGGTTCTTTCCATCTCTTGGCACTTGTGAATATTGCTGCTATGAACATTGGCATGCAGATGGCTGTTCATGTCATTACTTTTAGATCTTCCAGGTATATACTGAGAAGTGCAATTGTTGGATTGAAGGGTAACTCTATATCTAGTTTTCTAAGGAACTGCCAGAATGCCTTCCAGAGTGGCTGTACCATTATACAGTCCCACCAACAATGAATAAGAGTTCCAGTTTCTCCACATCCTCTCCAGCATTTGTAGTTACTTGTTTGTTTAATGGCAGCCATTCTAATTGGTGTTAGATGGTATCTCATTGTGGTCTTAATTTGCATCTCTCTTAATAGCTAGTGAAGCTGAACATTTTTTCATGTATTTTTGCCATTTGTATTTCCTCTTCAGAGAACTGTCTTTTCATATCTTTTGCCCATTTTTTAATTGGGCTGTCTATACTATTGTCATTAAGTTGTAGGATGTCTTTATATATACAAGATATCAATCTTTTGTCAGATACATGGTTTCCAAAAATTTTTTTCCCATTGAGTTGGCTGCCTCTTTAGTGGCTTTTTAACCTTTTTAACAAATTCCTTTGAAGTTTAGAAACTTCTAAGTGTGTGGAGTTCCCATTTATCTATTTTTTCTTTTGTTGCTTGTGCTTTGGGTATAAAGTCTAGGAAGTGACCTCCTAATACAAGGTCTTGAAGATGTTTCCCTACATTATCTTCTAGGAGTTTTATGGTAGTGTCTCTTATGTTGAGGTCTTTAATCCATTTTGAGTTAATTTTTGTGTAGGGTGTGAGGTAGGGGTCCTCTTTCATTCTTTTGGATATGAATATCCAACTCTCCCAGCCCCATTTGTTGAGAAGACTATTATGTCTTTGGGGGCCTTGTCAAAGATCAGTCAACTGTAGATCTGGGGATCTATCTCTGAATTCTCAATTCAATTCCATTGATCAATATGTCTATCTTTGTGCCAGTGTCATGCTGTTTTGACTACTGTGGCTTTATAATAAGCTTCAAAGTCAGGGAGTGTAAGTCCTCCCACTTCATTTTTCTTTTTTAGAGTGTTTTTAGCAATTCGAGGCATCTTCCCTTTCCAAATAAATTTGATAACTAGCTTTCCCAAGTCTGAAAAGTAGGTTGTTGGAATTTTCATTGGGATTGCATTGAATCTTTAGATGAGTTTGGGTAGAATTGACATCTTAATGACATTTAGCCTTCCTATCCATGAACATGGAATATTTTTCTCTCTCTAAAATCCCTTTCTATTTCTTTTAGTAGTTATGTAGTTTTCTTTTTATAGGTCTTTTACATCTTTGGTTAAGTTTATTCCTAGGTACTTGATTTTTTTAGTTGCTATTGAAAATGCTATCTTTTTCTTGAGTGTCTCTTCACTTCGGTCATTTCTAGTGTATACAAACATTACTGATTTATGTGCATTAATCTTGTATCCTGCTACTTTGCTAAATTTGTGTATTAGCTCTAGTAGCTTTGTCCTTGAATTCTCAGGGTTTTCCAGATATATCATATCATCTGCAAACAATGAGAGTTTTACTTCTTCTTTTCCAATTTGGATGCCTTTTGTTTCTTTGTCTTGCCGGATTGCCCTGGCTGGCACTTCTAGCACAATGTTGAATAACAGTGGTGACAGCGGGCATCCTTGTCTTGTTCCTGATCTTGGAGGGAAGGCTTTCAGTCTCTTGCCATTGAGTACTATGCTGGCTGTAGGTTTTTCATATGTGGTCTTTATCATATTGAAGAAGTTTCCTTCAATTCCTACCTTTTGAAGTGTTTTTATCAAGAAGGAATGTTGGATGTTGTTGAATGCTTTTTCAGCATGTATTGGGATGATCATTTGATTTTTCTCTTTTGATTTGTTAATGTGTTGTAATGCATTGATTTTCTTATGTTGAAGCATCCTTACATGCCTGGAATGAACCCCACTTCATCATGGTGTATGATTTTTTTAATGTGTCTTTGGATTCGATTTACAAGTATTTTGTTGAGAATTTTTGTCTCTTTATTGAGATTCTCATATTGCTCATTCGTTGTTTTCCTGATATCATTTAGTTCTTTCTCTGTATTTTCCTTCATCTCTTTGAGCATATTGAAGGTCATTTTTTAAAAGTCTTTTTTCAGTATGTTTGCATTCTGGTCTTCTTCATTGATATTTTCTGTATTTTTATTCTCTTCCTTTGAATGCACATCATTTCCTGTGTCTTTTTTTCCTTGTAATCTTCTGCACATTGTACATTTTAATATTTCAAAATGTTAACTCAGGAATTTATTTCCTGAGCTGCCTGTTTCCTGAGTTTGTGTCCAACTATTGATATGACAGTGATTTTCTTGACTGCTAGGAGCTACCAAAACCAAACAAAGCAATACACAAAACACCTTTTATAGTCTTTGCAAATTGACTTTTGCTCTCCTTCAGAATTCAGCTTTCCTATCAAGAAGGTCATCCCAAGGGTAAATGCATAGTTTAGGATCCTCCCTATCATTACTTGGCCTGTGTTTTCTCCTGGGCATGTGCTTGTTAGTGGCCTTAGGAGTTCCCCTATTTACAGGAATTTGAATGTCCCCTCTACTAGCCAGGAAACAGACTTTGGCCCTCTTCTGGATGCTCCACTGCAGGGCTTAAAGCAGGTTAACAGCCTTTTGCCCTGGGCTGCCCAACTCAATTGTTTCTTACACTGCTTTCCTGTCTCAAGCTGCATTTACCCAAAGGGCAAATTCTGAAAGGTGGGGGTGAGCCAAAGAAGAGTTTCCCAGGTCAGTCTTTCCCATCTGTAACAAGAGCAGGGACCCACAAAGTGCGTGCTGGCTGGCTTCACACTACTCTGTGGAGGGTGTGAGGGAGAGACCAGCAAGGGTGCCAGCAGCTTCTCCTAAGACTCTCTGAAGCTACATTTTCTTGATTCACCATTTGCCCAATCAATGCAGCCCCTCTAACTGTTTTCCATAGTTTTTAGGAAGAGTACTGTCTTTAAATCTCCTCTGCTGCTTTTTCCCAAAGCAGATTGGAACAATCGCTGCTCTTATTGTTGGGTACCCCAGCAATCTGAAGTAGCTAATCCAAGGCAGTGATCAGCACCCTCCACCCCTCATATCTTGAGGAACTAGGTCTTTATATTCTACCCTGGCACTAGCATGCTGCACCAGGGGCCAGGGTTGAGTACTTTAGGGCTGCCTTCATCGAGGGTGTGGGATGGGTGATGGTAGCCACTGAACAGAGAGTGCAATTCACCAGTATTTACTGTGATTTACCATCCTCTTCCTCCTGCTCTTCCCTGGGTGCTTCAGTGTTCTCCTAGACTCCAAAGTTTCAAAATAGTTGATTCAGACATTTCCTGCCTGTTTAATAGTTGCTCTGGTGAGGGACTGATTCTTGGAGTTCTCTACTCCACCATCTTCCCACAATCCCGTTACTATCATTTCTTGATACATCATATTATAATTTATTTTTTTTTAACCACTTGAGAGAAGGTTTTATACATCATACCCCTTTACTGCTTACTACTTTAAGGTATATATCTTAAAAATAGGATATTTTCCCTTTTCACCACAGTACAATGAGCAAAATTCAAGAAATATAACGTTGACAAATACTTTAATCTAATCTACAGCCCACGTTCTAACTTTATCAGTTGTCCCAAAATGTTCTTTATAACATTTGATTTTTCCCTCTAGTCCAGGATCCAGTTCAGGATCACACCTCACATTTAGTTGTCAGGTCTCTTTAGTCTCCTTTCATCTGCCCATATCTTTTATGGTATTTGCATTTTGAAACCAGCTTTATTAAAATATAATTGACGCATAATAAATTATATGCATTTAAACTGGATAGTTTGATGAGTATTGATGTATGTCAATGAGTACCCATAAAATTGTCATCAAAATCAAGATAAACATTTCCTTAATTCCCCAAGGTTTCCTTTTGTCCCTCTTCCTTTTCTCTTCCTCTCCCCTATACCCAAGCAACCACTGTTTAGCTTTCTGTCACTATAGATTAGTTGAATTGTCTGGAATTTGATATAAATGGAATCATACAGTATGTATCTTGTAGGTATGGTTTCTTTCCCTTAGTTTAATGATTTTGATGTTCATCCATATTTTTGTGCATGTCAATAATTTATTCCTTTTTATTGCTGAGTAAAATTCCAATGTATGGATATACCACAATTTGATGAAAGGTCAGTTGTTTCCATTTTACCTGCTTTTTATCTATTAAAAATAAAGCTGATTTGAACATTCATGTACAAGTATTTGTGTAGACATATGTTTTTATTTCTCTTGCCCATGACCTATGATTGGAATGGCTGGCTCATATTTTAGATGTATATTTTATTTTTAAGGAAACTTCCATACTGTTTTCCAATAAGATTGAAACATTTTACACTCTGTTACCAGCAGCATGTGTGAGCTCTAGTTGCCCCACATCCTCAATTAACACTTGGTATGGTCAGACTTTTCAATTTTAGCCACTCTAGTTGGAATGTAGTGGTATCAGTGTTTCTTCAGTGTTTCCACTATTGCATTGTTTTTCTATAGCTGCTTTTATGTTTTTTCTTTGTCTTTAGTTTTCAGCAATTTGATTATGATGTGTTTGGGCATGATTTCTTTGGTTTACTCTGTTTGGAATTTGCTGAGCTGCTTGAATCTACAGGTTTATATATTTCTTCAGCTTGGGATGCTTTTGGCCATTATTTCTTCAACTATGTTTTCACACCATGTTCTTTCTCTTCTCCAATGATATGAATTTTAGGCCTTTTGTAATGATCCTATAGTTCCTTGATGCTCTGTTCATTTTTTTCCAGTCTTTTTCCTGTCTGTTTTCCATATTGAATGATTTGTGTCTATCTATCTTCAAGTTCACTGATTCTTTCCTCTCTCATCATCCTTTTATTGAGTCCATCCAGTGGGCTTTTATTTTGGTTATTGTAGTTTTCAGCTCTAACATTTCCATTTCGTTTTTCTTTATATCTTCTATTTCAGGAGTTGGCAAACTTTTTCTGTAAATGGACAGATAATAAATATTTTAGGTTTTGTGAGTCACATATGATCTTTATTGTATAGTCTTCTTTGTTTTTTTAACAACTCTTTAAAAATTTAAAATCCATTTTTAGCCCTCAGGCCATATTGGCCCACAAGCTATAGTTTTTTTTTTTTTGCTGATACTTTCTATTTTTCTATTTGTTTCCAAGGGTGTTCACGATTACTTTTTTAGTTTTATAGTAGCTACTTTAGAGTCCCTATCATATAATTCCAACATCTGTCTCATCTTGTGGTTGGCTTCTGTTGATTGTCTTTTCTCATACAAGTTGAGATTTTCAAGGGTCTTCATATATTGAGTAATTCTGGATCATAGCCTAGATATTTTGCATACTATGTTATGAAACTCTGGGTCTTGTTTAAATGCTACGGAGAATGTTGATGTTTTTGTTTTAGTAGATATCATTCTGGTTAGATTCAGTGTGCACTTTTCAACTTGCCTTTTGTGGATTGTGGTTCTAAAGTCAGTTCCGTTTTGAAAGCCTTTTGAACATGCTCAGATTTGTCCTGCATATGAAACACTCACTGATCATCCTAGTACCTGAGTTGAGGTCAGTTCTGAAAGTTTTTGGTATGCTAATTAAGATCATATCCATGTATGCTCAGGTTGTGGGATGAGCCCAGGACTTCATAAGCCACTTTATGATGTTACTTTTTCTGATCTCTCTCTCCACGATCTTCTTGGCAGTTTCTGGTTTCCTGGAGCTTCCTTCTATTCCTCCTGCATAGCCACCTATATCTTCAATTGTACTGTGTCTAGAGCCAAGCAGTGGGAGGACAAAGAGAAAAGGAAAAGCAATGGGGGTTGGCCCCATCCTCTTGGAACTGCAGCTCCTCTGAATGGAGAGGAAAGGTTCCCTCCTTTAATGTTTTGATTCTTGCAGTTTTCCATAGCTGCCACTGCTGTTGCCACCATGGGATTGCCTGGGGTTTGGGACACAAAAGAATGGAGAAAAGAGATGAAAAAAACTGAAACAGGATTTATGTACTCTTTCTGAGCTCCTTAAGCCAGAACTATAGGAGTTCTCTCAGTCTGCACCACAGTACTCATTTCTGGGTTTCTGGTTGCATTAAGTCTAGGCCAAGGGATATCAGAGTTAAAAAAGTGGTAAACTCATCATCAACTCAGTGTTACTTTGAACCCTGTTGTTCTTCCCCAATCTGCCTTCTATTTTCTTTTCAGAGTCCTCAGATAACTCCATACTTTCTGTCCAGGTTTTATGGTTACATTCAGTGAGCGAGAAAGGGTGGTGTATGCTTATTCCATCTTACCCAGAACCAGTACTCTCATTACTTATTTTGATGCTCAAATTTTCCTAGATTTGGTTACTTGGAGCCCCTTCAAGCTGGTTTCTATTTCCTTTTCATATGTTGCCATCACTTCTGAACACTTTCTTGCTTTCTGGTACAACAGGATGGTTCAGGCTCATCTTGTACTCATCCTGTTTCAGCCATGGAATTAGTTATTCATCCTGCTCCAGCCATGGAATTAGTTATTTTTCACAAGAGCCCTGGTTCCTTTTAATGGAAAATGTTATGTTGAAGCCATGATCTTGGCAGTATGTGTGCTTATTGCTTTTGGGATGCCACTGCTCTCAGACCCGCTCTGTGGACAGAGCTGGGGAATACACACACACACACACACACACACACATATACGTATATATGCATATACATACACATACACACATATATATGCACACATACACACATTTCCATCCACATTCATCTATTTATATCTATCTACCTACCTACCTATGTATGTATTGAAAACAATGAGGTCACGCTGGTATCTTCAGCTCCAACCCAATACCAAAATATCCCAGTTGTTTCTCTTTCCTATTCAGATTCTCTTCTCCAGTAATGAGAAAACTGACTTCTTTATCCTTAATATATTTACTTATTTTTAATCAGGCCCTGATATGTAATCAGTACCATCTCCTTTGCCACCCTCTCCACTGTGATTATGCCCTCCTCCCCCTGCTAATGCTCTGATTCTTCATTCCATGCCTTGCTCCCTGTGTGCGTACCCTCCTCAACCTACTGCAAAACTACAATCTAGGCCAATACTGTATGTGGACACCTTCCTCATTCTACTTGGATTCTGACTCCCCTTGCTTGTCCTCCAGGTGGATGAACAGTACATTCTCATACTAGAAATGATCGCATAGAATCTTATCAGGGAAAACATTCAACCCCCAGGGTCTCTGTCCCTCTGTAAAATTATAGAACTATGAGAATAAATTCCTAAACTTCTTATGATTCAGTTGCCTAATGTTTCAGGAAGAGGAAAGTATGCAAAAAGTGAGCACCAGGCATGGCTGACTTGACTTTATGATGTTTCTAGTCCCTTGAAGAGGATTTTATGAAGTTTTTTTTCTTTATTAGAGTAGTGGGTTTAAAGAATAATCATGCATAAAACACAGGATTCCTATATACCACCCCTCCACCAGTACCTTGCATTGGTGTGGAACATTTGTTACAATTGCTAGCCCATTTTAATAATTGTACTGTTAATTAAAGTCCATGGTTTAACTTAGGGTTCACTGTGTAGTGTAGTTCCATGGATTTTTTTAAAAATTTATTCTGTTACCATATATACAATCTACATTTCCCCTTTTAATCTCCTTCAGGTGTATATTTCAGTGGTGTTAACTCCATTGACAATGTTGTGCTACCATCACCATCATCCACTACCAAAACATTTCCATCATTCCAAATAGGAATGCTGTACATTTTAAACCTTAACTTCCCATTCCCTATCCCCAGGATTTTATGAAGTGCTTAAAAATAAAAACAACAAAGACACCTATTCTAAAGTAAGTTAAACTTAACTAGTATGTACATTTAGTGTAAATGTATGCCACATAATGCTTAGAGGAGCTGGGTGAAAATGTTGTGAAATCAGTGGGTTGATGGCTGGAAATAATTGGCTTAGTATCCAACTTCTTTAAGTGCATAGTAAAATCTCAATTAACTGGAATAATTGGGACATAATGATGTTTAACAGAACGTCCTTGTTTAGTGAGATTTGAAAATTCTTCCAACTTGAACATTTTTAAAAATTTACATTTATTTATCTACCTTGGTAAGTAGAATACAGAGAATCTTTCTTTGATATATTTTTTTTTTTCAGGAGGGCATCCAGCCTTGCTGAACCTTTATTTTTTGTTTTTTAAGGATAGGAGTGAAATATAAAAAAATTCACCAAGTTCCTTCATCCCGATCCCCAAACTGCAGTGCATTAATCCCAACTCATTAACCAATATAAGGAATTGTTATACTCTTGGCCTCCATGGAATAAGAAACATTTCAGAAACATTAAAAAATAGTTAAAATATGTTATTTCTCATCAAGTGGGTAAAGTTGCCCCCCCCCTTTTTATAGAGGAGGCATTTTTCAATTTTTTTATTTTGAAAATTACCAACTTACAAAAAATTGCACAGTAATACAAAGAGAGCCTGTGTACCCTTCACCCAGTTTCCCACAGTAGTTCATTACATCTTTTTTTTTAAAATCTTCATTTTATTGAGATATATTCACATACCACGCAGTCATACAAAACAAATCGTACATTCGATTGTTCACAGTACCATTACATAGTTGTACATTCATCACCTAAATCAATCCCTGACACCTTCATTAGCACACACACAAAAATAACAAGAATAATAATTAGAGTGAAAAAGAGCAATTGAAGTAAAAAAGAACACTGGGTACCTTTGTCTGTTTGTTTGTTTGTTTCCTTCCCCTATTTTTCTACTCATCCATCCATAAACTAGACAAAGTGGAGTGTGGTCCTTATGGCTTTCCCAATCCCATTGTCACCCCTCATAAGCTACATTTTTATACAATTGTCTTCGAGATTCATGGGTTCTGGGTTGTAGTTTGATAGTTTCAGGTATCCACCACCAGCTACCCCAATTCTTTAGAACCTAAAAAGGGTTGTCTAAAGTGTTCGTAAGAGTGCCCACCAGAGTGACCTCTCGGCTCCTTTTGGAATCTCTCTGCCACTGAAGCTTATTTCATTTCCTTTCACATCCCCCTTTTGGTCAAGAAGATGTTCTCCGTCCCACGATGCCAGGTCTACATTCCTCCCCGGGAGTCATATTCCACGTTGCCAGGGAGATTCACTCCTCTGGGTGTCTGATCCCACGTAGGGGGGAGGGCAGTGATTTCACCTTTCAAGTTGGCTTAGCTAGAGAGAGAGGGCCACATCTGAGCAACAAAGAGGCATTCGGGAGGAGGCTCTTAGGCACAATTATAGGGAGGCCTAGCCTCTCCTTTGCAGCAACCGTCTTCCCAAGGGTAAAACCTATGGTAGAGGGCTCAACCCATCAAACCACCAGTCCCCTATGTCTGTGGTCATGTTAGCAACCATTGAGGTGGGGTAGACCAATACTCCTGCATTCTCCACAGGCTCCTCAAGGGGGCACTACGTATTTTTTTCCTTGTTTTTCTTTTTTTTCAACTTTCCTTTCTTTTTTAAATCAACTGTATGAAGAAAATTAAAAAAAAAAAAAACATACAATAAAAGAACATTTCAAAGAGAACATAACAAGGGAGTAAGAAAAAGACAACTAACCTAAGATAACTGCTATACTTCCAACCTGTTCCTACTTTACCCCAAGAAAGTTACCTAATATAGCAACATTTCTGTGAACTTGTTCCTACTATATCCATCAGAAATTAACAGACCATAGTCATTCCTGGGCATCCCCAGAACGTTAAATAGCTTATCTGTTCTTCTTGGATTATTATTCCCCGTTCCTTAATTGCTCTCTATTGCTAGTTCCCCTACATTCTACATTATAAACCATTTGTTTTACATTTTTCATAGTTCACATTAGTGGTAGCATATAATATTTCTCTTTTTGTGCCTGGATTATTTCGCTCAGCATTATGTCTTCAAGGTTCATCCATGTTGTCATATGTTTCACGAGATCGGTCCTTCTTACTGCCGTGTAGTATTCCATCGTGTGTATATGCCAAATTTTATTTATCCACTCATCTGTTGAAGGACATTTGGGTTGTTTCCATCTCTTGGCAATTGTGAATAATGCTGCTATGAACATTGGCGTGCAGATATCTGTTCGTGTCACTGCTTTCCGATCTTCCGGGTATATACCGAGAAGTGCAATCGCTGGATCGAATGGTAACTCTATATCTAGTTTTCTAAGGAAGTGCCAGACTGACTTCCAGAGTGGCTGAACCATTATACAGTCCCACCGACAATGAATAAGAGTTCCAATTTCTCCACATCCCCTCCAGCATTTGTAGTTTCCTGTTTGTTTAATGGCAGCCATTCTAATCGGTGTTAGATGGTATCTCATTGTGGTCTTAATTTGCATCTCTCTAATAGCTAGTGAAGCTGAACATTTTTTCATGTGTTTCTTGGCCATTTGTATTTCCTCTTCAGAGAACTGTCTTTTCATATCTTTTGCCCATTTTATAATTGGGCTGTCTGTACTATTGTCATTGAGTTGTAGGATTTATTTATATATGCAAGATATCAGTCTTTTGTCAGATACATGGTTTCCAAAAATTTTTTCCCATTGAGTTGGCTGCCTCTTTACCTTTTTGAGAAATTCCTTTGAGGTGCAGAAACTTCTAAGCTTGAGGAGTTCCCATTTATCTATTTTTTCTTTTGTTGCTTGTGCTTTGGGTGTAAAGTCTAGGAAGTGGCCGCCTAATACAAGGTCTTGAAGATGTTTTCCTACATTATCTTCTAGGAGTTTTATGGTACTTTCTTTGATATTGAGATCTTTGGTCCATTTTGAGTTAATTTTGTGTAGGGTGTGAGGTAGGGGTCCTCTTTCATTCTTTTGGATATGGATATCCAACTCTCCCAGCCCCATTTGTTGAAAAGACCATTATGACTCAGTTCATTGACTTTGGGGGCCTTATCAAAGATCAGTCGGCCATAGATCTGAGGGTCTATCTCTGAATTCTCAATTCGATTCCATTGATCTATATGTCTATCTTTGTGCCAGTACCATGCTGTTTTGGCAACTGTGGCTTTATAATAAGCTTCAAAGTCAGGGAGTGTAAGTCCTCCCACTTCGTTTTTCTTTTTTAGAGTGTCTTTAGCAATTCGAGGCATCTTCCCTTTCCAAATAAATTTGATAACTAGCTTTTCCAAGTCTGCAAAGTAGGTTGTTGGAATTTTGATTGGGATTGCATTGAATCTGTAGATGAGTTTGGGTAGAATTGACATCTTAATGACATTTAGCCTTCCTATCCATGAACATGGAATATTTTTCCATCTTTTAAGGTCCCCTTCTATTTCTTTTAGTAGAGTTATGTAGTTTTCTTTGTATAGGTCTTTTACATCTTTGGTTAAGTTTATTCCTAGGTACTTGATTTTTTTAGTTGCTATTGAAAATGGTATCTTTTTCTTGAGTGTCTCTTCAGTTTGTTCATTTCTAGCATATGGAAACATTACTGACTTATGTGCATTAATCTTGTATCCCGCTACTTTGCTAAATTTGTTTATTAGCTCTAGTAGCTGTATCGTCGATTTCTCAGGGTTTTCTAGATATAAGATCATATCGTTTGCAAACAATGACAGTTTTACTTCTTCTTTTCCAATTTGGATGCCTTTTATTTCTCTGTCTTGCCGGATTGCCCTGGCTAGCACTTCCAGCACAATGTTGAATAACAGTGGTGACAGCGGGCATCCTTGTCTTGTTCCTGATCTTAGAGGGAAGGCTTTCAGTCTCTCACCATTGAGTACTATGCTGGCTGTGGGTTTTTCATATATGCTCTTTATCATGTTGAGGAAGTTTCCTTCAATTCCTACCTTTTGAAGTGTTTTTATCAAAAAGGGATGTTGGATTTTGTCAAATGCTTTTTCAGCATCTATTGAGATGATCATTTGATTTTTCCCTTTTGAATTGTTAATGTGTTGTAATACATTGATTGATTTTCTTATGTTGAACCATCCTTGCATGCCTGGAATGAACCCCACTTGGTCATGGTGTATGATTTTTTTAATGTGTCTTTGGATTCGATTTGCAAGTATTTTGTTGAGGATTTTTGCATCTATATTCATTAGGGAGATTGGCCGGTAGTTTTCCTTTTTTGTAGCATCTTTGCCTGGTTTTGGTATTAGATTGATGTTAGCTTCATAAAATGAGTTAGGTAGTGTTCCATTTTCTTCAATGTTTTGAAAGAGTTTGAGTAAGATTGGTGTCCGTTCTTTCTGGAACGTTTGGTAGCATTCCCCTGTGAAGCCATCTGGCCCTGGGCATTTATTTGTGGGAAGATTTTTGGTGACTGATTGGATCTCTTTGCTTGTGATGGGTTGGTTGAGGTCTTCTATTTCTTCTCTGGTCAGTCTAAGTTGTTCATATGTTTCCAGGAAATTGTCCGTTTCCTCTACATTATCCAGTTTGTTGCCATACAGTTGTTCATAGTATCGGCTTATAATTTTTTTAATTTCTTCAGTATCTGCAGTTATGTCACCTTTTTCATTCATTATTTTGTTTATATGGGTCTTCTCTCTTTTTGATTTTGTCAGTCTAGCTAGGGGCTTGTCAATCTTGTTGATCTTCTCAAAGAACCAACTTTTGGTGCTATTTATCCTCTCTATTGTTTTTTTGTTCTCTATGTCATTTATTTCTGCTTTAATCCTTGTTATTTATTTTCTTTTACTTGGTTTAGGATTGGTTTGCTGTTCATTTTCTAGCTTCTTCAGTTGATCCATTAGTTCTTTGATTTTGGCTCTTTCTTCCTTTTTAATATATGCGTTTAGTGCTATAAATTTCCCCTTTAGCACTGCTTTTGCTGTATCCCATAGGTTTTGGTATGTTGTGTTCTCATTTTCATTCGTCTCTATATATTTAGCAATTTCTCTTGCTATTTCTTCTTTAACCCACTGATTGTTTAGGAGTGTGTTGTTTATCCTCCAGGTATTTGTGAATTTTCTAAGTCTCTGATGGTTATTGACTTCTAATTGTATTCCACTGTGGTCAGAGAATGTGCTTTGAATAATTTCAATCTTTTTAAATTTATTGAGGCTTGTTTTATGTCCCAGCATATGATCTATTCTGGAGAAAGTTCCGTGAGCACTAGAAAAGTATGTGTATCCTGGTGATTTGGGATGTAATGTCCTGTATATGTCTGTTAAATCTAATTCATTTATCAGATTGTTTAGGTTTTCAATTTCCTTATTGGTCTTCTGTCTGGTTGATCTAGCTATAGGAGAGAGTGATGTGTTGAAGTCTCCCACAATTATTGTGGAAACATCAGTTGCTTTCTTTAGTTTTGCCAGTGTTTCTCTCATGTATTTTGTGGCACCTTGATTGGGTGCATAGACATTTACGATTGTTATTTCTTCTTGTTGAATTGCCCCTTTTATTAGTATGTAGTGGCCTTCTTTGTCTCTCAAAACATCCCTGCATTTAAAGTCTATTTTATCTGAGATTAGTATTGCTATACTTGCTTTCTTTTGGCTGTAGCTTGCATGAAATATTTTTTTCCATCCTTTCACTTTCAATTTCTGTGTGTTCCTGTGTCTAAGATGAGTCTCTTGTATGCAACATATTGATGGTTCATTTTTTTTTGATCCATTCTGCGAATCAGTATCTTTTAATTGGGGAGTTTAATCCATTTACATTCAACGTGATAACCGTGAACGCATTTCTTGAATCAGCCATCTTATCCTTTGGTTTATGTTTGTCATATTTTCCCCTCTCTCTATTAATATCCTTTATTGTACTCATACCGAATCTCTTTAATACTGAACCTTTCTCCAAGTCTCTCTGTCCTTTCTTTGTTTCTCTGTCTGTAGGGCTCCCTTTAGTATCTCCAGTAGGGCAGGTCTCTTGTTAGCAAATTCTCTCAGCATTTGTTTGTCTGTGAAAAATTTAAGCTCTCCCTCAAATTTGAAGGAGAGCTTTGCTGGATAAAGTATTCTTGGTTGGAAATTTTTCTCACTCAGAATTTTAAATATATTGTGCCACTGCCTTCTCACCCCCATGGTGGCTGCTGAGTAGTCACTACTTAGTCTTATGCTGTTTCCTTTGTATGTGGTGAATTGCTTTTCTCTTGCTGCTTTCAGTACTTGCTCCTTCTCTTCCGTGTTTGACAGCGTGATCAGAATATGTCTCGGAGTGGGTTTATTTGGATTTATTCTATTTGGAGTTCGCTGGGCATTTAAGATTTGTGTATTTATGGTGTTTAGAAGATTTGGGAAGTTTTCCCCAACAATTTCTTTGAATACTCTTCCTAGACCTTTAACCTTTTGTTCCCCTTCTGGAACACCAATGAGTCTTATATTCGGACGTTTTATATTATCTATCATATCCCTGAGGTCCGTTTCGATTTTTTCAAATTTTTTCCCCATTCTTTCTTTTATGCTTTCATTTTCCATTCTGTCATCTTCCAGGTCACTGATTCGTTGTTCAACTTCCTCTAGTCTTGTACTATGAGTGTCCAGAATCTTTTTAATTTGGTCAGTAGTTTCTTTAATTTCCATAAGGTCACCTATTTTTTTATTTAGTCTTGCAATGTCTTCTTTATGCTCTTCTAGGGTCTTCTTGATCTCCTTTGTATCCCATACTATGGTCTCATTGTTCATCTTTAGTTCTTTGAGTAGCTGCTCTAGGTGCTGTGTCTCTTCTGATCTTTTGATTTGGGTGCTTGGGCTTGGGTTATGCATATCGTCTGGTTTTTTCATATGCTTTATAATTTTCTGTTGTTTTTGGCCTCTTGGCATTTGCTGAATTTGATAGGGTTCTTTTAGGATGTGTAGACCAATTGAAGTCCTTATCTCTAATTTATCAGATCTACAGCTTCGTGGAGTACACGTTCTCTAACTAACCAGCAGGTGGCGTTCACGAGCCACCTGTTCTCCACAAGCCAGTTCTCCCCTGCTTAGCCTTTTTGGTGAGTGGGGGAGTGAGTCTTGTGGGGTCCAATTGGTGTACCAAGCTTGCGTGTGTAGTTGGTGTTGCCTGCCCTGTATATGGGGCGTGTTTCTGGGCAGTCAGGGAGGGGGGTGGCTCTAACAATCGAATCTCCCTGGTGATCCTGGAGTTTTAAAGCTGCTGCAATAGTCTAATCCTTCAGTTCAGTCCTGCCACAGTTTGTCTCTGCCACTGACTCACAAGTCCTTGGTATTGGCTTATGGCTCCTGAGACTTGCAAGTGGGCCCCTGTTCCAGGCTGTGCACCCCGGGTCCTCTGTTGAGGGATGACTGTGCTATGTCACAGGTGAGTGCCGTCCCCCCAGGGCAGTTCTGGGCTGCTGGGCTGTGTAGGGAGGTTCCCAGTCTGCTGAAATGATGGCTGAATGGGGCTTTGTTAATTCACACTGCTCCACCTTCCCAACTCTGGGACAATCAGGTGAGGTTGCAGGGAAGGCTAATGTCCATGCCCAGTTTTGTGGTGTGTGCCTGTTATTTGAAGCACTTCCGTCACATTGGGTTGTCTGGGGCAGCTCTGGGCTATGGGGCTGGCGATGGGCAGGAGTGTTTCCTGTCCACCAGGATGGTGGCTGTGAGCGGACACCCCCCTTTTCTTGGGAAGTTGTGGTGTTTAGTGAATTTTCTCAGCCACTGGATTATTGCCTTTTGTCTCAGAGCTCTCTTAGTTGTGCTCTTGTCTTGACCTGCCCAAATTGCAAGTCTTTGAGGCTTTCTGTATTGGACTTCTTAGAGTAATTGTTTTATAAAAAGAAAAAAGGATTAAAAAAAAAAAAAGGGGGCCCTCCTCAGAGATCTAATGGGTTATTGAAATGCTAAGAGACAAAGCAATGAGAGCCATTAAAGAAAGGTCCACAGGGCAGAGAGATCAGCTTTTCTTCGGGATTTGCAAATGAGCCTCAGGGCCTGAGCTCTGCCCTTCCCCTTTCTATGTTCACCAGAACTCCAAAAATCCTCTGCTTTTATTTTGGAGTTTTTTGTGTTGTTTTTTTCTATGCCTGTCTCCTCTCTGCTGGGCTGGCTGCTCTCAGATTCTCTGGTTTCTGGTGTCAGTCTATCTATGGTTGGAGTTTGGATCAGTAGAGTGAGTTTCCGATAAGGGCTGCCACTGCAGTTCTCCCTTCTCCTTCCCGGAGCTGACAGCCCCTCCTCCCCCGGGACTGAGCCTGGCAGGGCGGGGTGCGGGTCCCCTGGCCACAAAAACTTACAGATTTCACTGATCTCAGCAGTTCCACGTTTTCATGAGTGTTGTATGAAGTATGCCCAAAGTCAAATTGCTCTGTGGTGTCCAGTCCATGCAGTTCCTGGCTTTCTACCTACTTTCCTGGAGGAGTAACTAAAACATACAGCTCACCAGTCTGCCATCTTCTGTTTGAGATTTGAGACTCTTGTAATTACTGTATAGAAGCATTGTAGAAGGAGCTGATTAAGTAGCATGACTAGTTACGAGACGCTTCATGCTCTGAGAATGAGTGTCGTGTCCTCATCTGTAAAATGATCGCATATGACAACATGGTCACAAAAGTCTCTTCAGTATTAAAAGTCCTAGTTCTCAATTTGGAGAAGCTCTGGGCCATAGCCCAGAGGGTAACTATATATATATATACATATATTTCATAGCAAAAATCTGTGATAGTAGCTTCTCTACTTAATTCTTTATCTTTTACTCCTCAAAGTTTGATTCCTCAGTCAGAATTTCATTTGGATTAGTTGGGTTGTGTGTTGTAGCTTGCTTTTATCCTTCAGTTCTATCTGTATTTTATTCTAGAATTTATCTTCAGTATAGAGTTTTACTTCATTGTGAAACTTTGAGTTACGCAAAGAAAATGGCCAGGTGATCTCTAAGACCTTTTAAAGTAATTCATTCAAGATTCAGCTAGATTTTAGTGCTGTTCTGTAGAGCATAAAAGTGCTAAGTGAAGTCTGGGTTACCTAGACTTTATTGCAATTATTTTATTTTTTTTTGCCTATTTAAATTTACCATTTTGTAGCCACATATTTGAAACACAATATGTAAGATTTTGTACATTTCTCTCTGTAGTAAAATCCATTCTCATGGCACAAAAATTAATTAGTCTTCTGGAATTAAAATTCAGTTTTCTTCCTGTCATGACTAGCTGGGATATAATTGATTCTCTGACCCTTTCCACCTACTGCTTTGTATATCTGGGAGAAGGTAACTCACTTAAGGGTATCTGCTTTGATTCCAAACTCAAGAATCATTTGAGCCATAAAGATGACTCATTGGAATCTTTGTAATGGCATATTTCTTTAAGTTTTAAGTGAGTTATATACTTTTTAACTACACTATATAGAATACCTGCATCATGTGGAAAGGCTGTCCTGACTTGTTCATGTTCTAGGGCTGCATTTAGACGCTTTATGCGGCCATTAGAACGTTAATGCTTCTAACAAAGATCAATGTCTGTTTTTAGCTTAGGTTGTTACTGTTATTTCTTAATGTGTATACTTGACTTTTAAATGCCTACTTTTTAAAAAATGCCTACTTTTTTATATTTAATTTTTATTTTGAACAGTGTATATATGCATATAATTTAAAGCAAAATAATTCTACAGTTCTTATTACAAAATCACCAGTCGTCCACATACCCTTGTATTAACTCCCAGAATAGCTACTTTCAATTCTTTTAGCTGGTTCTTTTGGTATTTACCTCCATATCTCTAAATAGTGTTCCTATACTGCTGCTACTTTTTCCCTCAGTTTTAGATATTATCTATTGCCTTCTCACTTTAGAAGATGAATTTAACTCGTTTTCAGCCTCTCCCTATCCCCAGCACACATATGCTCACTTCCTTTCTCACTCCATAATTGATGTTGATGGGACTTTGGACTTAGAATTGTTACTGAAATTACTTAAGGATTTTGGGCTATTGAGATGGGGTGAATGTATTTTGAATGTGGGAGGAGTATGTCTTTTTGGGGACCAGAGAGTGGGCTATGATAAATTGAATCATGCATCCCAACAAAAGGCATTTTAATCTTAATCTGCATTTCTGTGGTTCTGAACCCATTTGTAAATACGACCCTTTGAAGATGTGTTACCAGCTGAAGTGTGTGGATTCATTTATGAATAGTACCTTCTGAGATCCTATTTAGATGTGGCCAAACCGAATCAGGGTGGGTATTAATTCTGTATTCCTGGAGGCTTTATAAAGAAAAGCCCGAAGTCAGAGATAGACAAAGGAGTAGACTAACGACATTGCCCTGCAATGGAGGCAGAGGTGCAAGTCAAGGAATCCCAAGGATTGCAGCAAGCCATCACCAGAACACTACAGACTCTGAAATAAAGCATGGTTCTTGGTATGACAAATGATTTTTTAATGGAAACCTGGACATTTTTGGTATTACGTAATGAGCCTCTGCATCATATTTAAATCTTATGTTTTAGCAAGCCTCCTCTGACACCGTGACAGCAGGGGGAAGGGGTGTTGTCACCTTTACTGCCAGGTGGGAATGGAAGTCCAGGTTTTCACTCGGCCTTTGTTTGACAACCTGAGGTGGAGGTACTCTTTGTTACTGTAGAATGGGCGTAGATGACTACATCTCCACTTGTACTATGGTGATGGGAGTGGGGCCACAGTATTTTATGTGGTGTTTGGCTGGAGTCAAGCAGTTATTGTCTAAAAGTTTTCTGTCTTGCTGGGCTACCCATTTCCTGGTCCTTTGGCTGCAGAGACTAGGCTTTTCTTGGGGCTTTCTTTGTACCTCTTTGCATTTGCAGGTTGACAGCTTCTTCAAAACCCAGCATGAGATATATGAAGCAGAAAGAAAACTTAGGTCGTTCACTGCCGTGTCGTTCCTCAGGTGCCAAGATTCCTAGCTGATGTTCCTTATTCTCTCCACCATTCAATCTTCTTAGTTTGTTTTATATATAATGCCTACGGCTTTTGGCTGTACTTACTGAAAGGAAGAGGGAAATGTGTTTCTATTGCATTTTGTCCCATAATAGAAAATCCTATGCTGGCTTTTCAATTCTGAGATTGTTTCTACATAAAGTAGGAGGAATAATATAATAAATGCCCATGTACCCATTTCCTGACTTAAGAAAAAAATCCATAAGAAATAGAGTTGAAGCTGCTCTGTATTTACCTCCTGAAACTGGTATGCATCATTCCCAGACTTTTTGTTTTTGATTTTGTTTATATATGTATATATTTTTTTAATTGAGATTGTTCACGTACCATACAACTATCCAAAGATCCATCATACAGCTGTGCATCCATCACCACAATTATTTTTTCAATTTTTAGAACATTTTCATTTTCTAGAAAAGAAATAAAGACAAAAAAAAGGAAACTCAAATCCTCCCATACTACTAACCACCCCCACCCTCCGTTGTTGAGTCATAGTATTGGTATAGTACATTTGTTACTGTTGATGAAAGAACATTAAAATACTACTAACTGTAGTATATAGTTTGCAATTGGTATATATTTTTCCTATTTGCCCCTCTATTATTAACTTCTAGTTATAGTGTCATACATTTGTTCTAGTTAGTGAGATAGATTTCTAATATTTGTATAGTTAATCACAGACATTGTCCACCATAAGATTCACTGTTTTATACATTCCTATCTTTTAACCTCCAACTTTCCTTCTGGTGACACATGAGACTCTGAGCTTACCCTTTTCACCACCTTCACACACCTTTCAGCACTGTTAGTTATTTTCACAACATGCTACCATCACCCTTGTCCATTTCCAAACATTTAGTTTTGCTCTAGTTGAACATTCTGCTCATAGTAAGCAACCGCTCCCCATTCTTTAGCCTCATTTTATATCCTGGTAACTTATATTTCATTTCTATGAGTTTGCATATTATAATTAGTTCATATCAGTGAGACCCTGCAATATTTGCCTTTATGTGTCTTATTTCACTCAATACATTACCCTCAAGGTTTCTTCATCAGCCCCTTTCTTTTAAGATGGTTTTATTCACACGCCATACATTCTGTCCTAAGTAAACAATCATTGGTTCCCTGTATTGCCACGTATTTATGTATTCCGCACCGTCACTATCTATATAAGGACATCTCCAATTCTTCCACAAAGAAGGAGGAAGAGTCAAAGAAGGCAGAGAGACAAAAGAAAAAGAAAAGAGAAAGACAGAGAGAAAAACAACAACAAAAAAACATGACAGCTAGAAAGCAACAAAAGGAAAGATAGCATTAACTTAAGGTAGAATAAAGAGTCAGACAACATCACCAATGCCAGGAGTCCCATATCCTTCCCTTCTCCCCCCTCCCCCCATATGCATTTAGCTTTGGTATATTGCCTTTGTTATATTAAAGGAATCATAATACAATGTTTCCATTAATTATAGTCTCTAGTTTGCATTGATTGTATTTCCCCCCCAATCCCACCCTATTTTTAACACCTTGCAATGTTGACATTCATTTGTTCTACCTCATGTAAAAACATATTTGTACCTTTTATTACAATTGTTGAGCACCCTAGGTTTCCCTGAGTTACACAATCCCAGTCTTTATCCTTCGTCTTTTGTTCTGGTGTCCCACATGGTCCAAACCTTCCTCTTTCAACCATACTCACAGTCATCTTTGTTCAGTGTACTTTCATTGCTGTGCTACTACCTCCCAGAATTGTTTTCCAAACCTCTCACTCCTGTCTTTTCCTTTCTGTCTGCAGTGCTTCCTTTAGTGTTTCCTGTAGAGCAGGAATCTTGTTCACAAACTTTGTCATTGTCTGTTTGAGAATATTTTAAGCTCTCCCCCATATTTGAAGGACAGTTTTGCTGGATATAGGATTCTTGGTTGGTGGTTTTTCTCTTTCAGTATCTTAAATATATCACCCCACTTCCTTCTTGCCTCCATGATTTCTCTTGAGAAATCTACACATTGTCTTATCAAGCTTCCTTTGTATGTGATGTATCACTTTTCTCTTGCTGCTTTCAGGATTTTCTCTTTATCTTTGATGTTTGATAATCTGATTATTAAGTGTCTTGGTTTAGGCCTATTCAGATCTATTCTGTTTGGGGTACACTGCACTTCTTGGATCCCTAATTTTATGTCTTTCAAAAGAGATGGGAAATTTTCATTGATTATGTCCTCTATTATTGCTTCTGCCCCTTTTCCCTTCTCTTCTCCTTCTGGTACATCAATGACATGTACATTCCTGATTTTTGTTTTGTCCTTAAGTTCCCGGAGACATTGCTCATATTTTTCCATTCTTTTCCCCGTCTGTTCTTCTGTGTGTAGGATTTCAGTTGCCTTGTTCTCCAGTTCCTGAGTGTTTTCTTCTGCCTCTTGAGATCTGCTGTTTTTTGTCTCCATTGTGTCATTCACCTCTTGTATTGTGCCTTTCATTTCCATAGATTCTGCCAGTTGTTTTTTCAAACTTTCTGTTTCTACCTTATGTACACCCAGTGTTTTCATTATATGGTTCATCTCTTTTGCCATATCTTCTGTAAACTTTTTGAATTGACTTAGTATTAGTTGTTTAAATTCCTGTATCTCAGTTGCAGTGTAAGTTTGTTCCTTTGATTGGGCCATAACTTCATTTTTCTTAGTGTAGGTTGTAGTTTTCTGTTGTCTGGGCATGGTTTCCTTGGTTGCCTCTATCAGATTTTCCCAGACCAAAACCGGCTCTGGTCCCAGAAGGAAGAACTATTCAGTATCTGGTTTTCCTGAGGGTGTTTCTTAGAAAATTGGTACACCCTGTGAAGCCTCAGGTCACTGTGCTTTTCTTCCCAGCAGGTGGTGCCTGTCAGTCTGTAACTCCAGACTAGTGTAAGTAGGTGGGCCCGTGGCTGTTTTCCCCCAGGCTCTGAGGTCTGGTTATGAATGGAAGGTGGGCAGTAGAGCTGGGCCCCACCCTTTTCCTCTTAGGGAAGATAGACCCCCTAGGGAGAGGTCATTAGCATTTCAGTGGTCTCTCTGCCTGTGCTGTCTCCACCCTTGTCTGGGTCAGAGCACTGGAAGCTGAAAATGGCTGAGGCTTTCTCCACTGAGCTGAAACAGGGACAGAAAGCCCCCTTCAGGGCCAGTCTTCAGCCACCCCCCGGCTCTCCATGATCAGTCATCACCAAGAGCCTCTGTCTGCTTGTTGGGGAGTTGTATCAAGCAGTCCACACTTGTTAATTAAAACCCTAGTTGGAACTCAGCTGAGTTATATTCGCTCACTCAGAGAGAACTGCTCTCTAGCTCCACGAGGCTTTGCAGCTCGGGCCATGAGGGGAGGGGGCTCCTGGCTTGGATCCACAGTTTTTACTGACAGATTTTTTGCTGCGATCTCAGGCATTCCTCCCAATTCAGGTTGGTGTACAATGAGTGGACAGTCATGGTTGTTCCCCTGCAGTTGTTCCAGATTATTTACTAGTTGTTCCTGGTTGTTTATTAGTTGTTCTGGGGGACTAACTAGCTTCCACTCCTCTCTATGCCACCATCTTAGCTCTCCTCCATTCCCAGACTTTTATTACACATTAAGGTATTCAGAAACATGAAACATTGTTTTGCATATTTTAAAAACTTTCTATAAATGAATCAGATATTAGGTAACCTTCTGTTTTCTCTGTTTTCTTTTTTGCTCTCAGAATTGTTTTTTCAATTATCTCATCAACAGGAATTTATTTGGTCACAGTTTCAGAGGCTATAAGACATGCCTCCTCCCACGATTAGAGGCATTCTGGCTGGCTGTTAATTCTTGGGTTCCTTGGCCTTGCTGTCACATGGCAATGTCTTCTCTCTTCTCTTTCGGGTGCCTTCAACTTTCTGCTTCTGTCTCTGCCACATGGCTTTCTCTGTCTCTTTTTTTAACATTTTTTTAAACATTTTTCAAAATTAAAGCATTTGTAGCTTTACATAAAAATCATACATAGTTCCCATATACATTCCCTATTATTAATATTTTCCATTAGTATGGTAACTTTGTTATAATTGATGAAAGAATATTATTATAATTGTGCTATTAATGACAGTCCATAGTTAAATTAGGGTTCCTGGTTTGTGTTGTTACAGTACAATGTTTTTTAAAAAATTTTGTTATGGTAACATATAACCTAAAATTTGCCCTTTTAATCATATTCAATTATATAATTCAGTGGTGTTAATTACATTCACAATGTCATGCTACCACCATCCATTACCAAAAGTTTCCATCACTCCAAACATAAATTCTGTACCAGTTAAGCGTTAATGCCCCACTCTCTATCCCCACTCTGGCCCATGCTAACCTGTGTACTAATGTCTGACTCTGTTTTAGCTTGCTAAAGCTGACAAAATACAATATACCAGAAATGGGTTGGCTTTTACAATGGGGGTTTATTAACTTACAAGTTTACAGTTCTTAGGCCATGAAAATATGCAACTCAAGGCATCAGTAGGCAATGCTTTCTTCTTGAAGACCCGCTACCAGAGATCCTCAGCTCCTCTGTCACATGGCTAGGCAGATGGTGATGTCTGCTGGTCTCTCCCTTCTCTCCTGGATTTCGTTTCTTCCAGTTTCTGTCTGCTCCATCTGTGGCTTTCTTTCTGAGCTTGTGTGTTTCTTTTTTTCTCAACTTCTCTAGAGCTTTTTTCAGTGTTTTATCCTCTTACAAATGACTCCAGTAAGAGGATTACGACCCACCCTGAATGAAGTGGGTCACATCTCAACTTAAGATTCTTCTCACCAAAAGATCCTATATACAATGGATCTACATCCACAGGAATGGATTAGCTTTAAGAGTGTGATTTTCTGGATTTTGTAAAATCTCCTAACCATCACACTATGAATTTGTGTGATGATTATTCTAATTATATCTGTGAGCTCATACATTATTTGTCCTTTTGTGGGTCTGGTGAATTTCACTCAACATAAACTCTTCAAGGTTCCAACATGTTGTCACATTTATCAGAACTTCCTTTCTTTTCACTAATGAATGATATGCCATTGTATACATAAACCACAGTTTCTTTATCAGTTCATCTGTTGAATAGTTCCTGGGTTGCTACCGTCTTTTGGCAAATGTGAATAATACCAGTGAACATCAGTGTTCAAATATCTGTTCAAGTCCCTACTTTCCAATACCTTTGTGTATATACCTAGAAGTGGAATTGCCAAATCATATGGCAATTCTATATTAACTTTATGAGGAGCTGCCAAACTGTCTTCCACAATGGCTGCACCATTTTACATTGCAATTAGCAATGTGTAAGTGTTCCTATTTCTCTGCATCCTCTCCAACACTTGTAACTTTTAAAATACTAGCCGTTCTAGTGGGTATGAAATGGTTTACCTGAAGGCTAATGATGTTGAGCATCTTTTCATGTGTTTTTTGGTAATTTGTGTATCTTCTTTGGAGAGATGTCTGTTCATCTTTTGCCCATTTTTAATTGGGTTGTTTGTCTTTTTAAATTGAACATTTCTTTATATAGGTTTATCTGATAAACCTTTATCAGATATGTGGTTTCCAAATAATTTCTCCCATTGTTTAGATTGTCGTTTTACTTTCATGAGAAAGTCCTTTGAGACTCAAAAGTTTTTAATTTTGATGAGGTACCATTTATCTGTTTTTCTTTTGTTGCTTGTGCTTTGGGTGTAAAGTAGAAGAAACCATTGCCTAACTGAATGTCTCGACAATGCTTCCCTACATTTTCTTCTAGGAATTTGATAGTTCTGGCCCTTGTATGTAGGTCTTTTATTTCATCAACCCATTTTTTTTTAATATGGTTTTGTTCACTCACCATACATTCCATCCCAAGTAAATAATCGATGGTTTTCTGCATGGTCATACATTTATGTGTTCACCACCTTCACCACTATCTATATAAGAGCATCTACATTTCTTCCACAAGGCAGGAGGGAGAGTCAAAGAAGGTAGAGAGGCAAAAGAAAGAGGAAAAAAAAATGACAGCTAGGAAGCAGCAAAAGGAAAAATAACCTTAAATCAAAGTAGAATAAAGAATCAGACAATACCACCAATGTCAAGTGTCTTAACATGCCTCCCCTATCCCCCCCTCTTATCTGCATTCACCTTGGTATATCACCTTTGTTACATTAAAGGAAGCATAATACAATGATTCTATTAGTTACAGTCTCTAGTTTATGCTGATTGCATCCCTCCCCCAATGCCTCCCCATTTTTAACACCTCGCAAGGTTGACATTTGCTTGTTCTCCCTCGTAAAAGAACATATTTGTACATTTTATCACAATTGTTGAATACTCTAGATTTCACCAAGTTACACAGTCCCAGTCGTTATCTTTCCTCCTTTCTTGTGGTGTCTCACATGCTCCCCATCTTCCTCTCTCAACCGTATTCATAGTTACCTTTGTTCAGTGTACTTACATTGTTGTGCTGCCATCTCCCAAAATTGTGTTCCAAACCACACACTCCTGTCTTCTATCACCCTGTAGTGCTCCCTTTAGTATTTCCTGTAGGGCAGGTGTCTTGTTCACAAAGTCTCTCATTGTCTGTTTGTCAGAAAATATTTCAAGCTCTCCCTCATATTTGAAGGACAGCTTTGCTGGATACAGGATTCTTGGTTGGTGGTTTTTCTCTTTCAGTACCTTAAATATATCACACCACTTCCTTCTTGCCTCCATGGTTTCTGCTGAGAGATCCGAACATAGTCTTATGAAGCTTCCTTTGTATGTAATGGATAGCTTTTCTCTTGCTGCTTTCAGGATTCTCTCTTTGTCTTTGACATTTGATAATCTGATTATTAAGTGTCTTGGCGTAGGCCTATTCAGATCTCTTCTGTTTGGAGTACGCTGCGCTTCTTGGATCTGTAATTTTATGTCTTTCATAAGAGATGGGAAATTTTCATTAATTATTTCCTCTATTATTGCTTCTACCCCCTTTCCCTTCTCTTCTCCTTCTGGGACACCAATGATACGTACATTATTGTACTTTGTTTCATCCTTGAGTTCCCGGAGATGTTGCTCATATTTTTTCATTCTTTTCTCCATCTGCTCCTTTGCATGTAGGCTTTCAGGTGTTTTGTTCTCCAGTTCCTGAGTGTTTTCTTCTGCCTCTTGAAATCTGCTGTTGTATGTTTCCATTGTGTCTTTCGTCTCTTGTGTTGTGCCTTTCATTTCCATAGATTCTACTAGTTGTGTTTTTGAACTTTTGATTTCTGCCGTATACATGTCCAGTGCTTCCTTTACAGCCTCTATCTCTTTTGCAATATCTTCTCTAAACTTTTTGAATTGATTTAGCATTAGTTGTTTAAATTCCTGTATCTCAGTTGAAGTGTCCGTTTGTTCCTTTGGGCCATAACTTTGTTTTTCTTAGTGTAGGTTGTAATTTTCTGTTGTCTAGGCATGGTTTCCTTGGTTATCCAAATCAGGTTTTCCCAGACCAGAACAGGCTCAGGTCCCAGAGGGAAGAAATATTCAGTATCAGGTTTCCCTGAGGGTGTGTCTTAGAAAATTGTTCCACCCTTTGATGCCTCAGGTCACTGGGCTTTTCTGCCCAGCAGGTGATGCCTGTTAGCCTATAATTCTTGACTGGTGTGAGGCGGTATGGCCGTGTTCCCCCAGGCTCTGGGGTCTGGTTCTGAATGGAAAGGGCCCCACCCCTTTCCTCCTAGAGAAGACAGACCCCTCAGGTGGAGGTCATTAGCATTTCAATGGTCTCTCTCTCTCTGCTTGTGCTGTCTCCACCCTTCCCAGAGTCACAGCCCTGGAAACTGAAAATGACTGGGGCTTTCTCCACTGAGCCAAAAAAGAAACGGATAATCCCCTTCAGACCCAGTCCAAGGCGACCCTCTGGCTCTCCCAGGTCAGCCGTCACCCAAAGCCTCTGTCTGTTTTTTGGGGATGCGTACCTGTAGTGAGGAGTTCACACTCGCTACTTAAAACCCCAGCTGGAGCTCAGCTGAGCTGTATTCGCTTGCTGGGAGAGAGCTTCTCTCTGGCACCACGCGGCTCCACAGCTCAGGTTATGGGGGAGGGGGTCTCCCGACCTGGTTCCGCAGGTTTTACTTACAGATTTTATGCTGTGTTCTCGGGCATTCCTCCCAATTCAGGTTGGTGTATGATGAGTGGATGGTCTCGTTTGTCCCCCCGCAGTTATTCTGGATTATTTACTAGTTGTTTCTGGTTTTTTGTAGTTGTTCCAGGGGGACTACTTAGCTTCCACGCCTCTCTATGCCGCCATCTTGCCCGAGTCCTCTAGGTCTTTTATTTCGAGTTGATTTTTGTATAAGGTGTGAGGTAGGGGTCCTCTTTCATTCTTTTGCAAATGGTGAGTCAGTTTTCCCAGCACCATTTGTTGAAGAGATTGTTCTTTTCCTATTGAGTAGTCTTTGCCACCTTGTAAAAATCAGTGGGATAAGGGATAATGGGATTTTTTTTTCTGAAATGAGAATTTTCTCATATTGATTGTGGGTAAATGCTTAACTATGTGATTATACCAAGATCCATTGACTGTACGATTAGGATGTGTTGTATGGTGTGTGAATAAAACTGTTTAATAAATAAATATATAAAAATAAAAAATAATCAGTGGGCCATACATGTGAGGGTTAATTTCTCAGCTGTCAGTTCTGTATGTCTGTCCTTGTGCTAGTAGCATGCTGTTTTGATTATTGTGGCTTTATAAAAAGTTTTGGGATTTGGAAGTGTGAGTACTCCAACTTCATTCTTTTTGAAGATGGTTTTGGCTATTCAGGACCCCTTACCCTTCCATATAAACTTGCTGATTGGCTTTTCCTTTTCTGCAAAGAAATTTGTTGGAATGTTGATTGGGATTGTGTTGAATCTATAAATTACTTTGGGTAGGATTGACATTGTAACAGTGTTTAGTCTTCCATTCCATAAACATGGAATGTCCTTCCATTTAGGGGTTCTTTGCTTTGGTTTAACAATATTTTGTGTTTTTCTACGTGCAAGTCCTTTATATCCTTGCTTAGATTTATTCCTAGATATTGGATTCTTTTAGTTGCTACTGTAAATGGAAGTTTTTTCTTGATTTCATCTTCAGATTATTCATTGCTAGTGTATAGAAACATTACTAACTTTGGGGTATTGATCTTATATTCTGCCACTTTGCTTAATTCATTTATTAGCTCTAGGAACTTTGTTGTGGATTTTTTCAGGATTTTCTTCATGTAGGATCATGTCATCTGCTAATAGGGAAAGTTTTATTTCTTCCTTTCCAATTTGTATGCCTTTTATTTCTTTTTCTTTTCTAATTGCTGTGGCAAGAAATTCCACTACAGTTCTGAATAACAGTAGTGACAGTGAGCATCTTTATCTTGTGCCTGATTTTAGAAGGAAAGCTTTCAGTCTTTCACCATTAAGTATGATGTTAGCAGTGGGTTTTTCATATATCCTCTTTATCATTTGGTGGGAAAGTCCTTCTGTTCCTAATGTTCTAAGTATTTTTATCAAGAAGGGATGCTGTATTTTGTCAGATGCCTTTTCTGCATCAACTGAGATGATCATGTGAGTTTTTTTCTTCATTCTGTTGATGTGTTGTATTACATTAATTGATTTTCCTATGTTGAACCACCCTTGCATACTTGGGATAAAACATACTTTATCATGGTGTATAATTCTTTTAATATGCTGTTGGATTCAGTTTGCTAGTATATTGTTGAGAATTTTTGCATCTGAATTCATAAGAGATAATGGTCTGTAATTTTCTTTTCTTGTGGCTATCTTTATCTGACTTTGGTATGAGGATGCTGTTGGCCTTGTAGAATGAACTAGGGAGTGTTCCCTCCTCTTCAATTTTTTGGAAAATTTTGAGCAAGATTGATATTAATTCTTTTGGGAATGTTTGGTAAAATTACCCTGTGAAGCCGCCTGGTCCTGTGCTTTCCTTTGATGGGAGATTTTGATTACTGATTCCATCTCTTTGTTAACAGTTGGTTTCTTGAGATCTTTTATTTATTCATGAGTCAGTTTAGGTAGCTTTTGTGTTCTAAAAATTTGTCCATTTCATCTAAGTTATCTAATTTATGACATATAATTGTTTATAGTATCCTCTTATAGTCCTTTTTATTTCAGTGGGGTCAGTAGTATTATCCCCTTTTCATTTCTGATTTTAGTTATTTGTATTTTCTCTCTTTTTTGTTCATCAGTCTAGCTAAAGGTTTGTCAATTTTATTGATCTTTTTAAAGAACCAACTTTTGATTTTGTTGATTTCTATTGTGGTTTTTTTTGTTGTTGTTGTTGTTGCTCTCTATTTCATTTATCTTTGCTCTAATCTTATTTATTTATTTATTTGTTTATTATGTTATTTTCTTCTTTCTACTTGCTTGGGGTTTAATTTACCTTCTTTTTCTAGTTCTTCTAGTTTTGAGATCAGGTATCTAATTTGAAGGCTTTCTTCTTTTTTAGTGTAAGCATTTGGAGCTATAAATTTCCCACTCATCATGGCCTTTGCTGCATCCCATAAGTTTTGGTTTGTGTATTTTCGTTTTCACTTGCTTCAAGATATTTCCTAATTTTCCTTATGATTTCCTCTTTAACCAATTGGTTGTTTAAGAGTACATTGTTTAATTTCAACGTATTTCTGAATTTTCCATTTCTCCCTTTGTAGTTTATTTCTAGCTTCATTCTGTTGCAGTTGGAGAGGGTACATTGTATGATTTCAATATTTTTTAATTTGTTGAGACTTGTTTTGTGACCTAACATATGGTCTGTACTAGAGAATTATCCATATTCAATCAAGAAGAATGTATATTCTGTGTTGTTAGGGGAATTATTCTATATATGCCTGTTACAGCTAGATGGTTTAGAGTATTGGTCAAGTCTTGTATTTCTTTCTTGATCATCTGTCTGTATGTCCTATCTATTATTGAAAGTAGTGTATCTAAGTCTCCTAGTATTAATGCAGAACCATCAATTTCTCCCTTGAATTCTGGCAGTATTTGCTTCATGTATTTTGAAGCTCTGCTGTTAGTTGCATATATATTTATAATGTTACACCTTCCTGTTGTATCGACCCCTTTATCAGTCTATAATGACCGTCTCTGTCCCTTGTAACTGTTTTTGACTTAAAGTCTATTGTATCTGATATTACTATAGCTACCCCTGCTCTCTTTTGGTTACTACTTGCATGGTATATATTTCTCCAACCTTTCACTTTCAACCTAGTGTTGTCTTTGAATTTAAGGTTAGTGTCTTACAGACAGCATACAATTGGGTCATGCTTTTTTTTAAATCCATTATGCCAATTTCTTCTGCCTTTTGACAGGAGGGTTTAATCCATTTACATTTAAAGTCACTACTAATGATGCAGAACTCTATTCTGCCATTTTTCTATTTAGCCTTTGAAAGTCTCACACCTTTTTTATACCTCAGTTCTTCTGTTAATGCCTACTTTTATATTTATTTGATTTTTTGAGTTGACCATATTGAGTGCCTTATCATTTTTATCTGGATGTATTTTTTTCATATATTTTCCTTGTTGCTACCATACCATGGGATTAAAATTTAACATCTTAAATATATGACAATCATATCTGGTTTGATACCAACGTGACTTCAATAGCATACACACATATTTTTCTTGTACCCCTCCGTCCCCACACTTTTTTTGTGGTTATTAGCATTTATGTCCTTGTATGTTGTATATCCAAAACCATAGATTTATCATTACTTTTTAGGCAATTGCATTTTAGTGCCTATAGGAAGTAAGAAGTGGATTTATATACAAAAGAATGCACACAGTAATACTGGCATTTATAATTACCCAAATAGTTACCTTTACTGGAGTCCTTATTTCCTTATGCCATGTTGACCCACTGTCTAGTGTCCTTTCCTTTCAGTCTGGTGAATTCCCTTTAGCACTGATTGTAGGGCAGGTCTAGTGGTGATGACTCCCTCAGCTTTTGTTTTTCTGGGAATGCCTTAATCTCTTGCTAATTACTGAAAGAAAGTCTCACCAGATACAATATTCTTGGTTGGTATTTGTTTTCTTTTAGTGCTTTAAGTATTTCAACTCATTGCCTTCTTGCCTGTATGGTTTTTATTTAAATTTTATTTTGAAATAAATTCAAACTTACAGGAACAGTTGCAAAAACAATACAAATCCCATACACAGAACTCCAGCATACTCCGACCCCCTCCGCCGATACCCAATCCACCAACTTTAACATCCTGTCACACCATTTCTTTCTTTCCCTTGCTCCCTCCCTCCCCCCCTCTGTCATCCATCATCTGTTGCTCTGTCTTCTGAACATATGAGAGCAAGCTGCACACATCCTTGAGCAAACAATATAATTCACATATACATTTCCCATGAACAAGAACATTCTTTTATGCAATCCCATTAAGTGCAGCTAAGAAGTTCAAGAAATTCAACATTGATACAAAGCTTACATTCTATATTTCCTTTTTTTTTCCTTATGTCCCAACTGTGTCCCTTTGAGCCTCCACTCCTCCATCCTCAGATCCCATCCAGGATCATCCTTGGCGTTTAATTGTCATTATCTATTTAGACTGTCTTTTTTTTTCACTTGTGTAAACATATATACAGCCTGAATCTTCCCATTCCAACCCCTCCCTAGCATTCCATTAGTGAGATTAATCACATTTAGAATGTTGCAATGCTATCACCTTCCACTATCCATTACTAGAAATTTCCCTTCACCCCAAACAGAAACCCTACACTCATTTCTTAACTCCCCATTGCCCCTTCCCCCACTTCTCGTAACCCATACTCTACTTTTCATCTCTATGGTCATATTCTCTGATACTTTCTTTGTATTTATCATGGGGCTTAAATTTAACATCATAAATCGATAACGATCTTGTTTTTCTTTGATACCAACTTAACTTCAATAGGACACATAAACTGTGTTCCTATACTCCTCCATTCCCCCACCTTTATGTAGTTCTTGTCAAAAATTACATATTTTACATTGAGTCCAGAACCACTGATTTATCATTACAGTTTATGTATTTTAGATCCTGTAGGAAGTAAATAGTGGCGTTACAGATCAAAAATACAGTAATATTGGTATTTATACTTACCATATGATCTTTACTAGAAATCTTTATTTCTTCATGTGGTTTCAGTCAATTGTTTAGTGTCCCTTCCTTTCAGGCTGCTCAATTCCCTTTAGCATTTCTTATAGGACTAATCTACTGGTGATGAAGTCCCTCAGCTTTTGATTATCTGGGAATGTTGTCATCTCCCCCTCATTTTTACCCTCCAGGTGTTTGTGAATTTTCTAAGTCTCTGATGGTTATTGACTTCTATTTGTCTTCCATTGTGGTCAGAGATTGTGCGTTGAATAAATTCAATTTTTTTTTTTTTTTAATTTATTGAGGCTTGTTTTATGTCCCAGCATATGGTCTATTCTGGAGAAAGATCTGTGATCACTAGAGAAGAATGTATGTCCAAGTGATTTGGGATGTAATGTTCTATATATGTCTGTTAAATTTCTCTATATCTCTCTCTCCTTTCTTTGTTTCTCAGTCAGTGGGGCTCCCTTTAGTATCTGAAGTAGGGCAGGTCTTTTATTAGCAAAATCTCTCAGCATTTGTTTGTCTGTGAAAAATTTAAGCTCTCCCTCAAATTTGAAGGAGAGCTTTGCTGGATAAAGTATTCTTGGTTGGAAATTTTTCTCTCTCAGAATTTTAAATATGTCATGCCACTGCCTTCTTGCTTCCATGGTGGCCGCTGAGTAGTCACTACATAGTCTTATGTTGTTTCCCTTGTATGTGGTGAATTGATTTTCTCTTGCTGCTTTCAGAACTTGCTCCATCTCTTCAGTATTTGACAGTCTTATCAGAATATGTCTTGGAGTGGGTTTATTTGGATTTATTCTATTTGGAGTTCACTGGGCATTTCTGCTTTGTGTATTTGTATTGTGTAGAAGGTTTGGGAAGTTTTCCCCAAAAATTTCTTTGAATACTCTAGATCTTTACCCTTCTCTTCCCCTTCTGGGACACCAATGAGTCTTAAATTTGGGCATTTTATTTTATCTGTTGTATCCCTGAGATCCATTTTGGTTTTTTCGATTTTTTTCCCCATTCTTTCTTTTGTTCTTTCATTTTCCATTCTGTGGTCCTCAAGGAAGCTGGGTCGTTGTTCAGCTTCCTCTAATCTTGTATTATGAGTATCCAGAGTCTTTTTAATTTGGCCAACAGTTTCTCTAATTTCCATAAGATCTTCTATTTTTATTTACTCTTGCAATTTCTTCTTTATGCTCTTCTAGGGTCTTCTTTATGCCCTTTATATCCTGTGCCATGCTCTCATTGTTTGACTTTAGTTCTTTGATTAATTGCATCAAGTACTGTGTTTCTTCTGATCTTCTGATTTGGGTGTTTGCGTTCTCCATGTCATCTGGTTTTATCATATGCTTTAAGATTTTCTGTTGTTTTTGGCCTCTTGGCATTTGCTTTACTTGATAGGGTTCTTTCTGGATATAAAAAATACCGATCTCTAATTTGTCAGATCTACAGCTTGGTGGCATACACTTTCTCTAACTAACCAGCAGATGGCGCCCGCGAGTCACCTATTCCCTCAAGTCAGTTCTCCCCAACTTTGTCTTTGTGGTGTGTGGGGATCTGATTCTTGTGGGGTTCAATTGGTATACTAAGTTTGGGTCTGTTGTTGGTGCTGTCTGCCCTGATTGTGGGGCATGTGTCTGGGTGCTTAGGGAAGCAGGGCAGCTTTAATAGTCAAACCTCCCAGGTAGTTCCCAGAGATTTAAGGCTATTGCAAGAGTCTAAGCCTTCATTTCAGTCTTGCCACAGATTGTCTCTGCTGCAGACCCACAAGTCCTTGGTATTGGCATAGGGTCCCTGGGATTTCTGAGTGGGCCCCCCTTCATAGCTGTGCTCTTCCAGGACCTCTGCTGAGGGAAGGCTGCGCCACATCACAAGTATGCAGCGGCCCTCCAGGGATACCCTGGGCCGCCAGGCTGTGCAGGGGCATTCCAGCCTGCTTTAAAGATGGTTGAATGGGGCATGTTAATTTCCCCCTTTTTGCATAGCTCTGCCTTCCTAGCTCCGGGACAGTTAGCTGTGGGTGTACTAAAGGCCACTGTCCACGGCCAATATTGTGGCATGTGCACGGTGCTGTGGGAGACACACCCCGTCATACTGGGTTTCTTGGCGTGGCTCTGGGCTATAGCTCCAGCCCTGGGCAGGAGCATTCCCAGCCTGCTGGAGAGATGGCTGCAAGGGGCGCGATTTGTTTCTCCTTTTGGCTCGCCTCTGCCCCCCTGGCCCTGAGGCAATCAGCAGCAAGCTATCCTCCACGCCAGACACCGAGAGGTTGGCACAGCCCCCTCCTGCAGTGCTTCACTGCACGGTTCTCACTGTCGTAACTGCAGCCGCTCCTGGGTTTTTGGTATTTTTTTCTTTTAAAAAGAACTAGTCCCAGGAGGCAGGGCAAGATGGCAGACTGGTGAGCTGTATGTTTTAGTTACTCCTCCAGGAAAGTAGGTAGAAAGCCAGGAACTGCATGAACTGGACACCACAGAGCAATCTGACTTTGGGCATACTTCATACAAAAGTCATGAAAATGTGGAACTGCTGAGATCAGCGAAATTTGTAAGTTTTTGTGGCCAGGGGACCCGCGCCCCTCCCTGCCAGGCTCAGTCCCGTGGGAGGAGGGGCTGTCAGCTCCGGGAAGGAGAAGGGAGAACTGCAGTGGCAGCCCTTATCGGAAACTCATTCTACTGATCCAAACTCCAACCATAGATAGACTGAGACCAGACACCAGAGAATCTGAGAGCAGCCAGCCCAGCAGAGAGGAGACAGGCATAGAAAAAAACAGCACGAAAAACTCCAAAATAAAAGCGGAGGATTTTTGGAGTTCTGGTGAACATAGAAAGGGGAAGGGCAGAGCTCAGGCCCTGAGGCGCATATGCAAATCCCGAAGAAAAGCTGATCTCTCTGCCCTGTGGACCTTTCCTTAATGGCCCTGGTTGCTTTGTCTCTTAGCATTTCAATAACCCATTAGATCTCTGAGGAGGGCCCTTTTTTTTTTTTTTAAATCCCTTTTTTCTTTTTCTAAAACAATTACTCTAAGAAGCCCAATACAGAAAGCTTCAAAGACTTGCAATTTGGGCAGGTCAAGACAAGAGCAGAAATTAGAGAGCTCTGAGACAAAAGGCAATAATCCAGTGGCTGAGAAAATTCACTAAACACCACAACTTCCCAAGAAAAGGGTGGTGTCTGCTCAGAGCCATCATCCTGGTGGACAGGAAACACTCCTGCCCATCGCCAGCCCCATAGCCCAGAGCTGCCCCAGACAACCCAGTGTGACGGAAGTGCTTCAAATAACAGGCACACTCCACAAAACTGGGCGTGGACATTAGCATTCCCTGCAACCTTACCTGATTGTCCCAGCGCTGGAAAGGTGGAGCAGTGTGAATTAACAAAGCCCCATTCAGCCATCATTTCAGCAGACTGGGAGCCTCCCTACACAGCCCAGCAGCCCAGAACCACCCTGGGGGGACGGCACTCACCTGTGACATAGCACAGTCATCCCTCAACAGAGGACCAGGGGGTGCACGGCCAGGAAGAGGGACCCACTTGCAAGTCTCAGGAGCCATACACCAATACCAAGGACTTTTGGGTCAGTGGCAGAGACAAACTGTGGCAGGACTGAACTGAAGGATTAGACTATTGCAGCAGCTTTAAAACTCCAGGATCACCAGGGAGATTTGATTGTTAGAGCCACCCCCCCCTCCCTGACTGCCCAGAAACACGCCCCATATACAGGGCGGGCAACAACAACTACACACGCAAGCTTGGTACACCAATTGGACCCCACAAGACTCACTCCCCCACTCACCACAAAGGCACAGCAGGGAAGAACTGGCTTGTGGAGAACAGGTGGCTCGTGGATGCCACCTGCTGGTTAGTTAGAGAAAGTGTACTCCACGAAGCTGTAGATCTGATAAATTAGAGATAAGGACTTCAATTGTTCTACACATCCTAAAAGAACCCTATCAAGTTCAGCAAATGCCAAGAGGCCAAAAACAACAGAAAATTATAAAGCATATGAAAAAACTAGACGATATGGATAACCCAAGCCCAAGCACCTGAATCAAAAGATCAGAAGAGACACAGCACCTAGAGCAGCTGCTCAAAGAACTAAAGATGAACAATGAGACCATAGTTCAGAATACAAAGGATATCAAGAAGACCGTAGAAGAGCATAAAGAAGACATTGCAAGACTAAATAAATAAATAGACGATCTTATGGAAATTAAAGAAACTGTTGACCAAATTAAAAAGATTCTGGACACTCATAGTACAAGACTAGAGGAAGTTGAACAACGAATCAGTGACCTGGAAGATGACAGAATGGAAAATGAAAGCATAAAAGATAGAATGGGGAAATAACTTGAAAAAATTGAAACGGACCTCAGGGATATGATAGATAATATGAAACGTCCAAATATAAGACTCATTGGTGTTCCAGAAGGGGAAGAAAAAGGTAAAGGTCTAGGAAGAGTATTCAAAGAAATTGTTGGGGAAAACTTCCCAAATCTTCTAAACAACATAAATACACAAATCATAAATACTCAGCGAACTCTAAATAGAATAAATCCTAATAAACCCACTGCGAGACATATTCTGATCACACTGTCAAACACGGAAGAGAAGGAGCAAGTTCTGAAAGCAGCAAGAGAAAAGCAATTCACCACATACAAAGGAAACAGCATAAGACTAAGTAGTGACTACTCAGCAGCCACCATGTAGGCAAGAAGGCAGTGGCATGATATATTTAAAATTCTGAGTGAGAAAAATTTCCAACCAAGAATACTTTATCCAGCAAAGCTCTCCTTCAAATTTGAGGGAGAGCTTAAATTTTTCACAGACAATCAAATGCTGAGAGAATTTGCTAACTAGAGACCTACCCTACTGGAGATACTAAAGGGAGCCCTACAGACAGAGAAACAAAGAAAGGACAGGGAGATTTGGAGAAAGGTTCAGTACTAAAGAGATTCGGTATGAGTACAATAAAGGATATTAATAGAGAGTGGGGAAAAATATATATGACAAACACAAACCAAAGGATAAGATGGCTGATTCAAGAAATGCCTTCACGGTTATAACGTTGAATGTAAATGGATTAAACTCCCCAATTAAAAGATACAGATTCAGAGAATGGATCAAAAAAAATGAACCATCAATATGTTGCATACAAGAGACTCAGCTTAGACACAGGGACACAAAGAAACTGAAAGTGACAGGATGGAAAAAAATATTTCATGCAAGCTACAGCCAAAAGACAGCAGGTGTAGCAATATTAATCTCAGATAAAATAGACTTTAAGTGCAGGGATGTTTTGAGAGACAAAGAGGGCCACTACGTACTAATAAAAGGGGCAATTCAAGAAGAAGAAATAACAATCGTAAATGTCTATGCACCCAATCAAGGTGCCACAAAATACATGAGAGAAACACTGGCAAAACTAAAGGAAGCAATTGATGTTTCCACAATAATTGTGGGAGACTTCAACACATCACTCTCTCCTATAGATAGATCAACCAGACAGAGGATCAACAAGGAAATTTGAAACCTAAACAATCTGATAAATGAATTGGATTTAACAGACATATACAGAACATTACATTCCAAATCACCAGGATACACATACTTTTCTAGTGCTCACGGAACTTTCTCCAGAATAGATCATATGCTGGGACATAAAACAAGCCTCAATAAATTTAAAAAGATTGAAATTATTCAAAGCACATTCTCTGACCACAATGGAATGCAATTAGAAGTCAATAACCATCAGAGACTTAGAAAATTCACAAATACCTGGAGGTTAAACAACACACTCCTGAACAATCAGTGGGTTAAAGAAGAAATAGCAAGAGAAATTGCTAAATATGTAGAGACAAATGAAAATGAGAACACAACATACCAAAACCTATGGGATGCAGCAAAAGCAGTGCTGAGGGGGAAATTTATAGCACTAAATGCATATATTAAAAAGGAAGAAAGAGCCAAAATCAAAGAACTAATGGATCAACTGAAGAAGCTAGAAAATGAACAGCAAACCAATCCTAAACCAAGTAGAAGAAAAGAAATAACAAGGATTAAAGCAGAAATAAATGACATAGAGAACAAAAAAACAATAGAGAGGATAACTATCACCAAAAGTTGGTTCTTTGAGAAGATCAACAAGATTGACAAGCCCCTAGCTGGACTGACAAAATCAAAAAGAGAGAAGACCCATATAAACAAAATAATGAATGAAAAAGGTGACATAGCTGCAGATCCTGAAGAAATTTAAAAAACTATAAGACGATACTATGAACAACTGTATGGCAACAAACTGGATAATGTAGAGGAAAAGGACAATTTCCTGGAAACATATGAACAACCTAGACTGACCAGAGAAGAAATAGAAGACCTCAACCAACCCATCACAAGCAAAGAGATCCAATCAGTCATCAAAAATCTTCCCACAAATAAATGCCCAGGGCCAGATGGCTTCACAGGGGAATGCTACCAAACTTTCGAGAAAGAACTGACACCAATCTTACTCAAACTCTTTCAAAACATTGAAGAAAATGGAACACTACCTAACTCATTTTATGAAGCTAACATCAATCTAATACCAAAACCAGGCAAAGATGCTACAAAAAAGGAAAACTACCGGCCAATCTCCCTAATGAATATAGATGCAAAAATCCTCAACAAAATACTTGCAAATCGAATCCAAAGACACATTAAAAAAATCATACACCATGACCAAGTGGGGTTCATTCCAGGCATGCAAGGATGGTTCAACATAAGAAAATCAATCAATGTATTACAACACATTAAAAATTCGAAAGGGAAAAATCAAATGATCATCTCAATAGATGCTGAAAAAGCGTTTGACAAAATCCAACATCCGTTTTTGATAAAAACACTTCAAAAGGTAGGAATTGAAGGAATCTTCCTCAACATGATAAAGAGCATATATGAAAAACCCACAGCCAGCATAGTACTTAATGGTGAGAGACTGAAAGCCTTCCCTCTAAGATCAGGAACAAGACAAGGATGCCCGCTGTCACCGCTGTTATTCAACATTGTGCTGGAAGTGCTAGCCAGGGCAATCCGGCAAGACAAAGAAATAAAAGGCATCCAAATTGGAAAAGAAGAAGTAAAACTGTCATTGTTTGCAGATGATATGATCTTATATCTGGAAAACCCTGAGAAATCGACGATACACCTACTATAGCTAATAAACAAATTTAGCAAAGTAGCAGGATACAAGATTAATGCACATAAGTCAGTAATGTTTCTATATGCTAGAAATGAGCAAACTGAAGAGACACTCAAGAGAAAGATACCATTTTCAATAGCAACTAAAAAAATCAAGTACCTAGGAATAAACTTAACCAAAGATGTAAAAGACCTATACAAAGAAAACTACATAACTCTACTAAAAGAAATAGAAGGGGACCTTAAAAGATGGAAAAATATTCCATGTTCATGGATAGGAAGGCTAAATGTCATTAAGATGTCAATTCTACCCAAACTCATCTACAGATTCAATGCAATCCCAATGAAAATTCCAACAACCTACTTTGCAGACTTGGAAAAGCTAGTTATCAAATTTATTTGGAAAGGGAAGATGCCTCGAATTGCTAAAGACACTCTAAAAAAGAAAAACGAAGTGGGAGGACTTACACTCCCTGACTTTGAAGCTTATTATAAAGCCACAGTTGTCAAAACAGCATGGTACTGGCACAAAGATAGACATATAGATCAATGCAATCGAGTTGAGAATTCAGAGATAGACCCTCAGATCTATGGGCGAGTGATCTTTGATAAGGCCCCCAAAGTCACTGAACTGAGTCATAATGGTCTATTCAACAAATGGGGCTGGGAGAGTTGGATATCCATATCCAAAAGAATGAAAGAGGACCCATACCTCACACCCTACACAAAAATTAACTCAAAATTGGTGAAAGATCTCAATATAAAAGAAAGTACCATAAAACTCCTAGAAGATAATGTAGGAAAACATCTTCAAGACCTTGTATTAGGCGGCCACTTCCTAGACTTTACACCCAAAGCACAAGCAACAAAAGAGAAAATAGATAAATGGGAACTCCTCAAGCTTAGAAGTTTCTGCACCTCAAAGGAATTTCTCAAAAAGGTAAAGAGGCAGCCAACTCAATGGGAAAAATTTTTTGGAAAGCATGTATCTGACAAAAGACTGATATCTTGCATATATAAAGAAATCCTACAACTCAATGACAGTAGTACAGGCAGCCCAATTATAAAATGGGCAAAGGATATGAAAAGACAGTTCTCTGAAGAGTAAATACAGATGGCCAAGAAACACATGAAAAAATGTTCAGCTTCACTAGCTATTAGAGAGATGCAAATTAAGACCACAATGAGATACCATCTAACACCTTTTAGAGTGGCTGCCATTAAACAAACAGGAAACTACACATGCTGGAGGGGATGTGGAGAAATTGGAACTCTTATTCATTGTTGGTGGGACTGTATAATGGTTCAGCCACTCTGGAAGTCAGTCTGGCAGTTCCTTAGAAAACTAGAAATAGAGTTACAATTCGATCCAGCGATTGCACTTCTCGGTATATACCCGGAAGATCGGAAAGCAGTGACCCGAACAGATATCTGCACGCCAATGTTCATAGCAGCATTATTCACAATTGCCAAGAGATGGAAACAACCCAAATGTCCTTCAACAGATGAGTGGATAAATTGAATGTGGTATATACACATGATGGAATACTACACGGCAGTAAGAAGGAACGACCTCGTGAAACATATGACAACATGGATGAACCTTGAAGACATAATGCTGAGCGAAATAAGCCAGGCACAGAAAGAGAAATATTATATGCTACCACTAATGTGAACTTTGAAAAATGTAAAACGAATGGTTTATAATGTCGAATGTAGGGGAACTAGCAATAGAGAACAATTGAGGAAGGGGGAACAGTAATCCAAGAAGAACAGATATGCTATTTAACGTTCTGGGGATGCCCAGGAATGACTATGGTCTGTTAATTTCTGATGGATATAGTAGGAGCAAGTTCACAGAAATGTTGCTATATTATGTAACTTTCTTGGGGTAAAGTAGGAACAGGTTGGAAGTAAAGCAGTTATCTTAGGTTAGTTGTCTTTTTCATACTCCCTTGTTACGGTCTCTTTGAAATGTTCTTTTATTGTATGGTTTTTTTTTTTTTTTTTTTTTAAATTTTTTTTCCATACGGTTGATTTAGAAAGGAAAAAAAGGTTAAAAAAAAAAGGAAAAAAAGATGTAGTGCCCCCTTGAGGAGCCTGTGGAGAATGCAGGGGTATTGGCCTACCCCACCTCCATGGTTGCTAACATGACCACAGACATAGGGAACTGGTGGTTTGATGGGTTGAGACCTCTACCGTAGGTTTTATCCTTGGGAAGATGGTTGCTGCAAAGGAGAGGCTAGGCCTCCCTATAATTGTGCCTAAGAGCCTCCTCCCAAATGCCTCTTTGTTGCTCAGATGTGGCCCTCTCTCTCTAGCTAAGCCAACTTGAAAGGTGTAATCACTGCCCTCCCCCCTACGTGGGATCAGACACCCAGGGGAGTGAATCTCCCTGGCAACGTGGAATATGACTCCTGGGGAGGAATGTGGAGCTGGCATCGTGGGACGGAGAACATCTTCTTGACCAAAAGGGGGATGTGAAAGGAAATGAAATAAGCTTCAGTAGCAGAGAGATTCCAAAAGGAGCCGAGAGGTCACTCTGGTGGGCACTCTTACGCACACTTTAGACAACCCTCTTTAGGTTCTAAAGAATTGGGGTAGCTGGTGGATACCTGAAACTATCAAACTATAACCCAGAACCCATGAATCTCGAAGACAGTTGTATAAAAATGTAGCTTATGAGGGGTGACAATGGGATTGGGAAAACCATAAGGACCACACTCCACTTTGTCTAGTTTATGGATGGATGAGTAGAAAAGTAGGGGAAGGAAACAAACAAACAAACATACAAAGGTACCCAGTGTTCTTTTTTACTTCAATTGCTCTTTTTCACTTTAATTATTATTCTTATTATTTTTGTGTGTGTGCTAATGAAGGTGTCAGGGATTGATTTAGGTGATGAATGTACAACTATGTAATGGTACTGTGAACAATTAAATGTACGATTTGTTTTGTATGACTGCGTGGTATGTGAATATATCTCAATAAAATGAAGATTTAAAAAAAAAAAAAAATAGGGGAAGGAAACAAACAGACAAAGGTACCCAGTGTTCTTTTTTACTTCAATTGGTCTTTTTCACTTTAATTATTATTCTTGTTATTTTTGTGTGTGTGCTAATGAAGGTGTCAGGGATTGATTTAGGTGATGAATATACAACTATGTAATGGTACTGTGAACAATCGAATGTATGATTTGTTTTGTATGACTGCGTGGTATTTGAATATATCTCAATAAAATGAAGATAAAAAAAAAAAAAAAAAAGAACTAGTCCATCTCCAAATGCCAACCCACAGTTTCCTCATACCGCAGTGCAGCCGCCGGACTTTCAGCCGGCTCACTCACTCGTTTCAGAATGCAGACTCCCGGTTTCACCAAATGCATGGTCCCTGTGGATTTAGCAGACCTTGTCTGGCTGGTGCATCGCTGGAACTGGTGTTCTGGGTCACTTTCTGGCGTTTATCTAGTATTTTTCACAGAGTTGTTTTTTGCCACCATCTTAGGTTCTCTCTACTTTTCACTTGTATGGTTTTTGATGAGAAAGTGGAACTCAGTCTAATTGGGACTCCTTTGTACATAACACATTGCTTTTCTCTTGCAACTTTCAAAATTCTTCCCTTGTCTTTTGCATTTGACAGTGTGATCAATATATGAGAGCATGTTTTTTCTTCATGTTTATCTTGTTTGGTTTTCTCTGGGCTTCTTTTATTTGCATATTCACACCTTTTGCTAAGTTTGAGAAGTTCTCTGTCATTATTTATTTGAATATTCCTTCTGCCCCTTTCTGTTTTTCTTCTTCTTCTGGGATTCTCATAATATCTATATTGGTACACTTGATCATGTCCCAGAGGTCTCTGGCTATTTTCACTTTTTATGTTTCTTTTTTCTTTCTGCTCCTCAGCTTGACTCAGTTCAATTTTCCTGTGTTTGAGTTCACAGATTCTTTCTTCTGCCAGCTCCAATCTGCTTTTGATACTCTCCCAGAAATCTTTCATTTCAGTTATTGTGGTCTCTTCAACTCAATTAGTTCTGGTTCATTCCTTTATAACATTTCTATCTCTTTACTAAGATTCTTACATTGCTCATTCACAGCTTTCATGATATCCTTTAGTTCTTTGTCTGCATTTTCCTTCATCTCCTTGAGCATTTGTAAGATCATTTTTTAAAAACTCTTTGTTTGGTATGTCCATTTTCTTGTCTTCATTGGTGTATCCTGGATTTTCATCCTCTACCTTTGGGTGGGCCATCATTTCCTGTTTTCTTTGTGTGTCTTGTACTCTTTTGTTTCATAATTTACATTTTAATATTTTAAAATGTTATCTCTGGGATTTATTGCCTGAGATGTCTGTTTCTTGATTTTGCAACCAGCTGGTAATAAGACAGAGATTTTCTTGAGTGTTAGCTCTTCTAATCAGGAAAGTGTGCACAAAGTGAATGCAAAGAGCAAGGTCACCAGTCTCTTCTGGGTCTGTGTCTTGTCCTGGGCTTGTGCTTGCTATTTATTTTGGAATTCCTCTGTTTATAGGAACTTGAATGTCCCCTCTAATTCCCAGGAGACAAACCTCCCTCTCCTGGGTGTTTAAAGGAGGTAAGCCTTTGCCTCTGGCTATTCTTCATTTTCTCTAGCTGCTCTCTCCTGGAGGGCAAATTCTCCAAAGGGGGGGGGTGTGCATTCCTGAGAGGAGTTTCCCAAGTCACACTTTCCCTGCTGTCACAAGGCGAGGTACCCATGAATGGGCCACAGACTGCCTCCAAACTGCCCTGGGGGAATCAGGAAAGGTGCCAGGAGCTTCTTCCATTGCTCCGCAAAGCTGCACTTTTTTGGCCTGTCCAGGAAATGCAGCCTGGAGGAAGCATAGCATCTTTAAGTCTCCTCAGCCACCTTTGTCCTGTGATTGGTTGGAATAATGGCTCCCCTGAGGGCTGGGTCTCCAGCAATCTGAAGTCACAGATCAACAGCCTTGATCATTGCTCAGCCGTACCCACCCTTGATCTTGAGTAAGAGGATTTTTGCCTACCCTTGATCTTGAGTAAGAGGATTTTTATGTCCCTTGCTGTCACCAGTGAGCTACCCAGTGGCCTATCAGAAGAGTGGGTGGTGGGCACCTGTAACCACCATGCAGAGAAAACAATGTATTGTACTTTACCTTTATTTACCAGTGTCCTGCTCTTACCTGGATGCTGCACAGTGTTCTGCTGGACTCTGGAGTTTCAAAATAGCTATTTCAGACAATTCTGCATGTTTAATAGTTTTTCTGGTAGGAGGACTGAATCCTGGAACTTCCTACTCCACCATTTTCCCACAGTCCTCTCTCTGCAGATGCTTTTTAAATGCTTATTTAGTAACTAATGACTTCTCTGGATTCTCTTATTAATTCTAATAATTTTTTCTATGGAGTCTCTTGGATTGTTTGAATTTGCATGTTTTTAGTATCTCCTTTTTGCTATGGCTCTATTGCTATCTATTTTAGATTATAAATTACTAGAAGGCAAAGACATTTCTTTAATAATGCTTTGTATAGTAAATGGGCATTGAATTGTATATCAAAGGGTATGAAAGCAGACACTTAGGTGTTATTTGGGGAAATAAATTTTGCTGTATTTTGTGCAGGGTTAGAGCTGGTAGAAGGAAAAACCAAGTGTAGAGAGAGGAAGGCACTGAATCCAGGATGATAATGTAACAAAAGCGTAGTTATACTTTCATCTGTATGGGGCTACTAGTAAAATGCCTTAAAGTCTTGAGTTTGTATGTAATTTGGAAAGTGCTGGAGAGAAATATACTGTTAGGAAATTTACGGTTTTAATTCTAAAGGTCAACAAAATTATTTATTGTGTTGTTTTGATAAGCTAAAGGTTTAGAAATATTAGGCACAAGGTTCCTGAAAATCTAGGGAATGAAATTGTATAATGAGGGGAAATGATTGGATAAATGTTGAACAAGAGCTAATAGTGTTTTTCACCTAAAAAGAATGAATTCATTAAGCCAGCTCTTTTTCTCCCTGAGTCATCCTTCTTCTGTTGCAAAATTAGATTAGAAATCACTGTAAGGTGTTGACATGAAGGCAGGAGGTAGTGTTGGGGACAGAGATAAAAAGTATTTGGAAAATTGGTTATATGGGTTTGTATATTAGAGAAGTAATAGAAATAACCAATGAGATATTGTTGATTATTACTGAGATATCTGAGGGTTAAAGGAAGCTGAGTAAGGGAGGGATTGGAAGGTAAATGTCTTAACGTCATTAAAGGAGAAAAATCTAGACAATTATTAATTCAATTATTGCTACTCTACTGTAATTGGACAAAATATAAAAATACATATTCTACAAATGTTTAAAAGAAAGACAACAAAATCACAAAGAAAAGAAGCTTGGAAAGTTAGGACTGAAAAAATAATAGGAGATTTGCTTTTTATGAATTTTAAAAACTTAACTTATGAAGTAATTTGCAGATAATGAAGTTATCTAGTTAATTAAAGACAAAAGCCTTGTATTGAGCTGAAAAGTTAGTGATAAAACTCATTTTTAGCAGGAATATTTAATTGAATTTACTTATCTTCTATATAGTCTCATTTGGCATTGTAAGATAGATATTAAGTTGAAGCTGTCATTTCTGGGCCAGTAATGTAGCAGCTGGAGGTTCTAGAGATCCCATGGGTCCTGGAGAGCCAATTGTTTCCTTTCTGTAAGACCAATATACAACAGACTTACAGATCTACCTCTTTAATATTATTTTGCCATTGTATCTTTGCTTCCAGAGTGACACATTAGCACTCCATGGAAGACTGGGAACATACTTTTTAACTAGATATTTTTATGAATTTTAATACTTCATATTCCATTAGAAATAAGTTTCATGAGGACAGAATTTTTGTCTGTTTTGTTCACTGATGTATCTCTAATGCCTAGATTAGTGCTAATATATAGTAGGTGCTCAGTGAATGTTTATTAAATGCATAAATGAATGAATGAGTGATTGAAATAGGACTGGTAGTTAAAATTTTTTTTGTCGTTACAGTGAAAAATGCTGCAGGTCTCTTGAAGGATCTTTTAGTTTGGCAGTTTTGTTGTTTTAAATTTGTTACTGTTTTGTATTCTTTCCTCCTCTAGGAAGTAGCATTAAATACACTTGAAGGAATTGAGAGAAGTACCGAGGAAATTAAAGGCTCAGTACATATATAAATGTTCATCAAAAGTTTTATTTTCGATTTTCCTCTGTAAAACAAGTTCAGTGGCAGATCTGTTTGCAGCAAGTGGGCATGAGCTGCATTATGCCAGTGTAGTTACATAATTGGCATGGCCCTGTGTGAACCTATGGGATCTGGGGCACGCAATGAGTTAAACTGCTTCTGCTGAAGAGAGTGTCAAGAATGCATTTAAATACTTCTGGAGTCTTGCCAGATTCACATTACCAAGACCATTCTTTATTTTAGATTCAAATATACAGTAGGTATTATGTGCTCAGTCATGCATATTGAACCTTTACTTTTTGAATGTACTGTAATTCAAAGGGAAACTTTTTTGAAGCAAGACAGGTCTTGACACATTATTTATGAATAACTTTCCTCAGATCTTGGATTCCTAATTGAGGTTCTGCTTCTATGGTCTTATTAAAACTTTTGTAAGGGGCCCCTTTCTATCAGGCTTGGACTCATGGGACTATTCAGACTCTGGACAGATAGTTTCTATAAATACTGAGGGGATAGTTGGATAAATCATTAAATTCAGTTTTCTCTTATGCCATCGCCCAGTATTTCAATAGATGAAAATTTGTCAGACATGATATTGATACAAGGACAGATGCTGATTAATACATAAAGAGCATTTTCTTATGGATCATTCACATACTTTTTCCTACTTTAATCTCAGTGATAATTTATGTAAAGAAAATTTTCATTGTTATTCAAAAGGACCCTTAAACTAATTATTTCTAAATAAGTCTTATGACTAGTAATTTGGGCAAATTTCAGAAATTCAGTATTTTAAAAAGTTGTCTTAATTTTGAAATAAAAACATTTATTTTCCCCCTTCAATGATGATTCTTTTACTTGAACATACTCCCTGCTCTAATGCATCTTACTGGATCTGGCACCTACAGCAATGTTTTAGTTTGTCCTTTTGCTGTGCAAAGATTGGGTTTATTTCCTGTTACAAAGGACCTTTTGAATTCTATTATTAAAATACTGCGTTACTTTTCCATACATAACTAGTGCCTCAACACAATGTTTTTAGCTCCTCTTTATATAATTTGAGAGGTTTTGGTAAGGAAGGGTTGGTTATTTTGATGTGCAGAACACTTTAAGTATGTCTTAAAGATTCTGAACTGCTATAGATACTTTTTTTACTTTAAGGAATCATGAATGTGACATCTGTTTGTTTTTTTAATATTGCAGACAGGATATCTTCATATTCTCTGTTACAACTTTGGAGTGGAAACCCACAAGCAGAATAAATACCAAGAAAGTTCTTTCTGGCTTAGGTAATATAAACAAAAGATGAATGTAAATTCAGAAATACTATCATAGAGGTCAGTTAATATTTACTATGGGATAATTTGGTAGTTTAAACCTGACTTCAAAAGCCAACATGCTGAATTTATTTACTCCTTTAACATGTATTGCTTATTCTTACAACTTGCCAGTTGATAGAAAAATGTATTCTATTCTTACTATGCTATAAAAGCATTCTTCCCCTCCTTCCTACTTTGTATCTCGATCAGGAATATGGACATTTTTGTTACTTAGGTACTTACTGCTGTCTGCCATCCTCAGAGTATGAAAATGAAGTGGGAGTAGGATCAGCTAAAATTATTAGTGTTAAATGAATTTTGGTATTTTGGTATATCAGTCAAGTAAGTATATATTTCACATTAACTGTGTACTCAGTACTGTGCTAAGATTTGTACTGTTATGTAGTGTATGGAAATATAAAGAGAATAGTGTAAAAAAGTAGGAACTATATGCAGGAACCATGTTTTTCACTCCCTACTGAGTACCTAGGGCCTGACACAGTCTGACACGTAGTAGGTGCTCAGTAATTGTTAGTTAAATGAATTTGTGAAAAATGTTTTTTTTTTCTAGAAATGTTACATAAGGTGCTTTGAATATCAGGGGATTATGGAGTAAAATATATCAAATTCACTAGATGTTTACCTTTTCTGAGTACAGGGCTAGTTCTAGTTATTTTAAAATAATCCTATACTTATTTTAACAATAGTCTGTTGCTAAACTATTGTGAAAATTACATTTGCCATTTAAGTAAATGTATACAAATATGGTCTTTGAGATACTAGTACTCAGAGGCATATATATCTCTAAGTTTTTATAAGAATAACTTGTTTATGTAATAGAATTCTTTGAGCCAAAAGATTGATCAAAGTCTGTGTAAAGAACTACACCTGACAGAACAGGCTTATGCAGTTATAAGATGTATACTTGTCTTTATTAAGACTGTTTCACTGACCATTTTATTATAAATCACATTTTTATAAATTAAATTATTTCACATATACCAAAGGAGCTTATTAGTCTAGCACCAAAGAGTTCCCACAGGTTTCTTTTTAATGAGTATCCTTTTCATAAAATGAATGATGAATGAGCTCTATTGCAGGATTTTGCAGTATAGCACTCAAAAAACTTGTGACAATAACCTGTCAAAAGACTGTTACACCAAGAAAGCAGGAATGGGGAGGTCACACACACACACACACACACACACACGCACACACACAGACACTGGTGCCATGGATGGCTCCTTGAAGCTTAAGGCTGTGGTGAGCTTGAAGTTTATGCCAAGAATGTGGGTGAATTAAGAGTCACAAGAATAAATATTTTCAAGGAACTAACTGGTCATAAGAGTAGCCTGAGGCTTGAAATGGCATGACATGTAGATTATTTTCACATATGCCAGTTTGTTGACCACTTCTCTGTTATTAATACTTCATAAAAAATCTTACAGAAGGAAAATACTTTATGATAGTGATGGGGCATGACTGGCATTCATATCATTAGCTAACGGTATCAGATTTTGACTGTATTTATTGACTATACTTTTAGGAATATAATTTGACTCAGTCATATTTTCATTAAAATCTGTGTGAAAACAAATTTTTACAGCATCACTATAAGTATATTGTATTATTGTTGCTAGAATGAGATTGGGGGAGCAGGAATAATTTGGATTCTAGCCCTATTTATTATATATGATTTTAATCTTTCTGCCTGATTATTTTTTTCCACATCATTTGGGGATGTAAAGATAACGAAGTATTTTTGAACACCTCGGGAAAAAATCAACATATTTTAATGTGCTTAAAAAGAGGTGATTTTATTGACATTACCAATATTAATAATAGGAATGTTAGTACAGTGAATAGTTTTTCTAGTATTAGATGAAGTAAGTCTCAGTAAAAATTTATACGTCATCAATTTGAAATTTTTAATATTGTGATACCTACTTTTTAGAATTTTAGGGTTTAAATACAATGATCTATGTATTATAGAGTGTTCAGTAACGTGTCTAGGAAATAGAAAATGCTGAGTAAATGGTAGCTGCTGGTGCTATCTTTATGTGATGTCTTTGTTGTTTACTATAAATGGACACTAATGTGGTTAATGTCCCAGGTAAAACAAAATCAAATGCCCACATCTTCTCCTGTCAATCTTTGGGAGAATTTTTCTTCATGCTTTAATTATCCATGCATTGAGAAAACTGTTGGGAGTGGTTGGTGATACAAGCAGGAATGAACAGCTGCTAATTAAGTACCCTTTTTTATAAATTTCATAGCAGAAGGAGATCATGGAAAGTGAGAGTATTTTCTACATACTTTACTCTTTAGACAACAGTGAATATCTTAGGCTAGAGGTTATATACAATTTGGAAGTACTCATGAGGTCTAAAATAAAAACCTGCTTTTTACACAAGTAATAAGATGCCAAAATTGCTCCAGTACATTAGAATTCTTTTTGAAATAGATACCTAGAACTATGCTAAACATAAAGGGTGGTAGCGAATATTGTTTATAAAGCTCATTTCTTTCCTTGGTCCTTGTTAACAAATCTCAATTCAGGACTTTTCTCAGTTGTCTCTTCCACACTCTGATTTGTTAGTGGTCTCTCGGTTGCCCTGGGGGAATTTAAATTTAATGTTTATCTTTTTTTTTGAGAAAGTATTGGTTTTATTAATATGTCACAGCATACCACAATGCTAGGAACATAGAGCTTTTAAAATATCTTTTTAATGGTATTGAAGTGTACTAAATAATGATTATCTTTTAAAATCTTATATAATAATTGGACATAAATTATACTGAGCTTGGCTTGTTAGAAAAGGTGTACAGAAATTTCACTGTGACGAAGTAGTATTCTACAAAGAAGAACAGTGAATGCAACAAATACAAATAAGTCCACTTCATAGGTCTTATTGATTTACCATAAATACTTTGCAGATTTTTTCCCCTTGGAAGAAAATGCCCCAATACGAAAACCTGGGTTCTATTCTTAATTATGGATGATTTTTCCTTTATGTTCTAGTAGTTTTTTTTCTAATTTACTCAGCTGTGTTCCTTGGAACTACTGGCCTGAAGCAACATCAAACATCTTTGTGGCTGGTAAACACTTGGGATGCTCATTTTTTCCTTTTGCTTTCTTAGAAGGCTTCTTATTTCCTAATTATGGCAAATTAAATTTATGGGAGAACAGTCAAAATGAAAGGGTAGTGGCCATGGATATAGTAAAAATAAAGTTTAAAATGTCTTTGATGTTTAGAGAAATTACATGTGCTCATTATGAAAATTTAGACATCACAAAAAGGTATACTGTACTATGGAAAGTAAAAGTCCCCTGTAATCCCACACCCCAAAATGCTCATTATTAACATTTTAGAATATTCTTTTTGAATTTTTCAAAAATAGTTTTAGTTTTTTAAAGCTCAAAATTTATTTAACTGACAAGGAAAACCTAAGAATCAATAAAGGACATTTTGAACGTCTAAGGAGTTGAGAAGTTGTTTCAAAACGTACCTTAAATAAAGAAGATTAATGGAATGAAACCAAGCCAAAAACTATACACAGGAAAATTCCCAATTGGTAATCTTTTGTTGTATTAGAGACAGTGAGAGAAATTGGGGAAATGACAGAAGACATTTGAATTGGATGAAATCCTGGAGATTTGGACAGAACCTTGAAGGTGTTCTGCAAAAAATAATCTAACACTGATCTTAAATAAAATTTGATGACCCTACTTATTTGCTCTACAGATCAAAGACTAGCTTATAAATTCTTGAAGAATAGAGTTGTTTACAGATTAACAAAAATGAAAGTATTTCTCAATGCTTTGTGCTGCCTTTTCCCCAATAGGATCCAAAGAGAGCATGGTTTCTCTAGCATCCTTCTGAGAAGATGGTTACAATTTATTTTATTTAAAAAAAAAAACCTAACTGTTGCTAGGTTTTTATTTTGCGTGTATGTGTGAATGAATGGTCTGGTGGGCAGTAGGTCGAGGGAAGAGTAATTTTTGAGATCCTTCTCCAATGCCATTTTAAATTTCTCTAAATAACAGTCTGAAAACTGTCTCAGTTCGTAGCTAATGTGAGGTACTTCCTATTGGTCAGGAGTAATTTTTACCCTCGATGTAGTATCTCCAAGTAGGGAGAGAAAGAAGGCTATCTCTCTTGGTTATAGATCACTTTTTTGTATCCTTTGTGGAATCTGAAGGAGAGAATTCATCAAAAAATATACTGTTCCTTAAATTCATAGTGCATGGGGTCAGTGACTCAGATTATGTAATTTCCATACTGGGGTTAAAATAGCTATTATATTTACAATAGGGACAGTATTTAAATATGGGCTATTCTTATTTATCAATGTTTAGCCTTTACTATGGTAATATAGGATTATATTTCACCAGAGGTCTTCCAATAGGAAGTAAAGGAACTAATAAAGGATATATAAAAGCATTTCTATGCACAAATATTAATGGTCTAATACATGAGCCCAAAGGAAATTTATACCAGTTGTATTGCTACTTAATGCTCATTGCTTTATTTTCTCTTCTGTTCTCAGCTTGAGACCTTGAGAATTTGACAATATGAGGTAGTAAAACAATGTGATCTAGGGGAAGATCACAGAGCCGGCAGTAGAAAATCTGTCACTGATCAACAGTGTGACTTGGGTCACTCACCTTAACTACTTTGTACCATAAGGGCCACATCTTAAAAGTGGGTTGCAATATTATCTGTCACAGGATTCTAGTGAGGATAACATAAGTAACATAGTAGTACTTTAAAAAGTTAAGGATATTATATTATCACTATGATAAAACTATTAACTGTAAAAATGATCGGAGACAAAACCTGTTTTTAATGGAATGTATTGGCACCATCTAGTGGAAATGTAATGAATTGTATACTAGCAATTTGAATGCACAAGGTATTTAATACAGGTAACATTTTAGAGCTAGAAGAGCCCTTACAGGTCATCTAGTTCAGTAATTTAGAAACTGTTCTGGAGAAGAGCTTCAGGATCTCCTTTAAAAAGGGGAAGATGAGGCTTATCCATAATTCTCCAACATTCCCATCTTGCTTCAACCAAAGCATTTAGGCTTTAATCAGTTTCTTATATAGTATGTCATTGTAAGATTTCATTTGAAAAAATAATTCACCTACTTAGAGAAAGTTGGAAAATGACTGATCTAGACCAACTTTATCTTTGTGCAAATGAGGAAACAGAAATTTAGAAAGATTAAGATATTTCTTCAAGGACACATATCTGGGGCACTAGATCTCCAGTCTTTAGGAATAGCCTTTCTCCAAAGATCAGTAATGATATACCTCCTTTCATTTCTGATTTTAGTAATTTGAGTCTTCTCCCTTTTTAATTGGTCAGTCTAGGCTGAAGGTTTGTCAATTTGTTGGCCTTTTGAAAGCATCAACTTTTGTTTTTGTTGATTTTTCTGTATTGTTTTTCAGTTATCTACTGCATTTATTTCCACTCTAGTCTTTATGACTTCCTTCCCTCTGCTTGCTTTAGGTTTAGCTTGCTCTTTCATTTCTTAAGATGGAAGGTTAAAATATTCATTCAAGACCTTTTTTCTTTTTTGTTACTGGTGTTTATAGCTGTAAATTTCCCTCTAATCACTGCTTCAGCTGCATCCCATAAGTTTTGATATGTTGTGTTTTCCTTTATATTCATCTGAAAGTATTTTCTAATTTTTCTTGTAATTTTTTTCTTTGACCCATTGGTTATTTAGGAGTGTGTTGTTCAATTTCCTCATATTTATTAATTTCCCAAATTAATTTTTGTTGCTGACTTCTAATTCAATTCTATTGCAGTTCAAGAACATATACTTTGTATGTTTTCAAACTTGTTACTTATAATGAGGCTTTTTATGGTCTAGCATATATTCTATTCTGGAAATGTTTCATGTATATTTGAGAAGAAAGTATAGTCAGCTGTTGTTGGATGTAGTATTCTATTCTTTAGAGGTCTATTAGGTCTGGTAGATTTATAGTGTTGGTCAACTCTTCTGTATCCTTGTTGATGTTCTGCCTAGTTGTTCTATCCGTATTTGAAAGTGAAGTATTGATGTCTCCAACTATTTATTGTTGAACTGTGTCTCTCTCCCTTCCATTTTGTACATTTTGCTTCATGTATGTTGGGGCTTTGTTTTTAGGTCCATATGTGTTTATAATTGTTATGTCTCCCTGATGGATTGGCTCTTTATAAAATGATGAAAAACCTGTTTTCACAGTATAAGAAGTTTGTTTTGCTCTGCATTCAGCCAGGGACTAGTAGCCTTGAAAGTCTCTCTGTGGTGACCCTTGAGAGGGCATAGCCTTGGACATGCACACAGTCTTCCAGACCACTAGGGATGAGTGTGATTTTATTTTTAAGCCTGGCTTCCTAAGTGTCCCTCTGGGTCAGAGTAGCTTATTTTTCAGTCAGTGTTTGGTCAGAGGTTCTGCTTAAGCCCCTAGCCAGAAAGGCTCATGGCTCTTTGCTGCTGGATCTGTGTATGCCTTGAGGAATGCTTTCTGTCTGCCCCATATCTTGCTCTGATTGCTTCTGAGTGGATGCAGCCTTGTGCATGGCTTGTGCACAGGCTTCTGGACCCTCATGGATGAGTGTGACTCTAGGAGGGCTCTTCTTGGCTGTCTCTCCTTGGTGCTCCCCGTTAAATCTCTGACTGGTCTACTATTTCACTTGTTGCTACTATTATTATGTCACTACCAGTTGCCTCTTAATTGCTCACCACCAAGATCTCCATTGTTTTTGGCAATGCCCTTAGGCTCAAACTTCCCCATTCTCTGTTCCAAATAAAGTCAGTCCCCTCAGGCAGAGATGCAGAGCTTATTGTCTTTATGGCCTGTCTCCCCACTCTGGGGCAGAAACTCTGTGTCACTGCACTGGAGCTGGGGACAGGGAGAATGACATGCTTCTTTTGTAGTGACACCTTTGTTCTATGAGTGGCTGCTAGGGGGAGAGATGGTAGTCCCTGATCTTCTTGACTTGCCCCCCGCCCCCCGGCTTGGAATTTCTGCCCTATAAGCAAGCTGGGGCAAAGGTGATTTGGGGTCTCAGTATCCTTGAACTTTCACACCTGGGGTGGAGCCTTACCCTGTGAGTGAGAACTGGTTGGGGAAAGGAAGCCTCAGTCCTCTCACTTGTGTCAGTCAGGATAGTGCTTCCACAATACTGGGCTGGGGAGGATGATAGAGGCAGGAAGCTTGCCCTTCTCAAACCAAAATCCTAGCCTAGGAATTCTAGGAACTGGGAGAGAGGGAACCCCCATCATCTTAGTTGCTCCTACCTGGAGTAGAGCTGCCATTACATAGAGATGGGATAGATGGGAATGGGTCATGGTTCACATGCCACAGATTTAATTGATTTTCTTGAATAAATGTTTCTCCTTTAGGATGATTTCCAGAGACTTTAAATAGTTGTTTAATTATTTTCACCAGTTAAATGGTTGGTTGACTGGAGAGAGTGTCCAATGTGCTCCTTTTATCACCTTTCCAGAAGTCCCTTCCCTTATTGGTATTTTAAAAAAGTGGAAGTAGGTTTGATATACCAAGGGGACCTCTATGAAATAGGGCTTACAATGACTAGACCAACAAAATATTCTTTTTAGCAAGTTTTCAACTAAATGTCTTCAATTTAGTTCAATTCACCAAAATTTTATTGACATCTCCCTTGGAATATCAATTTTATGGTGAGTGATACTTGTTTTGCTTTTTATGTTTCAGGTTTTGAAATCCTGAGACATATTATTTCTGGTTATCAGAAAGTCCCATAGATAATATAATTTGATAATTAACGCAGAGAACTGAAAGTCAAATTTCTTTACTCCTCAGTCCCCACTCTCATTTTCAGCACCAACTTAGGGTATATTAGAAATCATTTAACTGCTAAATTGGTTCATTCAGCTGCAAAATGGAACTAATAGTGCCTCACGAGGGTGTTGTGAGATTTAATGAATATTGTTAAAGAATTTGTTTTCTGTGAAAACAGCTGTATTTTTTAATTTAAAATTTTATATTTCTTAGATTTAAAATGTGCTCATTAAATAAGAACTTGTATAAACATGTACAACTATTTAATATAGTGTGTGTTTATATATATATATGCAAATGGAAAAAAACATTAATATGATTATAGTGTTGATTTATTGGGTAGCTCCTGAGGAAATTGTGATTTTCTACAGTTAGAAAGTATTGGTTTATACAGTTGATTTTCATGTATTAATTGGCTAATGATCTGTTTCTGGCAAAATTTTTAAAAGTTGGAATAAAATATAATTATACCATGTCTTCCTAATAATATATAATCTTAAGACTCATATGCAATTTGAGACATATATATATATATATATATATATATATTTTTCTTCCTTAATTGCAGCCAAAGCTATGATATTGGGAAGATGGATAAGAACTCTGTTGGGCCAGAAATGCTGGTAAGGATCATGTTAAATATTTCAGAAGTAGACTGAAGAAATACAGTTTATGTTATTCTTATAAAATTAGAATAGTCTGTCTCCCTATTTGTGAGTGTATTATCCACTGTGCCTGTTATTTAACATCTCTGTGCTTTAGTTTCCTCATCTGTAAAATTGATACACTAAGAGACTCTGTCCCACAGGCTCTTCCCTTTGAGGTAATATATGTCAAAGCACTTAGAACAATATTTGACTATATAAGTTTTAGCCTTTATTATTGCATGTTTAAAAAGTCGAGGTTTTCCCCAACTATCCAGTTAGAACACGCTTTGGTATGGAAGGTAATTTAAATATTTAAATAAGCAAAATGTGATTATATAGATAAATCTGGTGCAAAATTAATTATATGCTATAGGAAAATGGATTTCTTTTTGAAATACCATTTCTGCTTCTTACTATTGCAGTATATCAATAAAACTTAACTGAGTGTCTATATTATATATTTAGCACTGATAGATGTGGGAATAAGAGATGTATAAAACATGGTCTCTGCCCTTAAGGAGTTTAGTTTTGAGGGATAAAACTGGTACAGTGAAATAATTTGGGAAAAATAAGTCCAACTGTGTACTACTGACCTGAAATGTGTAGAAGGGCATGCAGAAAAAGGGAATATCAAGGTTGGCTAAGGTAGTTGGAAGAAGACTTCTGGCAACAGGCTTTGAAAAGTAGATGGGATCTATATGTTTAAAAAGAGGAAGAAGGGGCTCCAGGCAGGGATCTAGATGAAAAAATGACTGGAGGAGCAAATGAGAATGGAAGATAGGTACAAACCTTACTGGAATGGAGAAGTCTTATTGCAAAATATGATGAGGTAAGATTATGAAGTAGTTTTTTTTTTCATGATAGCAGTACTTTATTGAAGTATAATTAAATACAGTAAACTGCACAAATCTTAAGGAAATAGCTTGATGAGTTTTAATATATGTATACAGTTGTATAATCACCACAAGGATAAACATGCAGAACTTTCCATCACCCCCAAAAGTTTCCTTGTACCTCTTTCCAGTCAATAACCACCTTTCCAAAATAAAACCACTGTTTTAACTTCTCATTATAGATTAGTCTTAGCTGGTCTTGAATTTCATGTAAGTGGAATCATACAGTATGTACTGCTTTATGTCTGGCCTCTTTTGCTTAGCATAAGTTTTATGATTCATCCATTTTATTATATCGTTCTCATGGTTTGACCCTTTTATTACTACTAAAATAGCTACAGTCTTTCTCAGAGATTCCATATTTACTCCATAAAAGTCCTCTGGGGCATTTATAAGTTACTAGAGAGTTCCACAATAATAACAGTGATATTAAGTATTTTAATATGCTTCATTTGATCCATCTTAGTTTTTGAATTTTTAAACTCAGAGGTATGGCACCTTACATGTCATTTCTCTAGATTCACAGAGCCCTAATGTGCTTAACACATTTTCAAAAATTATTGGATCACCTTTGCCTGGTCCTGCTGTCTTCATCATTATTCTTAGAGGTAGACTCTTTTTAAATTTTTTTTAATTGGAGAAGTTGTAGGTTTACAGAAAAATCATGTAAAAATACAGTATTCCCATATACCCCTCTATTATTAACACTTTGCATTAGTGTAGTACCTTTGTTGCAGTTGATGAAAGAATATTAAAATTGTACTATTAACTATAATACATAGTTTATATTAGGGTGTATTTTTTTCCCCGTATACCACCTGTTCTAGTTTGCTAAGGCTGCTGTTAAGCAAAATACCAGAAATGGATTGGCTTTTCTAAAGGGGGTTTATTTGGTAACAAAGTTACACTCTTAAGGCCATAAAGTGTCCAAGGTAAGTCATCAACAATCGGGTACCTTCACTGAAGGATGGCCAGTGGCATCCGGAAAACCTCTGTTAGCTGGGAAGGCATGTGGCTGGCGTCTGCTCTGGAGTTCTGATTCAAACATGGCTTTCTCCCAGGATGTTCCTCTCTAGGCTGCAGCTCCTCTTCAAAATGTCACTCGCAGTTGCTCTTGGGATATTTGTCTTCTCTTAGCTTCTCCAGCGCAAGATTCTGCTTCCAGTGGCCATCTTCAAACTGTCTCTCATCTGCAGCTACTCTCTCGGCTTCCATGCATTCTTCAAAGTGTCCCTCTTGGCTGCAGCAAGCTCGCTCCTTCTGTCTGAGCTCCTATAGTGGTCTAGTAAACTAATCAAGGCCCATACTGAATGGGCGGGGCCACACCTCCATGGAAACTGTCCAATCAGAGTCATCACTCACAGTTGGGTGGGTTGCATCTCCATGGAAACACTCAACGAATTACAATCTAATCAACACTGATACGTCTGCCCACACAAGATTACATCAAAGATAATGGCATTTTGGGGGACATAATACATTCAAACTGCCACACCACCCTATTATTACACCTTGCATTAGTTGGCACGTTTGTTATAATTCATGAAAGAACATTTAAAAATTATACAGGTAACTAAAGTCCAATGTTTAAAATAGGGCTCACTGTATTGTACATTCCTATGTTTTATCTTTTAATTTTTATTCTAGTTACATATATACTACCTAAAATTTCCCCTTTTAAACACATTCACATATATAATTCAGTGCTGTTAATTACACTCGCAATGTTGTACTACCATCGCCACCATCCATTTCCAAAACCTTGTAATCAACCTAAATAGAAATTCTGTACAAATTAAATATTAATTCCGCATTCCCTACTTCCAACGCAGCCCCCAATAATCTATATTCTAGATTCTAATTCTATGAGTTTTCTTTTCCTAATTATTTCATATCAGTGACATCATACAATATTTATCCTTTTGTGTCTGGCTTACTTCACTTAGAATGTCTTCAGTGTCCATCAGTGTTGCTGCCTGAACCAGAACTTCATTCATTTTTAATGCTGAATAATATTCCATTGTATGTGTATACCACATTTTGTTTATCCATTTATTGGTTGATAGACACTTTAGGTTGCTTCCATCTTTTGGCAATTGTGAATAATGCTGCTATGAACATCAGTGTGCAAATATCTGTTTGAGTCCCTGCTTTGAATTCTTTTGGGTATATACCTAGAAGTCAGATTGCCAAGTCATATGATAATTCTATACTTTGCTTTCTGTGGAACTGCCAACCTGTCTTCCACAGCAGCTGCACCGTTTTACATTCAAACCAGCAAAGAATGAGTGTTCCTGTTTCTCTACATCCTCTCCAACACTTGTAGTTTTCTGTTTTTCTAATATTAGCCATTCTAGTGGGTGTGAAATGGTAATCTTATTGTAGTTTTGATTTGCATTACCCTAATAGTTAATGATGTTGAGCATCTTTTTGTGTGCCTTTTAGCTATTTGTATAACCTCTTTGGAGAAATCTCTATTCAATTCTTTTGCCCATTTTAAAATTGGTTTGCTTGTCTTTTTATTGTTGAGTTGTAGGATTTCTTTATATATTCTGGATATTAAAACCTTATCAGGTATGTGGTTTCCAATATTTTTCCCATTGAGTAGGTTGTCTTTACTTTAGTGATAAAGTCCTTTTATGCACAAAAGATTTTAATTTTGATGAGGCACTGTTTATCTATTTTTTCTTTTGTTGCTTGTGCTTTGGGTGTAAAGTCTAAGAAACCATTGCCTAACACAAGATCCTGAAGATGCGTCCCTACATTTTCTTCAAGTGTTTTAATAATCCTGATTCTTATATTTAGGTCTTTCATCCTTTTTGAGTTAATTTTTGTATATGGTGTGAGATAGGGGTCCTTCATTCTTTTGCATATGGATATATAGTTCTCCTGGCACCATTTGTTGAAGACACTGTTCTTTCCAGATTGAGTAGACTTGGTAACTTTGTTAAAAATCAATTGGCCAGAGATGGGAGGGTCTATTTCTGAACCCTCAATTTGATTTCATTGGTCTATATATCTATCCTTGCTCCAGTACTATGCTGTTTTGACCACCATAGCTTTGCAATAAGCTTTAAAGTCAGGAAGTGTGAGTACTCCAACTTCTTTTTCAGGATGCTTTTGGCTATTCAGGGCCCCTTAGCCTTCCAAATAAATTTGATAATTGGCTTTTCAATTTCTGCAAAGTAGGCTGTTGGAATTTTGGTTGAGATTACATTGAATCTGTAAATCATTTTGGGTAGAATTGAGATAGTAACAATTTTTAGTCTTCTAGTCCATGAGCATGGAATGTCATTCTGCTGATTTATATCTTCTTTGATTTCTTTTAGCAAAGTTTTGTAGTTTTCCAGATATAATTCCTATGCATCCTTGGTTAAAGTTATTCCTAGATATTTGATTCTTTTGGTTGCTATTGTTAAAGGAATCTTTTCTTGATTTCCTCCTTGGATTGCTCATTACCAGTGTATAGAAACACTACTGATTTTTGCGTGTTGGTCTAGTACCCTGCCTCTTTGCTGAATTTGTTTATTAGCTCTAGTAGCTTTGTTACAGATTTTTCAGGGTTTCTTAGAGGTAGATTCTTCCTTGAAGTAGGGCTCCTTTTTTCAAAGGAGAACTTTACTTCTGTGGTGAAATCTGTCCATGCTGGCTAGAACAATTACTCCCTTTGTCAGTGCAGGACTGGCTAGAGAAACTCACTTGATTTTGTGATACTGTATTCATTTCAACTTACCTAACTTGGGAGAAATCCTCTTTGTAGAAAAGGATTTCTTATCCTACTGAAATGGTAGTATGCATGCCCTTTGCTTTTGTCCCACTTGATTAATCCCAACTAGACTATAAAGAATTGGAGGAAGGGATTATATCTTTCTACTTAAGTCTTTTGCTGGAAGCCTAATACAATGCTACCTATACAATAGATGGTAAGCCAATTAAATTAAATATTACTCTGCCATGGTTTCAATATTTTTAAAGTAAGAATGATAAAGTATTTTAATGCTAAAACAGTGTTAAGAAATTAATTATATTAACACAATTATATTAAATTTAAATGAGCCAGTAATATAACATCTACTATAAAATTCTTAGACAATATTTGATGTGAGTAGCATAATGATGAAACATAGCCCAAAACTATGTGGTTACGTGAGGAAATGTTATTTCATAATGATACCCTATGTTTGAGAAGATGCCTGTCACTGTGAGTGCCAGTCAGCTGTTGTGTTGCAGTTTAACCCTAAGCTATGTTCTTTTTTCTATTTTGAATTATAGGCTAAGGTTCTACAGTTACTTGCTACCACTTTTCTGGACTGGGATGACAGAGAATGTTATGAGAAGGCTCTCAGTGCTATACACCTGGCAAACAAGGTATAAGAAGCTTTTTTCTTTTGAGTAGTAGCTTAATGAATTTTTATAAAGCTTTGAGTCATATTTTGAAATCCAGTTTAGACATTTGCTTCAATATTCCTGTTTTTAAACAATAGATTATTACAATCTCTTCTACAGCACAGAAAAGAAAAATAAAATGTCTCATAAACAGCAGATATTTTCAGAAAGTTTTCTTTTGCATGAAACAAAAAGGGTTATCTGTCCTGTGAATTTTAGGATAAAGTAGCAATGATGATAAAATAGGCAGATAATGGGATTTAGCTTTAAAAGACTTCAGAGGTATGATCTAGATTCACTTTCAGCTCATGCTCATGCATACATACATAGATACATATATATATAGTTCTGGACAAGGAACACTGATAGTCAGACTGATGACACTTTAAGAAAGATTCAGTTAGGATCAATGTGCTTTCCTTAATGAGGAGGTCAAATATGCTGATATATTTTAAGAGTTTTTTCCAACAAGCTTGGAAACAGAAAGAGTTCTTTTGAATGAATATTTAATTTACCAGAATAGTAAATTCCCCAGACAACTTACTTGAATTACTTTTCTTGAAAATTTATGTCAGGTGGATGGAGTTCATTAATGCTGCAAAAAACCATACTTATTTAACATTGCAATTTTAAAAATATGCATAGACATTAACATTTTCAAAAGTTGATTTTTTCATTTTCTAAAATGTAATTCCAAATAAAAAAACAGGGACTAAGACACCTCAGGAAGGTAACATACTAGCTATATGGCTTCTTGCCAGTATGTCACTTTGTTCACTGGATGCAGAAATTGTCATTCTTATAGCAATAATTGTTCAGTGCATTACTTATGACCTATCATATTTAATAATCCAATAGGTGATCCTGGACATAGCTGAAGTGGGTGCATTAGGCTATCAATAGTAGTATACACTTTTAAAAGTTTTATTGGAAATAATTTTAAAGTTATAGAAAAGTAGCAAGTTCAAAGAATACCTGTATCTCTCTCTCTCTCTACATATATTTATATGTATATATACCTGTGTATGTATATGTATATAGATGTATACACACAAATAACCAACAAATTTATAACTTTTTTTCTCTCCAGTGTAGTATTTAGAATCAGGTATTGCATTTAGTTGTCATGTCTTTTTAGCCTCCTGTAATCTGGAATATTTCCACAGACTTTCTTTGACTTTTGTGTCATTAACATTTTAGAAGAATGCAGTACTGCCTCCACCTTGTTTTTTTAATATAGTTTTCCAGTTTCTTTCTTTTAATAGGAGAAATTGTGGGTTTACAGAACAATCATGCTTAAAATACAGGATTCCTCTATTATTAATATCTTGCATTGGTGTGGTACATTTGCTACAATTGATGAAAGCACATTTTTAGAATTGTACTATTAACTATAGTCCATGGTTTATCTTAGGACTTTAAATTTTTATTCTAGTACCATGTATGCAACCTAACATTTCCCTTTTTAACCACATTCAGATATATATTTCAGTGCTTTAATTGCATTCACAGTGTTCTGCTACCACCACCACCATCCATTACCAAAATATTTCCGTCATTCCAAATTAAAACTCTGTACATTTTAAGGCTTAACTTCCTATTCCCTGTATCCACCCTGTCCCTGGTAACCTATATTCTAAATTCTGACTCTGAGTTGCTTATTCTCATATCAGTGACTCATATAATATTTGTCTTTTCTGCTTGGTTTATTTCATGCAACATGATGTCTTTAAAGTTCATCTATGTTGTCACATATATCAGAACTCCATTCCTTTTTACAACTGAATAATGTTCCATTGGGGGCATATAATACATTTTATTTCTCCATTCCTTGGCAGATGGACAGTTGGGTTGCTTCCATTTTTTGGCAAATGTGAATATTGCCACTACGAACATCGGTATATAAATATCTTTTCGAGTCCCTGCTTTGCATTCTTTTAGATATATACCTGGAAGTGGGATTGCTTAATTTTCTGAGGAATGCCAAACTGTCTTCCACAGCAGCTGCACAATTTTGCATTCTCAACAGCAATGAATAAATGTCCCTATTTCTCTAAATCTTCTCCAACACTCGTAATTTTCTGTTCTACTAATAGTAGCCATTCTAGTGGATGTGAAATGGTACCTTTTTGTGGTTTTGAATTGCATTTCCCTGATGGTTGATAATATTGAGCATCTTCCTGTGCTTTTTCACCATTTGTTTATCTCATTTGGAAAGATGTCTGTTAAAGTCTTTTGCCCATTTTTTTAATTGGTAATTTGTCTTTATATTGTTGAGTTGAAAGATCCCTTTATATATTCTGGATATTAAACCCTTATAAGATGTGTGGTTTCCAAATATTTTCTCCAGTTGTGTAGATTGTCATTTTACTGTCATGATAAAGTCCTTTGAGGCTCAAAAGGTTTTAATTTTGATGAATGTCCCATTTGTCTACTTTTTCTTTTGTTGCTTTTGCTTTGGGTAAATTCTAGAAACCTTTGCCTAACCCAAGGTCCTGAAGATGCTTCCCTACGTTTTCTTCTAGGAGTTTAATAGTTCTGGCTCTGGTATTTAGGTCTTTGATCCATTTTGAGTTTATTTTTGAATATGGTGGGATGTAGGGGTCCTCCTTCATTCTTTTGCAAGTGGAGATCCAGTTTCCCCAGCACCATTATTTGAAAAGACTGTTCTTTCCTAATTGAGTGGTCTTGGCACCTTGTCAAAAATCAGTTGGCTATAAATGTGAGGTTTGATTTCTGAGCTCTCGGTTCTATTCTACTGGTCAATGTGTCTGTCCTTTTGCCAGTAGCATGCTGTTTTGATTATTGTGGCTTTTGTAATAAATTTTAAGATCCAGAAGTGTGAGTCATCCAACTTTGTTCTTCATTTTCAGAATGGTTTTGGCTGTCTGGGGCCCCTTAAACTTCTAAATAAATTTGATGATTGACCTTTCCAATTCTGCAAAGAAGGTTGTTGGACTTTTGCTTGGGATTGGGAATCTATGAATTGCTTTGGGTAGAATTGATATCTTTATAATATTTAGTCTTCCAATCCATGAACACTGAATATCCTTTCATTTATTTAGGTCTAATTTATTTTAGCAACATTTTGTAGTTTTCTGCATACAAGCCATTTATATCCTTGGTTAGATTTATTCCTAGATTTTGAATTCTTTTAGTTACTATTTTAAGTGGAATTTTTTTTCTTGATTTCTTCTTCAGTTTGTTGTTAGTAGTGTGTATAAACACTGCTTATTTCTGGGTGTTGATCTTGCACCCCGCCACAATGTTTAATACAATTATTAGTTCCAGGAGCTTTGTTATGGATTTTTTGGGACTTTCTATATAGAGGATCATGTCATCTGCAAATAAGGAACGTTTACCTCTTCCTTTCCAATTTAGATGCCTTTTATTTCTTTCTCTTGCAGAGTTGCTCTGGCAAGAACTGTGAGTACAATGTGGAATAACAGTGGTGACAGTGGGCATCCTTGTTTTGTTCCTGGTCTTAGAGGGAAAGTTTTCAGTCTTTCACCACAAAGTTGAATGTTAGCTGTGGGTTTTTCTTATATGCCCTTTATCATTTTCAGAAAGTTGCCTTCTTTTCCTAGTGTTCTAAGTGTTTTTATCAAGTGATGCTGGATTTTGTCAAATGCCTTTACTACATCAATTGAGATGATTGTGTGGTTTGTTCCCTTCATTCCATAGTTGTGGCATATTACACTAATTGATTTTCTTATGTTGAACCACCCTTCCCAACCAGGGATAAATCCCACTTGATCATGGTATATAATTCTTTTAATATGCTGTTGGATTTTGTATGCTAGTACTTTTTTGTGGATTTTTTCATCTATATTAATAGAAGATACTCATTTGTAGTTTGTTGAGATCTTCTATTTCTTCTTGTGTCGGGGTAGACGGTTTGGGTGTTTTTAAGAATTTGTCCATTTCATCTAGCTTATCTAATTTATTGCTCTACAGTTTTTCATAGTATCCTCTTACAGTCCTTTTTATACCAGTGATATCAGTAGTAGTGTCCCCTTTTCATTTCTGATTTTCATTATTTGCATCCTTTTTTTTTTAAATCAGTCTAGCTAAAGATTTGTGGATTTTGTTGGTCTCTTCAAAAAAACCAACTTTTGGTTTTGTTGATTCTCTCTTGTTTTTCTGTTCTGTTATATTTATCTCTGTTCTAATCTTTGTTATAGCCTTCCTTCTGCTTGCTTTTGGTTTAGTTTGCTCTTCTTTTTCTAATTCATTCAGTTTTTGAGTAGGGTCACTGATTTGAAGTCTTTCCTCTTTTTTAATGTAAAAATTTAGCTATGAATTTCCCACTCAGCACAGCCTTCATTGCATCCCATGTGTTTTGGTCTGTTGTATTCTCATTTGTCTCAAGATATTTCCTAGTTTTGCTTTTGATTTCCTCTGTAATCCATTGGTTGTTTAATAGTAGGTTGTTTAATTTCCACATATTTGTGAATTTTCCATTTCTCTCTCTGATATTGATTTCTAGCTTCATTATTTTATGGTCTGAGAAAATACAATGTATGATTTCAATGTTTTTTAATTTATTGAAACTTGTTTTGTCTATTCTGAGTAATGATCCATCTGAACTCAAGAAGGTGTATTCTCCTTTTGTTGGGTGAAGTGTTCTATGTATGTCTGTTAGATCTAGTTGGATTTGAGTATCGTTCAAGTCTTGTATTTCCTTATTGATCTTCTGACTAGATGTTCTGTCCATATTGAGAGTGGTATGTTAAAGTTTCCTACTGTTAATGTAGAACCATCAAATTCTTCCTATCTGTCAGTGTTTGCTTCACATATTTTGGGACTCCACTGTTAGGTGCATATATATTTATAATGGTTACATGTTCTTGTTGAATTGACCTCTTTATTAGTATGTAATGACTGTCTTTGTCCCTTGTAACTGTTTTTTACTTAAAGTCTATTTTATATGATACTGGTATAGTTATACCTGTTCTCTTTGGTTACTAGTTCCATACCATATTTTTTTCTATCCTTTCACTTTCTTTTTTTTTATTCAATTTTATTGCGATATATTCACACACCACACAGTCATCCAAAGTGTACAATCAGTTGTTCACATTACCATCATACAGTTGTTCATTCATCACCCTGATCTATTTTTTTGAACATTTTCCTTGTACCAGAAAAAGTGAAAATAAGAATAAAAAGAATAAGAGTAATAAAAGAACACCCAAATCACCCCACCCGTCCTATTTTTCCTTTAGTTTTTTGTCCCCATTTTTCTACTCATCCATCCATACACTGGACAAAGGGGAGTGTGATCCACAAGGCCTTCACAATCACATTGTCACCCATTGTAAGCTACATTGTTATACATATGTCTTCAGGAGTCAAGGCTACTGGGTTGCAGTTTGATAGTTTCAGGTATTTACTACTAGCTATTTCAATACGTTAAAACCTAAAAAGGGTTATCTGTACAGTACATAAGGGTGCCCATCAGAGTGAACTCTCAACGCCATCTGGAATCTCTCAGCCACTGAAACTATTTCGTTTCATTTCGCATCCCCCTTGTGGTCAAGATGTTCTCAATCCCACAATGTTGGGTTCAGATTTACCCCTGGGAGTCATATCCCATGTTGCCAAGGGAGATTTACACCCCTGGTTGTTGGATCCCTTGTAGGAGGGAGGGCAGTAATTTCACCTGCCAAGTTGGCTTAGCTAGAGAGAGAGAACCACATCTGAGCAACAAACAGGTACTCAGGGGGAGACTCTTAGGCACAATTATAAGCAGGTTTAGCCTCTTCTTTGCAGTAACAAGATTCATAAGGGCAAGTCCCATGATAGAGGGCTCGGCACATCAAACCGCCAGTCCTCAGTGTTTGTGAGAACATCAGCAATTATCCAAGTGAGGAAGCTCAACACCTCTGCATTTTCCCCCAGCTCCCCAGGGGGACTCTGCATATTTTTTTCATTGTTTTTTTAAATTAACTTTATCAAAAAATTAAAAAAAACAGACAAAAAACAGCATACCAAACAAAACCAAAAACAAAAGAATAAAAAAAAACCAAATAACCTAAAATAACTAACTTCCAACATGTTCCTACTCTACCCCAAGAAAATAAACAGACTATAACTCAGCAAAGGAATGAGAAAAACAAATAACTTAAACAACTGCATTTCTGTGAACTTATTCCTACCATACCCACCAGAAATTAACAAACCATACTCATTCCTGAGCATTCCCAGAACATTAAGTTTACCCACGATAACTTATTTGTTCTTATTAGATTATCGTTCCCCCTTCACTATTTGCTGTCTATCACTAGGTCCCCTACATTCTACTATATAAACCATTTATTTTACATTTTTCAGTGTTCACATTAGTGGTAACATACAATATTTCTCTTATTTGGCTCAGCGTTATGTCTTCAAGGTTCATCCATGTTGACGTGTTTCACAGCATCATTCATTCGTACTGTTGCGTAGTATTCCATCATGTATATATACCACATTTTGTTTATCCACTCATTTGCTGAAGGACAATTGGGTTGTTTCCATCTCTTGGCAATTGTGATTATTGCTGCTATGAACATTGGCATGCAGATATCTGTTCATGTCACTGCTTTCAGATCTTCTGGGTATACATCAAGAAGTGCAATTGCTGGATCAAAGGGTAATTCTATATCTAGTTGTCTAAGGAACCGCCAGACTGTCTTCCAGAGTGGCTGTACCATTATACAGTCCCACCAGCAATGTATAAGAGTTCCAATTTCTCCACATCCTCTCCAGCATTTGTGGGTTCCTGTTTGTTTAATGGCAGCCAATCTAATTGGTGTGAGATATCTCATTGTGGTCTTAATTTGCATTTCACTAACAGCTAGTGAAGCTGAACATTTTTTTCACATGTTTTTGGCCATTTGTATTTCCTCTTCAGAGAACTGTCTTTTCATATCTTTTGCCCATTTTATAATTCAGCTGTCTGTACTATTGTCATTGAGTTGTAGGATTTCTTTTTATATGCAAGATATCAGTCTTTTGTCAGATACATGGTTTCCAAATATTTTTTCCCATTGAGTTGGCTGCCTCTTCACTTTTTTGACAAATTCTTTTGAGGTACAGAAGCTTTTAATTTTGAGGAGTTCCCATTTATCTATTTTTTCTTTCGTTGCTTGTGCTTTGGGTGTAAGATCTTTGAAGTGACCTCCTAATACAATGTCTTGAAGATGTTTCCCTACATTATCTTCTAGGAGTTTTATGGTACTTCTAGGAGTTTTATGGTCTCTTATGTTGAGGTCTTTAATCCATTTTGAGTTAATTTTTGTGTAGGGTGTGAGGTAGGGGTCCTCTTTCGTTCTTTTGGATATGGAGATCCAGCTCTCCCAGCCCCATTTGTTGAAAAGACTGTTATGTCCCAGTTCAGTGGTTTTGGGGGCTTTATCAAAGATCAGTTGATGGTAGATCTGGGAGTCTATCTCTGAATTCTTAGTTCACTTCCATTGATCAATATTTCTATCTTTGTGCCAGTACCATGCTGTTTTGACAACTGTGGCTTTACAATAAGCTTCCAAGTCAGGGAGTGTAAGTCCTCCCATTTCGTTTTTATGTTTTAGAATGTTTTTAGCAATTCAAGGCATCTTCCCCTTCCAAATAAATTTGATAACTAGCTTTTCCAAGTTTGCAAAGTAGGTTGTTAGAATTTTGATTGGGATTGCATTGAATCTGTAGATGAGTTTGGGTAGAATTGACATCTTAATGACATTTAGCCTTCCTATCCATGAACAAGGAATATTCTTCCATATTTTTAGGTCCCTGTCTATTTCTCTTAGTAAAGTTATACAGTTTTCTATGTATAGGTCTTTTACATCCCTGGTTAATTTTGATTTTTTTAGTTGCTATTGAGAATGGTATCTTTTTCTTGAGTGTCTCTTCAGTTAGGTCATTTCTGGTGTATGGGAACATTACTGACTTATGTGCATTAATCTTGTATCCCGCTCCTTTGCTAAATTTATTAGTTGAAGTAGTTGTGTCATCTTTTTCTCAGGGTTTTCCAGATATAAGATCATACCATCTGCAAATAATGACAGTTTTACTTCTTCCTTTCCAATTTGGATTTGCTTTATTTCTTTGTCTTGCCAGATTGCTCTGGCTAGCACTTCTAGCACAATACTGAATAACAGTGGTGATAGTGGGCATCCTTGTCTTGTTCCTGATGTTAGAGGGAAGGCTTTCAGTCTCTTGCCATTGAGTACTATGCTGGCTGTGGGTTTTTCATATATACCCTTTATCATATTGAGGAAGTTGCCTTCAATTCCTAACTTTTGAAGTGTTTTTATCAAGAAGGGATGTTGGATTTTGTCGAATGCTTTTTTAGCATCTATTGAGATGATCATTTGATTTTTCCCTGTTGATTTGTTAATGTGTTGTATTACATTGATTGATTTTCTTATGTTGAACCATCCTTGCATGCCTGGAATGAACCCCACTTGGCCATGGCGTATGATTTTTTAATGTGACTTTGGATTCGATTTGCAAGTATTTGTTGAGAATTTTTGCATGTATGCCCATTAGGGAGATTGACCTGTAGTTTTCTGTTCTTGTAGCGTCTTTACCTGGTGTTGTTATTAGAGTGACGTTAGCTTCGTAAAATGTGTTAGTGTTCCATTTTCTTCAATGTTTTGAAACAGTTTAAGTAATATTGGTATCAGTTCTTTTTGGAAAGTTTGGTAGAATTCCCCTGTGAAGCTATCTGGCCTTGGACATTTATTTGTGGGAAGCTTTTTGATGACTGATTGGATGTCTTTGCTTGTGATTGGTTGGTTGAGGTCTTCTATTTCTTCTCTGGTCAGTCTAGGTTGTTCATGTGTTTCCAGGAAATTGTCCATTTCCTCTACATTATCCGGTTTGTTGGCATACAGTTGTTCATAGTATCCTCTTATAATTTTTTAAATTTCTTCGGGATCCACAGTAATGTCACCTCTCTCATTCGTTATTTTGTCTATTTGGGTCTTCTCTCTTTTTGATTTTGTCAGTCTAGCTAGGGGCTTGTCAATCTTGTTGATCTTCTCAAAGAACCAACTTTCAGTGTTATTTATTCTCTCTATTTTTTTTTGTTCTCTATGTCATTTATTTCTGCTTTAATCCTTGTTATTTCTTTTCTATTTGATTTAGGATTAGTTTGCTGTTCATTTTCTAGCTTCTTCAGTTGCTCCATTAGTTCCTTGATTTTAGCTTTCTTCCTTTTTAATGTAAGCATTTAGAGCTATACATTTCCCCCTCAATACTGCCTTTGCTGCATCCCATAAGTTTTGATATGTTGTTCTCATTTTCATTTATCTCTATATATTTGCTATTTCTTCTTTAACCCATTGAATGTTTAGGATTGTGTTGCTTAACCTCCAGATATTTGTGAATTCTCTAAGCCTCTGATGGTTTTTGACTTCTAATTGTATTCCATTGTGATCTGAGAATGTGCTTTGAACAATTTCAATCTTTTTAAATTTATTGAGGCTTGTTTTATGGCCCAGCATAGGATCTGTTCTGGAGAAAGTTCCGTGAGCACAAGAGAAGAAGGTGTATCCTGGTGATTTGGGATGTAATGTTCTATGTATGTCTGTTAATTCAAATTCATTTATCAGATTGTTTAGGTTTTCAATTTTCTTATTCGTCCTCAGTGTGGTTTATCTATCTATAGGAGAGAGTGATGTATTGAAGTCTCCCACAATTATTGTGGAAACATCTATTGCTTCCTTTAGTTTTGCCAATGTTTGTCTTATGTATTTTGTGGCACCTTGATTGGGTGCATAAACATTTATGATTTTTATTTCTTCTTGTTGAATTGTCCCTTTTATTAGTATGTAGTGACCTTCTTTGTCTCTCGTAACATCCTTGCATTTAAAGTCTATTTTATCTGAGGTTAATATTGCTACTCCTGCTTTTTTTTGGCTGTAGCTTACACAAAATATTTAGAATGTTTGGGAAGTTTTCCCCAACAATTTCTTTGAATACTTTTCCTAGAGCTTTACCCTTCTCTTCTCTTATGGAACAGCAATAATTTTTATATTTGTGCACTTTATGTTGTCCATCATATTCCTGAGATCCATTTTGATTTTTTTAATTTTTTCCCCATTCTTTCTTTTGTACTTCCACTTTCCATTCTGCCCTCTTACAGCTTGCTGATTCTCTTCTCAGCTTCCTCTAATCTAGTACTGTTGTATCCAGAATCTTTTTAATTTGATCGACAGCTTCTTTTATTTCCGTAAGATCATCTATTTTTTTGATTTACTCTTGCAAATTCTTCTTTATGCTCTTCTAGGCTCTTCTTCATGTCCTTTATATTCTATGCCATGATCTCATTGTTTGTCATTAGTTCTTTGATTAATTCTTCCAAGTATTGTGTCTCCTTTGACTTTTTGATTTGGGTATTTGGGTTTGGGTTATCCATATCTTCTGGTTTCTTCATACGCTTTATGATTTTCTGTTGTTTTTGGCATCTTGGCATTTGCTTATCTTGATAGGGTTCTTTTAGGAAATGCAGGTGTATTTGAACAATTAGCTATAATTTTTCAGAGCTATAGCTTGTTGGAGTGCACTTTCTCTGACTTACTAGCAGACGGCATCTTCAAGCCTCCTATTACCCTCAAGCCAGTTCTCCCCAACTTTGTCTATGTGGTGAGTGGGGGTCCAATCAGTGCACCAAATTTTTATGTGTAGTTGGTGCTGGCAGCCTTGAATGTGGGGCGTGTGTCTGAGCTGTTAGGGAGGGAGGGCAGCTTTAAGAATCAAATCTCCCTGGCATTTCTGGAGATTTAAAGTTGTTGCAGGAGTCCAAACCTTTGGCTCCATCTTCCCACAGTCTGTCTCTGCCACTGACCCACCATTCCCTGGTATTGGTGTAGGGCCCCTGGGACTTCCATGTGGGTCCTGCCTCAAAGCTGTGCCCTCCAAGGGCCTCTGCAGAGGATAAACTGCACAACGTCACAGGTGAGTGCAGTCCCCAAGGGAAGCTCTGAACTTCTGTGCTGCGCAGGGGTGTTCCCAGCCTGCTGAGAAGATGGCTGTAAGAGGTGTGTTAAATTCCCCCTTCAGCAGACCTCCACCTTCCTAGCTCTGGGACAGTTAGCTGCGGGTGTGCAAAAGGCCGTCCATGCCAGATACTGAGGTGGGTGCCCGGGGTATGGAAGGCACTTTACACCGTGCTTGAGTGCGTGGCTCTAGCTGCTTTTGTGGTCTTTAAACTAATCCATCTCCAAACACCGACCCCTGATTTCTTCCAACTGCAGCGTGGCTGCCAGTTCCCCAGTAGCCTCACTCACTCGTTTCTGAATGCAGACTCTCGGTTTCACCAAATGCACAGTCCCTGTGGATTTAGCAGACCTTGTCTGGCTGGTGCAATGCTGGAACTCATATTCTGGAGTACTTTCTTTTATCTAGTGTTTTTCATGGAGACATTTTTTGCTCTGTCTCTCCTAATCCACCATCTTTTCACTCTCTCTATCCTTTCACTTTCAACCTACTTGTATTTTTGCATTTAAGTTAAGTCTCTTGCAGACAGCATATAGTTGGGTATGCTTTTTTAAAAATCTGTTCTGCCAACCTTTGCCTTTTGGGTGGAGAGTTTAATCAATTTATATTTAAAGTCACTACTGGTAATGCAGGACTTTCTTCTGCCATTTTTCTATTTAGCCTTTGTAAGTCTCACAGCTGTTTTGTACCTCAAGTCTTCTGTTAATGCCTCCTTTTATTTATTTGATTTTTTGTATTTTTTGTATTGTACCATATTGAGTGTCTTCTCTTTTCTATCTGGATATATCTTTCATGTATTTTCCTTGTGGTTACCATGGAATTAAAAATTAACATCCTAAATATGTAACAGTCATATTTGATTTGATACCCACTTGACTTCAATAGCATATGCATATACTTATCCCATAGTCCTCTGTCCCTGCACCATTTCTGGTACTTGTTACTGCTTATATCTTTGTACCTTGTATTTCCAAAACCATGGATTTATCATTACTTTTTATGCATTTGCATTTTAGCACCTGTGGGAAGTCAGAAGTGGGGTTACACAACCAAATAATACAATGCAGTAATACTGGAATTTATATTTACCAGTATGGTTACCTTTATCAGAGGTCTTTATTTCTCTATGTCCCTTCAAATCACTGTCTAATTTCCTTCCCTTTCAGTGTGAAGAACTCCCTTTACCATTGCTTGTAGGGCAGGTCTAGTGGTAGTGAACTCCCTCAGCTTTTGTTTATCTGTGAATGTCACAATCTGTCCCTCATATTTGAAAGTTTCACCAGATATTAAATTCTTGGTTGCCAGTTGTCTTCTTTCAGCCCATTAAATATTTCAATCAATTGCCTTCTTGCTTCCAAGTTTTCTGATGAGAAATCAGCACTCAATCTAATTGGAACTCCCTTGTACTAAGCACATTGCTTTTCTCTTGCAGCTTTCAGACCTCTCTCCTTGTCTTTTTTTAATCATATTTTTTATTGTAGAATATAACATGTATACATAAAAATGATAACTTCCCAAGTGCAATTTAACAAGTAGTTAACAAATTTCGAAGAATATTATAGGTTAAAACCCCACACTTTCAGTTATTTCCTTATTATGAAATATAACATATATACAAAAAGGTAACATTTTTCAAAGTATGATTTAACTGGTAGATATATAGGATATTTCCAAAGTGATTATGAGTTATAATACCATAATTTCAGTCATTTCCTTATTGCGAAATCTAAGATACATACACAAAGGTATAGCTTTCAAATTACAATTTAACAAGTAGCTATATAACAAATTTCAAAGGATGCTATGGGTTACAGTTCCACCATTTCAGATTTTTCCTTCTAACTCTTTCAATACCCTAGCAACTAAGGAAAAGAAAATTGTATAAAAATTCAGTATTCATAATCCTTTGTTAAATTCCATCTTGTCTGTTGCTACCCCTTCGTCTAGTTTACTCACTTTCCTGATCTTCAGAGATGTTTAGGCAGTGACCACCCTAACCTGTTCATGTTGAAAAGGGGTGTCAACTTCATAAGCAAAGGGGGTGTAGCTAGTTGATGTTCTTGAAGAGGCTATTGCCTCTGGGTTTTGGGGCTTAACTGGCATGGGGCACTCTGAAGAATTTAAGTTTCTGATGAATAAACTTAGTGGGTAAAACTTTTATAGAGTATGGTATTTCTATTAATTATAGTCCCTAGTATGCAAAGTGTAGATTTTTCCCATACAAGCTTCTGTTGTCAACTCTCTGGGCCAGTGCCATATCTTAGCAGTATATCATGCAAGCACCTATCTCTTTGTCTTTTGCATTTAATAGTGTAATCAGTAAATCATGGGGTGTCTTTTTCTTCATGTTTGTACTGTTTGGTGTTCTCTGAGCTCCTTGGATATGCACATTTATATCTTTTGCTAAGTTTGGGAAGTTCTCTGTCATTATTTCTTTGAATATTCCTTCTGTCCCTTTCTCTCTTTCTTCTCCTTCTGGGACTCCCATAGTGTGTATATTGGTATACTCTATGTTGTCTTATAGCTGTCTTAGGCTATTTTCACTTTTAATGTTTCTTTTTTATTTCTCCTCATTTCAAGTGTCTTGTCTTCCAGTTCACTGGTTCTTTTTTTTTTTTTTGCTAGCTCTAATCTCCTTTTGATACCGTCCTGGTAATTTTTTTATTTCATATATTGTGGTCTTCAATTCTAGTAGTTTTGTTTGGTTCCTTTTTAAAAATTCCTTCTCTTTACTTAGACTGTTATATTGTGCATTCATTGTTTTCCTAATATCCTTTACTTCTTTCTCTGTACTTTGCTTCATCTCCTTGAGCATTTTTATGATTTTTTTTAAAGACTTTGTTCAGTAAGACCACATTCTTGTCTCTTTCATTGGTGTTTTTTGTATTTTTATCCTTTTCCTTTGGATAGGCATCATTTCCTGCTTCTTTTTTGTCTTGTACTCTTGTTATACATTGTCCATTTTAACATTAAAATTTAACTCTGAGATTTATTCCCTGGTATGTCTTTTTCTTGGTTTATAACCAGCTGGTGATAAGACAGAGATTTTCTTGGGCTTTAGCCCTCCTATCTGAAGGATTACCTAAAGTGAATGCAGTGTGCAGGGTTTTCCCTGTCTTTCTGTGCCTCTGTCTTTCCCTGGGCTTTTGCTTCTTATTTGTTTTGGAGTTTCCCTGTTTACAGGAGTATGGTTGTCTCCTCTGTTTCCCAGAACACGGGCCTCCCTCTCCCATGTGTTTGAAGCCGGCAGGCCTTTATCCTAGACTGTCTACCTCTATAGTTTTTTACTTTCCTTTCATTGTCCCAAGCTGTTTTTGCCTGCAGGGCAAATTTTAGGAAGAGGATCACCCTAGGTAGGACTTTCCCCAGTCAGTCTTTCCCAGACAAAACAGGGCCAGGGATCCAGAAAGTTGGTGTAGTGTAAACCAGCTCCAAAATGCCATCAGAGGAGGTCAGCAAGGGTGCTAAAAGCTTCTCTAATGGTTCCCCAAAGCTGGACTTTCCTGGCATGCCCAGCAATTACAGCCCTTCAATGACTGCCCCCCTCAACCCTGAAGAAGCACTGTGTCTTTAGAGCTCCACCACCTCTGACCCAATCTGAGAAGGATTGAAACAATGGCTGCCACTGCCTTTGTCCAGGGTGGGTTAAAACAATAGCTGCTCTCAGAGCTGGGACCCAGTGGCCAGAATACCCTAATCAAAAGACATGATCAGTGATTGGCCATGTCCACCCCTGGTCTTGGGAAGAAGATTTTTATGTCCCTTTTGTTAGCAGCAGTTAGCCAGGGACTGGACCAGCACGGCAGCCTGCTGAGAGAGTGGGGGATGGGTGCCTGTAGCAATTTACTGTTCTTTACAGTAATTTATCAGACTCTTCCTCCTGCTCTTCCCTGGATGCTGTACAGTGTTCTTCTGGCCTCCAGCATTTCAAAATGGTTGTTTCAGACAGATCCTGCCTGTTTATTCATTGTTTGCTAGAATAAGTGAGTCTTGAAGCTCCCTACTCCACCCGATTTCCCAAAAGTCGTCTTCTGCCATTGCTATTTAGTCTTTGTAAGTCTTACATGTTTTTTGTCCTTCAATTTTTCTGTTAATGCTTACTTTCATAAGTATTTTGATTTTTTATATTGTACCATATTGAGTTCGTCCTCATTTCTTTATGGGCACATTTTTAAAAATTTATTTTATTGAAATATATTCACATACCAAACAAAGCATACATTCAATTGTTTACAGTACCATTATATAGTTCTGCACTCATCACCAAAATTAATTTTTGACATTTTCATTACCACACACTCAAAAATAAGAATAAAAATTAAAGTGAAAAAGAACAATTAAAGTAAAAAAGAACACTGGGTGCCTTTTTTCCCCCATTTTTCTATTCATCCATCCATAAACTAGACAAAGGGGAGTGTGGTCCATATGGCTTTCCCAATAACATTGTCACCCCTCATAAGCTACATTTTTATACAATCGTCTTCAAGATTCATGGGTTCTGGGATGTCGTTTGATAGTTTCAGGTGTTTACTGCTAGCTATTCCAATTCATTAGACCCTAAGAAGCGTTGTCTATATTGTGCATAAGAGTGCCCACCAGAGTGACCTCTCAGCTCCTTGTAGAATCTCTCTGCCACTGAAGCTTATTTGATTTCCTTTCACATCCCCCTTTTGGTCAAGAAGTTGTTCTCCATCCCATGATGCCAGGTCTAGATTCCTCCCTGGGAATCATAGTCCACGTTGCCACAGAGATTCACTCCCCTGGGTGTCAGATTCCACATAGAGGGGAGGGCAGTGATTTCACCTGCCAAGTTGGCTTAGCTAGAGAGAGAGGGCCACATCTGAGCAACAAAGAGGCACTCGGGAGGAGGCTCTCAGGCACAATTATAGGCAGGCCTATGCTCTCCTTTGCACCAACAGTCTTCCCAAGGGCAGGTCCTGTGGTAGAGGGCTCAGCCCATCAAACCACCAGTCCCCTATGTCTGTGAGCACATCAGCAACCATCGAGGTGGGGAAGCCCAATACCCTTGCATTTTCCACCAGCTCCTCAAGGGGGCTCAGCATATTTTTTTCATTTTTTTTTTTTAATTAACTTATTTTTTATAAATCAAGTATGTCAAAAAAAATTTAAAAAAAACATGCCATAAAAAAACATTTCAAACAAACCATAACAAGGGAGTAAGAAAAAGACAACTAACTTAAGGTAACTACTTTACTTCCAACATGTTCCTACTCTACCCCAAGAAAATAACCTAATATAGCAACATTTCTGTGAACTTGTTCCTACCATACCCATCAGAAATTAACAGACCATAGTCATTCCTGGGCATTCCCAGAATGTTAAATTTGCCCATGATAGCTTATCTGTTCTTATTGGGTTATCATTCCCCCTTCCTGAACTGCTCTCTATCACTACTTCCACTATATTCTATATTATAAACCATTTGTTTTACATTTTTCAATGTTCACATTAGTGGTAGTATATAATATTTCTCTTTTTGTGCCTGGCTCATTTCTCTCAGCATTATGTCTTCAAGGTTCATCCATGTTGTCATATGTTTCACAACATCGTTCCTTCTTACAGCCGCATAGTATTCCATCGTGTGTACACACCACATTTTATTTATCCACTCATCTGTTGAAGGACATTTGGGTTGTTTCCATCTCTTGGCAATTGTGAATAATGCTGCTATGAACCTTGGTGCACAGATATCTGTTCATGTCAGTGCTTTCAGATCTTCTGGGTATATACTGAGAAGTGCAATCGCTGGATCGAAGGGTAACTCTATATCTAGTTTTCTAAGGAACTGCCAGACTGACTTCCAGAGTGGCTGAGCCATTATACAGTCCCACCAACAATGAATAAGAGTTCCAATTTCTCCACATCCTCTCCAGCATTTGTAGTTTCCTGTTTCTTTAATGGCAGCCATTCTAATTGGTGTGAGACAGTATCTCATTGTGGTCTTAATTTGCATCTCTCTTATAGCTAGTGAAGCTGAACATTTTTTCATGTGTTTCTTGGCCATTTGTATTTCCTGTTCAGAGAACTGTCTTTTCATATCTTTTGCCTGTTTTATAATTGAGCTGTCTGTACTATTGTCATTGAGTTGTAGGATTTCTTTATACATGCAAGATATTGGTCTTTTGTCAGATACATGGTTTCCAAAAATTTTTTCCCATTGAGTTGGCTGCCTCTTCACCTTTTTGAGAAATTCCTTTGAGGTACAGAAACTTCTAAGCTTGAGGAGTTCCCATTTATCTATTTCTTCTTTTGTTGCTTGTGCTTTGGTTGTAAAGTCTAGGAAGTGGCCGCCTAATACAAGGTCTTGAAGATGTTTCCCTACATTATCTTCTAGGAGTTTTATGGTACTGTCTTTTATACTGAGATCTTTGATCCACTTTGAGTTAATTTTTGTGTAGGGTGTGAGGTAGGGATCCTCTTTCATTATTTTGGATATGGATATCCAACTCTCCCAGCCCCATTTGTTGAAAAGACTGTTATGTCCCAGTTCAGTGGCTTTGGGGGCCTTATCAAAGATCAGTCGACTGTAGATCTGGAGGTCTATCTCCGAATTCTCAATTTGATTCCATTGATCAATATTTCTGTCTCTGTGCCTGTACCATGCTGTTTTGACTACTTTGGCTTTATAATAAGCTCCAAAGTCAGGGAGTGTAAGTCCTCCCACTTCATTTTTCTTTTTTAGAGTGTCTTTAGCAATTTGAGCCATCTTCCCTTTCCAAATAAATTTGATAAGTAGCTTTTCCAAGTCTGTAAAGTAGGTTGTTGGAATTTTGATAGGGATTGCATTGAATCTGTAGATGAGTTTGGGTAGAATTGACATCTTAATGACATTTAGCCTTCCTATCCATGAACATGGAATATTTTTCCATCTTTTAAGTTCCCCTTCTATTTCTTTTAGTAGAGTTTTGTAGTTTTCTTTGTGTAGGTCTTTTACATCTTTGGTTAAGTTTATTCCTACATACTTGATTTTTTTAGTTGCTATTAAAAATGGTATCTTTTTCTTGAGTTTCTCTTCAATTTGTTCATTTCTAGCATATAGAATCATTACTGACTTATGTGCATTAATCTTGTATCCCGCTACATTGCTATAATTATTAGCTCTAGTAGCTGTATGTCTATTTCTCAGGGTTTTCCAGATATAAGATCATATCATCTGCAAATAATGACAGTTTGACTTCTTCCTTTCCAGTTTGGATGCCTTTTATTTCTTTGTCTTGCCCGAATGCCCTGGCTAGCACTTCCAGCACAATGTTGAATAATAACGGTGACAGTGGGCATCCTTGTCTTGTTCCTGATCTTAGAGGGAGGGCTTCCGGTCTCTCACCGTTGAGTACTATGCTGGCTGTGGGTTTTTCATATGCTGTTTATCATGTTGAGGAAGTTTCCTTCAATTCCTACCTTTTGAAGTGTTTTTATCAAAAAGGGATGTTGGATTTTGTCAAATGCTTTCTCAGCATCTATTGAGATGATCATTTGATTTTTCTCTTTTGATTTGTTAATGTGTTGTAATACATTGATTTTCTTATGTTGAACCATCTTTGCATGCCTGGAATGAACCCCACTTGGTCATGGTGTATGATTTTTTTAATGTGTCTTTGAATTCGCTTTGCAACTATTCTGTTGAGAATTTTTGCATCTATATTCATTAGGGAGACAGGCCTGTAGTTTTCCTTTTTTGTAGCATCTTTGCCTGGATTTGGTATTAGATTGATGTTAGCTTCATAAAATGAGTTAGGTCATGTTCCATTTTCTTTGATGTTTTGAAAGAGTTTAAGTAAGATTGGTGACAATTCTTTTTGGAAAGTTTGGTAGAATTCCCCTGTGAAGCCACCTTGCCTTGGGCATTTATTTGTGGGAAGCTTTTTGATGACTGCATTGATCTCTTTGCTTGTGATTGGTTGGTTGAAGTCTTCTGTTTCTTCTCTGGTCAGTCTAGGTTGTTCATATGTTTCCAGGAAATTGTCCATTTCCTCTACGTTATCCAGTTTGTTGGCATACAGTTGTTCATAGTATCCTCTTATAATTTTTAAAATTTCTTCGGGATCTGCAGTAATGCCACCTTTCTCATTCATTATTTTGTTTATGTGAGTCTTCTCCCTTTTTGATTTTGTCAGTCTAGCTAGGGGCTTGTCAATCTTGTTGGTCTTCTCAAAGAAGCAACTTTTGGTCTTATTTATCCTCTCTATTGTTTTTTTGTTCTCTGTGTCATTTATTTCTGCTTTAATCCTTGTTATTTATTTTCTTTTAGTTGGTTTAGGATTGGTTTGCTGTTAATTTTCTGCCTTCTTCAGTTGATCCATTAGTTCTTTGATTTTGGCTCTTTCTTCCTTTTTAATATATGCATTTAGTGCTATAAATTTCCCCCTCAGTACCGCTTTTGCTGCATCCCATAGGTTTTGGTATGTTGTGTTCTCATTTTCATTTGTCTCTATATATTTAGCAATTTCTCTTGCTATTTCTTCTTTAACCCACTGACTGTTTAGGAGCGTCTTGTTTAACCTCCAGGTATTTGTGAATTTTCTAAGTCTCTGTTGGCTGTTGACTTCTAATTGTATTCCATTGTGGTCAGAGAATGTGCTTTGAATAATTTCAATTTTTTAAAATTTTTGAGGCTTGTTTTATGTCCCAGCATATGATCTATTCTGATGAAAGTTCCGTGAGCACTAGAGAAGAATGTGTATCCTGGTGATTGCAGATGTAATGTTCTATATATGTCTGTTAAATGCAATTCATTTATCAGATTATTTACGTTTTCAGTTTTCTTGCTGGTCTTCTGTCTGGTTGATCTATCTATAGGAGAGAGTGATGTGTTGAAGTCTCCCACAATTATTGTGGAAACATCAATTGCTTCCTTTAGTTTTGCCAGTGTTTGTCTCATGTATCTTGTGGCACCTTGATTGAGTGCATAAACATTTATGATTGTTATTTCTTCTTGTTGAATTGCCACTTTTATTAATATGTAGTGACCTCCTTTGTCTCTCATAACATCCTTGCATTTAAAGTCTATTTTATCTGAGATTAATATTGCTACTCCTGCTTTCTTTTGGCTGTAGCTTGCATGAAATATTTTTTCCATCCTTTCACTTTCAATTCTTTGTGTCCCTGTGTCTAAGATGAGTCTCTTTTATGCAACATATTGATGGTTCATTTTTTTCTGATTCATTCTGCCAATCTATATGTTGTGATTGGGGAGTTTAATCCATTTAAATTGAAAGTTATTACTGTGAAGGTATTTCTTGAATCAGCCATCCTATCCTTTGGTTTATGTTTGACAGATATATTTTTTCCCTCTCTCTCTTAATGTCCTTTAACATACCCATACTGAATCTCTTTAGTACTGAACCTTTCTGCATATCTCTCTCTCCTTTCTTTGTTTCTCTGTCAGTAGGGCTCTCTTTAGTATCTCAAGTAGGGCAGTTCTTTTGTTAGCAAATTCTCTCAGCATTTGTTTGTCTATGAAAAATTTAGGCTCTCCCTCAAATTTGAAGGAGAGTTTTGCTGGATAAAGTATTCTTGGTTGGAAATTTTTCTCTCTCAGAATTTTAAATATGCCGTGCCACTTCCTTCTCGCCTCCACGATGGCTGCTGAGTAGTCACTACTTAGTCTTATGCTGTTTCCTTTGTAGGTGGTGAATTTCTTTTCTCTTGCTGCTTTCAGAACTTGCTCCTTCTCTTTTGTATTTGACAGTCTGATCAGAATATGTCTCAGAGTGGGTTTATTTGGATTTATTCTATTTGGAGTTCTCTGGGCGTTTATGAATTGTGTATTTATGGTGTTTAGATGATTTGGGAAGTTTTCCCCAACAATTTCTTTGAATACTCTTCCTAGATCTTTACCCTTCTCTTCCCCTTCTGGAACACCAATGAGTCTTATATTTGGACATTTTATTTTATCTATCATATCCCTGAGATCCATTTAGATTTTTTCTATTTTTTTCCCATTCTTTCCTTGTCTCTTTCATTTTCCGTTCTGTTGTCCTCTAGGTCACTGGTTCGCTATTCAGCTTCCTCTAGTCTTGGACTATGAGTATCCAGAATCTTTTTAATTTGGTTAAGAGTTTCTTTTATTTCCATAAGTCACCTATTTTTTTATTTACTCTTGCAATTTCTTCTTTATGCTCTTCTAGGGTCTTCTTCACGTCCTTTATATCCTGTGCCATGCTCTCATTGTTCATCTCTAGTTCTTTGATTAATTTCTCCAAGTACTGTGTCTCCTCTGATCTTTTGATTTGGGTGTTTGGGCTTGAGTTATCCACATCATCTGGTTTTTTCATATGCTTTAAAATTTTCTGTTGTTTTTGGCCTCTTGGCATTTGCTTAACTTGATAGGGTTCTTTTAGGATGTGTAGACCGATTCAAACCTGTATCTCTAATTTGTCAGATCTACAGCTAACCAGTAGATGGCGGCGTGAGCCATCTATTCCCCTCTAGCCAGTACTCCCCACTTTGTCTTTTTGGTGAGTGGGGATGTGAGTCTTGTGGGGTTCCAATTGGTGCACCAAGCTTGTGTGTGTTGTTGGTGTTGACCACCCTGCATGTGGGGTGTGTGTCTGAGTGGTTAGAGGGGGTGAGGCTTTAATAATCAGATCTCCCAGGTGTTCCTGGAGATTTAAAGCTGTTGCAATAGTCTAATCCTTCAGTTCAGTCTTGCCACAATTTGTCTCTTCCGCTGTCCCACAAGTCCTTGGTATTGGTGTATGGTCCCTGGGACTTGCGAGTGGTCCCTCTTCCAAGCCGTGCCCTCCTAGGTCCTCTGCTGAGGGATGACTGTGCTATGTCACATGTGAGCACCATCCGCAAGGGAGGTTCTGGGCTGCAGAGCTGTGTGGGGCGTTCCCAGTCTGCTGAAAGGATGGCTGGACGGGGAGTGTTAATTTCCCTCTTTTCACACAGCTCCACCTTCCCAGCTCCGGGACAGTTAGCTGAGGGTGCAGGAAAGGCTATTGTCCATGCCTGATACTGTGGTTGCGCGTGTGTTGTTGGAAACACTTTCCATCACACTGGGTTGTTTGGGGCAGCTCTGGGCTCTGGCGCTGGTGCCGGGCAGGAGCATTCCCTGCCCACCAGGAAGATGGCTGTAAGGGGATGCCCCCTTTTTCTTGGGAAGTTGTGGTGTTTGGCGAATTTTCTTAGTCATTTGACTTATTGCCTTGTGTCTCAGAGCTCTCTTAGCTCTGCTCTTGTCTGGGCCCAAATTGCAAGTCTTTGAGGCTTTCTGCAGTGGACTTCTTAGAGTAATTGTTTTAGGAAAAGAGAAATAGATTAAAAAAAAAAAGAAAGGCCCTACTTGCAGATCTAATGGGCTATTGAAATGCTAAGATACAAGGAGATTAGGTCCATTAAGGAACAATCAAGAAAGCAGAGAAACCAGCTCTTCAGACAAGGACACTCGCCCTCTGGATTTGCATATGAGCCTGACTCTGCCTGAGCCCTGCCCTTCCCCATTCTATGTTCACCAGAACTCCAAAAAGTCTCCGCTTTTATTTTTGGGTTTTCCTTGCTTTTTTTTGCTAGCCCTATCTCCTCTCTGCCGGGCTGACTGCTCCTGGATTCTCTGATGTCTGGTGTCAGTCTGCCTATGTTTGGAGTTTGGATCAGCCATCTGAGGTTTCAATAAAAGCCGCAACTGCAGTTCTCCCTCCTCGTTCCCAGTACCGATGGTCCCTCCTCCCATAGGACTGAGCCTGGCAGGGAAGGGTATGGGGACTGAGCCTGGCAGGGAAGGGTATGGGTCCCCTGGCCATGAGAACTTACAGATTTCGCTGATCTCAGCTGTTCCACGCATTTGTGAGTGTTGTATGAAGTATGCCCAAAGTCATATTGCTCTCCGGTGTCTGGTCCATGCAGTTCCTGGCTTTCTACCTACTGTCCTGGAGGAGTAACTAAAACCTACACCTCACCACTCCACCATCTTGTCCCGCCTTCCTGTGGGTACATTTTTTCATATATTTTCTTTGTTACTACAGGGCTTAAAGTTCACCTTCTAAATTTATAACATTATCTTTTATTGATACCAGCTTACGTCAATAGCATAAGATTTATCATTACTCTTTATGCATTTGCATCTTACCATCTGGAAGAAGTAAGAAGTAGAGTTTTATTACAAAAAATACAGTCCAGTAATACTGGCTTTTATATTTACCCATATGGTTACTTTTACCAGTGGTCTTTATTTCTTTATGCTGCTTTGAACCACTGTGTCATGTCCTTTCCTTTCAGTCTGAAGAACTCCATTTAGCATTGCTTGTAGGGAAGGACTGGTGGTAATGAACTCCCTCAGCTTTTGCTTTTTTCAGAATGTCTTAATAGCTCCCTCATTTTTGAAAGAAAGTCTTGCTGGATATAAAATTCTTGGTTGCCAGTTGTTTTCTTTCAGCAGTTTAAATATTTCAACCCACTACCTCCTTGCCTTTGTTGTTTGATTTGAAATTAGCCCTTAATCTAGTTGATTCTCCATTGTACATAACATGTTGCTTTCCTCTTGCAGGTTTCGAAGCTCTCTCCTTGTGTTTGCATTTGACAGTACAATAAATATATGACCACTTGTATTTTTCTTCATGTTTATCCTCTTTATTCTTCTCTGGGCTTCTTGGATTTGCATAACTACATCTTTTGCTAGGTTTGGGAATTTTCCTGTCATTATTTCTTTTAGTATTCCTTCTGCCCTTTTCTCTGTTTTCTTTGTGGGACTCCTGTAATGTGTATATTGGCATGCTTGATGGTGCCCTATAGATCTCTTAGGCTATTTTTGCATTCTGTGATTCTTTTTTTCTTTCTGTTCTGGCTCATTTCAATTGTCTTATCTTTGAGTTCACTGATTGTTTCTTTTGCCAGTTCCAGTCTACTTTTGAAACCTTCCTGGGAATTTTTCATTTCAATTATTGTGGTCATCAACTCTTGTACTTCCATTTTGTTTCTTTCAAAATTTCTACCTCTTTATTGAGAAATTTGTATTGTTTATTCATTGTTTTCTTAAAATTTCTCTTTATTGAGAAACTTGTGTTGTTTATTCATTGTTTTCCTCATATCTTTTACTTCTTACTCTGTATTTTCCTCCATCTCCTTAAGCATGTTGGTTGATTTTCTTATGTCTTTTCATTCTTTCCCTCTGTTTTCCTTCATCTGTTTGAGCATATTTAAGATCTTTTTTTAAAAAGTCTTTGTCCAGTTTGCCCTTATGAAGCTCATTACCACAAAGGAGATTCTAAACTTGCATGTAATGGTGCCTAAGAGTCTCCCCCTGAGTACCTCTTTGTTGCTCAGATGTGGCCCTCTCTCTCTCTAACTGAGGCATCTCGACAGGTGAACTCGCTGCCCTCCCCCCTACGTGGGACCCAACTCACAGGGGTGTAAATCTCCCTGGCAATGCAGAATATGACTCCCGGGGATGAATGTGGACCCGGCATCGTGGGACTGAGAGTATCTTCTTGACCAAAAGGGGGATGAAAAATGAGAAGAAATAGTTTCGGTGGCTGAGAGACTTCAAATGGAGTCGAGAGGTCACTCTGGTGGACATTCTTATGCACTATATAGATAACACCTCTTAGGCTTTAATGTATTGGAATAGTTAGAAGTAAATACCTGAAACTACCAAACTCCAACCCAGCAGTCTGGACTCCTGAAGACAGTTATATAATAATGTAAATTACAAGGGGTGACAGTGTGATTGTGAAGACCTTGTGGATCACACCCCCTTTATCTAGTGTATGGATGAGTAGAAAAATGGGGATAAAAACTAAAGGACAAATGGGGTGGGATGGGGGGATGATTTGGCTGTTCTTTTTTCACTTTTACTTTTTATTCTTGTTCTGGTTCTTTCTGATGTAAGGAAAATGTTCAGAGATAGATTGTGGTGATGAACGCATAACTATGTTATCATACTGTGGACAGTGGATTGTATACCATGGATGATTGTATGGTGTGTGAATGTATTTCAATAAAACTGAATTTAATAAAAAAAAAGGGGATGCAAAATGAAATGAAAAAAAAAAGTCTTTGTCCTGTAAATCCACATTCTGTTCCATTCTTTTTTTTTTTTATTGAGATTGTTCACATACCATACAATATCCAAAGATCCAAAGTGTACAATCAGTTGCTCCTGGTACCATCATACAGCTATGCATCCATCACCACAATTAATTTTTTTTTCAATTTTTAGAACATTTTCATTACTCCAGAAAAGAAGTAAAGGCAAAAAAAAGAAACTCAAATCCTCCCATACCCCTAACCACCCCCCCTCCTTTGTTGACTCATAGTATTGGTATAGTACATTTGTTACTGTTAATGAAAGAATGTTAAAATACTGCTAACTGTAGTATGTAGTTTGCAATAGGTATATTTTTCCCTATATGCCCCTCTATTATTAACTTCTAGTTATAGTGTCATACATATGTTCTGATTCATGAAAGAGATTTCTAATATTTGTACAGTTAATCACAGACATTGCCCACCACAAGATTCACTGTTTTATACATTCCCATCTGTTAACCTCCAACTGTCCTTCTGGTGTACATACATGACTCTGAGCTTACCCTTTCCACCACCTTCACACACCATTCAGCACTGTTAGTTATTCTCACAACATGCTGCTATCACCTCTGTCCATTTCCAAACATTTAAGTTCAACATAGTTGAACGTTCTGCTTATAATAAGCAACCGCTCCCCATTCTTTAGCCTCATTCTATATCCTGGTAACTTATATTTCATGTCAGTGAGTTTACATATTATAATTAGTTCCTATCAGTGAGACCCTGCAATATTTGTCCTTATGTGTCTTGATTTATTTCACTCAATATAGTGCCCTCAAGATTTCTTCATCTTCATCAAACCATTTTTTTAAGACGGTTTTATTCACACACCATACATTCCATCCTAAGTAAACAATTGATTGTTCCCTGTATAGTCACGTATTTATGTATTCACCACCATCATCACTATCTATATAAGGACAGCTCCATATTACCTTTGTTAAATTAAAGGAAGCATGATATTATGTTTCTGTTAATTATAGTCTCTAGTTTGCATTGATTGTATTTTTTCCTGAATACCTCCCTATTTTTAACACCTTGCAGGGTCGACATTCATTTGTTCTCCCTCATGAAAAAACATATTTGTACATTTTGTCACAATTGTTGAGCACTCTAGGTTTCACTGAGTTATACAGTCCAAGTCTTTATCTTTCCTCTTTCCTTCTGGTGTCCCACATGCTCCTAACCTTCCTCTTTCAACCCTACTCACAGTCGTCTTTGTTCAGTGTACTTACATTGCTGTGCTACCATCACCAAAAATTGTGTTCCAAACGTTTCACTTCTGTCTTTTTTTATATGTCTATAGTGCTTCCTTTAGTATTTCCTGTAGATCAGGTATCGTGTTCACAAACTCTGTCATTGTCTGCTTCTCAGAGAATATTTTAAGCTCTCCCTCACAATTGAAGTACAGTTTTGCCGGATATCGGATTCTTGGTTGGCAGTTTTTCTCTTTCAGTGTCTTAAACATATCACACCACTTCCTTCTTGCTTCCATGGTTTCTGTTGAGAAATCCGCACATAGTCTTATCAAGTTTCTTTTGTATGTGATGGATTGCTTTTCTCTTGCTGCTTTCAGGATTCTCCTTTTATCTTTGATGTTTGATTATCTGATTATTAAGTGTTTTGGCATAGGCTTATTCAGATCTATTCTATTTGGGGTATGCTGCGCTTCTTGGATCTATAATTTTATGTCTTTCATAAAAGATGGGAAATTTTTATTGATTATTTCCTCTATTATTGCTTTTGCCCCTTTTCCCTTCTCTTCTCCCTCTGGGACACCCATGACATATATATTGATGCATTTCATGTTTTCATTCAGTTCCCTGAGATGTTGCTCATATTTTTCCATTCTTTTTCCTATGTGTTCTTTTGTGTGTAGGCTTTCAGGTATCTTGTTCTCCAGTTGCTGAGTGTTTTCTTCTGCCTCTTGAGATCTGCTGTTGTATGTCTCCATTGTGTCATTCATCACTTTTGTTGTGCCTTTCATTTCCATAATGAGTAACTTGTATAGATTTCCATAGATTCTGCTAGTTGTTTTTTTGCACTTTCAATTTCTACCTTATGTACACCCAGTGTTTTCTTTATAGCCTTCTTCTCTTTTGCCATATCTTCCCTAAACTTTTTGAATTGATTTAGCATTAGTTGTTTCAATTCCTGTATCTCAGTTGAAGTGTAAGTTTGTTCCTTTGACTGGGCCATAACTTTGTTTATCTTAGTGTAGGTTGTAGTTTTCTGTTGTCTAGGCATCTCGTTTCCTTGGTTACCCCAATCAGGTTTTCCCAGTCCAGAACAGACTCAGGTCCCAGAAGGAGGGACTATTTAGTATCTGGTTTCCCTAAGGGTGTGTCTTAGAAGATTGAGATACCCTGTGAGGCCTCAAGCTGCTGTGCTTTTCCTAACCTGCCTAGTAGGTGGTGCCTGTCAGTCTGTAGCTCTTGACTGGTGTAAGGAGGTGTGGCCCTTGGCTGTTTTCCCCTCAGGCTCTGCGGTCTGGTTCTGAATGGAAAGCAGGTAGTAGAACTTGGTACCACCTCTTTCCTGTTAGGGAAGATACACCCCTAGGGAGTTTTCATTTGCATTTAAGTGGGTTCTTTGTCTCTCTGACTGTGCTATCACCACCGTTGTCTGGGTCAGAGTGCAGCAAACTGAAAATGGCTGAGGCTTTTTCCACTGAGCTGCTCAGGTTGAGAGAGAGAAAAAAGGACAGAAAGCCCCCTTTCAGGGCCAGTCCGTGGCCCCCAGCTTCACCCACCAGCCAGAGACAGTACCCAGTCCTCTGGGCTCCCCCTCCCAACACAGAGAAGTCCCCTGGCTCTTCAAGGTCAGTCGTCACTAAAAGCCTCTGTCTACTTGTTGGGGATTTGCAGCTTGCACTGAGCAGTCCACGTTTGCCAATTAAAACCCCAGTTGGAGCTGCACTGAGGAATATTTGCTCATTCAGAGTGCTACTCTCTATCACAGTGAGGCTTTGCAGTTTGGGCTGTCGTGGGGGGAGGGGCCTCCCAGCTCGCATTTGCAGTTTCTACTCACAGATTCCACACTGTGATCTCAGGCACTCTTCCCAATCCAGGTTGGTGTAAGATGTGTGGATCATCACAGTTGTCCCCTAGAAGTTATTCCAGATCATTTACTAGTTGTTCCTGGTTGTTTATTAGTTGCTCTGGGGGGACTGACTAACTTCCATTCCTCTCTATTGTGCCATCTTTTTCAGTCTGTTCCAATCTTTTAATGGATGGGCCATCATTTCCTGTTTCTTCGTGTTGTAGTTTTTTGTTGTACACTATACATTTTAATACCTTAAAATATTTACTCTGGAATTTATTCCCTGAGATGTCTGTTTCTTGAGCTTGTATTCCACAAGTGAATAGACAGTGATTTTCTTGAGTGTCATGACCTAAGAAACCCAAGCAAACCTAAGCAAGAAATACTTTTCATAGTCTTTGCAAATTGGCTTTTTGTTAGCTGATGCTCTCCTTCTGAGTTTATCCCTCCTATGAAGAGGGTCATCCCAAGGCAAATGCAAAGTGTAGAGTCCTCCCTGTGTTTTTTGGGCCTGTGTCTTGTCCTGTACTTCTTCTTGCCTAGTGGACTTAGGAGTTCCATTGTTTACAGGAATTTAAATGCCCCCTCTATTTCCTAGGAAATGGACCTTGTGCCTCTCCCAGGTGTTCCTCTGCGACTTAAAGGAAGGATGTCTTTACCCCAGGCTGCCCAACTCAGTTGTTTCTTACTGTGCTTTCACTGTTTCAATCATTTTTTGCCTGGTGTGCAAATTCTGGCTGGGAAGAGATACATCGGAGTCATTTCCCAAGTTAGTCTTTCTCAGCATAAACAAGGCCAGGGACCCATAAAAGGAGAGTCAACTGACTCCCAGTATCCCTGGGGACAGAATGAGGGAGGAGCCAGTAAGGACACCTGGAGCTTCCCCCATGGCTCCCCAAAAGCTGTGCTTTCTTTTCTTGGCACTTGCCTAGCAAATGCAGCACTTTAACTGTCCACCACAGCTCTGCAGAAGTGTGCTGTCTTTAAGTCTCCTCTGCCTCCTTTATCTTGGTTGGGTTGGAATAGTGGTTCCCCATGGCCAGTCTCACAGCAGTCTGAATAAAGAACAGTGATCAATGTTTGGATCGTATACCCTTGGATCTTGGGGAACTGGATTTTTACATCCCTCTGTGGTACCAGCAAACTGTGCTAGTACCTTACTGCTTTCTGCTGCGAGATTGGGTGATGGGCAATGGTTGCCACCACCCAGAGAGTGAAAATAACTGGAATTTCCTGCAATTTACCAGCCTCTTCCTCCCACTCTTCCCTGGATGCTGCACAGTGTCCTACTGGACTCTGGAATTTCGAAATAGTTGAGTCAGATAGTTCATGTATGTTTAATAGTTGTTCTCCTTGAGGGACTGATTCCTGGAGCTTCCTAGTCCACCAATTTTCCACAGTCCTCCACATTTGCTCTTAAATAATTCTTGTCTTTTATTAATATGGCTTCTCCAGCTTTCTTTTGTCTAGTGGTAGGATTATTGTTTCTTTTTGGAGTATTGACACTTTTATCATTATATAATGACCCTTTCTGTCTCTGGTAATTTTTTTGCTCTGGAGTCTACTTTACTGATATTAATATAGCCATTACTGCTTTCATTTGATGAAGGCTTGCATGGTGCAACTTTTTTCAACCTTTTACATTCTACCTACCTATATTATTATTTTTGAAGTGTACATACCTTATAGCTGGGTCAGCTTTTTGTCCACTGTGCCAACCTCTGTCTTTTAATTGGTATATTTAGACCATTTTAATTTTTTAAAAAAAATTTTTATTGTGGAAATGTACAACATAAAATTTCTGTGGCATTCAGGAATTTTTCTTTGGCATTCAACAGTTTGATTATAATGTGTATCAGTGTGGATCTCTTTGAGTTTATCCTACTTGTAGTTCATTGAGCTTCTTGGATGTGTTTATTCCTGTATTTCATTAAATTGGGAGAAGTTTCAGACATTATTTCTTCAAATACTCTCTCTGTCCCTTTCTCTCTTTCTTCTTCTGGGACTCCCACAATGTGTACATTAATATACTTGATGGTGTCCCACAAGTCTATCAGTCTCTGTTCACATTTCTTCATTCTTTTTTTTCTTTCTGCTTCTCATATTATATAATTTCAATGTTCTCATCTTCAAGTTTGGTGTTTTTTTCCCTTCTACCAGCTCCAATCTTCTACTGAACCCCTCTAGAGAATTTTTAATTTCAGTTATTATCCTCTTCAGTTTCAGTGTTTATGTACGGTTCTTTTTTAAAAAAACACAACTTTTTTACTGTGGTAACATATATACAATTCAAATGGTCCCATTTTAGCCATTTTGAGTGTATAATTCAGTAGTGTTAGTAACATTCAAAATATTGTGTTGCCATCACCAATATCCATTACCCCAACTTTTCATCATCTCAACAAAAACTCTGCACCTAATAAGCAATAACTCCTTCTTCGCTTGCCCCTGGTAATCCATAATCTACTGTCTGTCTCTATGAAATTTGCTTCTTCTAGGTATTCCGTGTAAGCAAGATCATATGATACTTGTCTTTTTGCTTTGTTTCTGGTTTATTACACTCAAAGTGATGTCTTCAAGGTTCATCCATGTTGTAGCATTCAAATAATATTTCATTGTCTGTGTAAATAATATTTCATTGTCTGTGTATATCACATTTTGTTTATCCATTCATCTGTTGATGGACACTTGGGTTGCTTACACTTTCTGGCAATTGTGAATAATTCCACTATGAACATTGGTGTGAAAATATCTGTTCAAATCCCTGCTTTCAGTTCCTTTGGGTATATGCCAAGAAATGGTATTGCCAGGTTATATGGTATTTCTATTTTCAACTTTCTGAGGTTCTGCCAAACTGATTTCCACAGTGGTTGCACCATTTTACAATGCCACCAGCATGCATAAGGGTTACTATTTCTCCACATCCTTGTCAACACTTATTTTCTGTTTTTTCTTTTAAATAATAGCCATCCCAGTGGGTGTAAAATGGTATCTTGTTGCGGTTTTGATTTGCATTTCTTAATGACTAATGCTATTGAGCATCTTTTAATTTTCTTATTGACTATTTGTAGATCTTCTTTGGGGAAATGTCTATTCAAGTCCTTTGCCCATTTGTTTTTTCCAATTCGGTTTTATTGAGATATATTCACATACTCTACAATCATCCACAGTGTGCAATCAGTTGTTCGCAGTACCATCATATAGTTTTGCATTCATCACCACAATCAATTTTTGAACATTTTAATTCTCTGAAAAAATAAAGATAAGAATAAAAATACAAGTAAAGAATAACACCCATCCTCCCTATTATTCATTTAATTCTTGTCCCCATTTTTCTACTCATCTGTCCATAAACTGGATAAAGGGAGTGTGAGCCACAAGATTTTCACAATCACACAGTCACACCATATAAGCTACATAGTTATACAATTGTCTTCAAGAATCAAGGCTACTGCTCTGCCCATTTTTTAATTGAGTTAATTGTCTTTTTGCTGTTGAGTCAGAGCAGGTCTTCATATGTTCAAGATATTACACCTGTATCAGCTGTATGGTTAACAATTATTTTCTCCTATTCTGTAGGTTCTCTTCTCACTTTCTTGATAGTGTCCATTGATGTACAGAAGTTGTTAATTTTGATGAAGTCCATTTTATTTATTTTTTTCTTTTGGTGCTCATACGTTTCATGTCATATCTGAGAAATCACTGCCAAATCCAAGGTTATGAAGGTTCTCCTTTATGTTTTCTTTTAGAAATTGATGATTGTAGCTCTTATGTTTAGGTCCTTGAGGCATTTTGAGTTAATTTTCGTATATGATGTGAGATAGGGGTTCAGCTTCATTCTTTTGCAAATGTATATGCAGTTTCCCAGCACCTTTTGTTGACGAGACTATTCTTTCCCCAATAATGTACTTGGCAACCTTGTCAAAACTCAGTTGACAATCAATGTATGGGTTTATTTATTAACTTTCACTTCTGTTTCGTTGATCTATATGTCCTGTGTTAATTCCAGTACCACACTGTTTTGATTACTGTGGTTTCATAGTAAGTTTTGAAATCAGGAAGTATGAGACCTCCAATTTTGTTTTTCTTTTACAATGTTGATTTGGGAATTTGGGGCCCATTGCAATTCCATATGAATTTGGGGATTGGCTTTTTCATTTCTGCAGAAATTCTGCTGGGATTTTGATAGGTATTTCATTGAATCTTTGGATCTCTTTGGGTGGTATTGATATTTTAATAATATTATGTCTTTTTATCCATGAATGCAAGATGCCTTGCCATTAATTTAGGTCTTCTTTAATTTCTCTCAGCAATTTTCTCCAACCCTTAATTCTAGTGTGCCTTGCTCTTTGCTGAATTTTAACTTCTTTCACTACTTCCAGTTGGTGAGCTCCTTGGTGATCCTCATTTTTAGATGGATTTGTGCCACCCAATTTAAAAATGGGCAAAGGATCTGAATAAATATTTCTTCAAAGAAGATATACCAATGGCTGACAAGCACATGAAAACATGCTCAAGATCACTAGTCACCGGGGAAAAACAAACCAAAAGCACAATGAAATAGCACTTCTCATCCACTTGGATGGGTACAATTAAAAAAAAAACAGTAACAATTGTTAGCAAAGATGTGGAGAAATTGGAACCCTCACACATTTCTGGTGGGAATGTGAAGTGGTGCAGCTGCTTTTGAAAACTGTTTGGCAGTTCCTCAAAAAGTTAAACATAGAATTACCCTATGAACCAGCAATTCACTCCTAGGTATATACCCATGAGAATTGAAAACGTGTCCACACAAAAACTTGTGCATAAATGAAATACTGATACATGCTACAACATGGATGAATCTTGAACATTATGCTTAAATGAAATAAGCCAGTCATGAAAGACCACATATTGTATGAGTTCATTTATATGAAATGCCCAGATAGACAAACTATAGAGCCAGAAATTAGTTTAGTGGTTGCCTAGAATGGAGATGGGGTTCCTACAGGGAATGGGGAATGACTGCTAAAGGTTACAAGATTTCTTTTTGGGATGATGGAAATGTTCTAAAATTGATTGTGGTGATGCTTGCACAACTTTGTGAATATACTAAAAACTATTGAATTGTGCACTTTAAATGGGGGAATTGCATGGAGTATGAATTATAGCTCAATAAAGCTGTTACACAAAACATCTTGCAACCATTTCCTTACCAAAGAGATAATATTTGTAACCTGGAAAGTGGGTAAGATTCCTGAAAGACAAAGTTTAAGAATAGGAGTATTGTGTTCTTTTTAGAAGCTTGAACCTTAGGGAAGACCCACAGAGTAGGCTAGGAGGAAAAAGAGAACATATTAGATAGTAAAATAATCACCTGATTGGCAAAAATGTAAAAGTCTGACAATGTTAAGTGTTCAACACTTATGGTGTGGAACGCTGGGAACTCTCATCCACAGCCGATGGCAGTGTGAATGTATTATCACTTTATTATGGGGAAGTTTTAGTTTTCCAATTTTGCTCTTTTTTAAGATTGTTTTGGCTTTTATGGGTCTTTTGCATTTCTTTATGAATTTTAGAATCAGCTTGTCAATTTCTGCAAAGAAGCCAACTGGGATATTGATAGGGAGTGCATCAAATCTGTAGACCAATTTGGGAAGTTTTGCCATCTTAACAATCCAGGAACAAGGGATGTCTTTCCATTTCTTTAATTTTTTTCAACAGTGTTTTTTGGTTTTCAGTATACAAATCTTTCACTTCTCTTGTTAAATTTATTTCTACATATTTTATTCTTTTATATATTATTATAAACGGAATTATTTCTTAATTTCTTTTTTGGATTTTTCTTAACTAGTGTACGTAAATATGATTGTTTTTTTTTATATTGATCTGTGTCCTGAAACCTTGTTGAACATGATTTTTTTTAGCTTTAGTGGTTCTTAATGGATTCTTTTTAAGATTTTCTATATCAAGATCATGTCATCTGCAGAGTTTTTTTTATTCCTTTCCAATTTAAATAACTTTAATTTATTTTTCTCCCCTAATTGCCCTGACAAGAATGTCCATTACAATGTTGAAAAGAAGTGGCAAGAGTGGACATTCTTGTCTTGTTCCTGTTATTAAGGTGAAAGCTTTCAATAGTTCACCATTATATATGGTATTAGCTGTCTGTTTTTCATAGGTGACCCTTATCAGGTTGATGAAGTTCCCTTCTATTTCTAGTTTTTTGAGTGTTAGTATAACCACTTTGGTTAACTGTTTGACCTTACTGGATAAACTTGAACTTTACTATACCCATCCACCCAGCCACTTCACTCCTAGGTGTATTTTCTGGAAAAGCTCTAGCATTTGTATACTAGAGGAGGTGTGCAGATTGTTTTTTGTAAGATTGTTCATAATAGCAATTGAGTTTGTAACAATTTGAATGGCCAAAATAGAATGGATAAATAAATTGTAACACAGTCATATAATGAAATATTATATAGCAGTCATTCTCAAATTGTAGCATGCATAAGTATTACCTGGTGGAGGGATTTTTTTTTTTAATCTTCATTTTATTGAGATATATTCACATACCACGCAGTCATACAAAACAAATCGTACTTTCGATTGTTTACAGTACCATTACATAGTGGTACATTCATCACCCAAATCAATCCCTGACACCTTCATTAGCACACACACAAAAATAACAAGAATAATAATTAGAGTGAAAAAGAGCAATTGAAGTAAAAAAGAACACTGGGTACCTTTGTCTGTTTGTTTCCTTCCCCTATTTTTCTACTCATCCATCCTTAAACTAGACAAAGTGGAGTGTGGTCCTTATGGCTTTCCCAATCCCCTTGTCACCCCTCATAAGCTACATTTTTATACAACTGTCTTCGAGATTCATGGGTTCTGGGTTGTAGTTTGATAGTTTCAGGTATCCACCACCAGCTACCCCAATTCTTTAGAACCTAAAAAGGGTTGTCTAAAGTGTGCATAAGAGTGCCCACCAGAGTGACCTCTCGGCTCCTTTTGGATTCTCTCTGCCACTGAAGCTTATTTCATTTCCTTTCACATTCCCCTTTTGGTCAAGAAGATGTTCTCCGTCCCACAATGCCGGGTCTACATTCCTCCCCGGGAGTCATATTCCACGTTGCCAGGGAGATTCACTCCCCTGGGTGTCTGATCCCACGTAGAGGGGAGGGCAGTGATTTCACCTTTCAAGTTGGCTTAGCCAGAGAGAGAGGGCCACATCTGAGCAACAAAGAGGCATTCGGGAGGAGGCTCTTAGGCACAACCATAGGGAGGCCTAGCCTCTCCTTTGCAGCAACCGTCTTCCCAAGGGTAAAACCTGTGGTAGAGGGCTCAACCCATCATGGAGGGATTTTTTGTTAAAAAAAGTGCTGGGCCCCACCCTTAGAGTTTCTGATTCAGTAAGTCTTGGGTGGAACCTGAGAATTTGCATTTCTAACAAGTTCCCAGATGATACTAATGCTGTTGGTTCAGGGACCACTGTTTGAGAATCACTGCTATACAGTAGTGACAACGAATAAAGTAGTTTCATACATCAACATGGTTGAATCTCAAAACACAATATTGAGTGAAAGAAGAACATCACAGAAGAATTTACATACATTATGATTTTGTTTAAGTGAAGTTTAAATGCAGGCAAAACTAAACAATGTATTGTATATGTATAAATAAAAATAAGGAATTATTGCACAAAATTCAGGATGGTGCTTACCTCTGTTTGGGAAGTGAAGAGGATATAAATGGGGAAGGGTACATAGGAAGCCTCTAAGGTGGTGGTAATAGTTTATTTCTTAACTTGCATGGTGATTACATGGATATTTTTTATGACTGTTCTGTAAACTATACATATATTTTAAATATTGCATGTGTGCCTCTGTGTTTATGTGTGATACTTCACCCTCAAAAAATAGAGAGGTCACCTTTAGAGCTTGCCAGAGAACCAGACAATGTAGTAACAGGCAGGTCAAGGAGAGGAAGAGCTTCAAGGGAGACAGCATTGTACAGTGAAAAGATAATAGCCTTTAGAGTCAGACAGATCCAAATTCAAATTTCAATTCTACTACTTATCAACCATGTGACCATGGGCAAGTTGCTTAATTCCATCTGGGTCTCACCTTCCTCATATACAAAAGAGGATTCACAGTACTTGCCTTGTATTTTTGTTGTACTGGAAGCCTGTTTCTCAATAACCATTAGGCAAAAATAAAAAAGCAAACAAAAATCTAAGGAGGAGCAGTGAGAAACAAGAGTCAGAAAAGTTATAGAGAAGACTAGGATATTAGTGGAAGGGAGAAATCTGAATGGATTTAACAAGCAAATAAATCATGACTTCTGAAAGTGTAGTGTTAGGATGGACACCACAGCACAAATGTTTATAGAAGTGACTAAAAGATAATAGAATGGAAGCAAAGTGTTGTCCGTTTTCTGGAGCTGTTTGATAAAGAGATAAAAGAAAAACAGGATGTTAACTTGTCTAAGTTTATTAAGCTCAAGGAAAATAGGTCCTTCCAAGATCTGGAAGATTTGTACATATGTGAAGGTAAAAGGGATTGAATCCAAGACATATTCCAACTTGCCCTTAGGAAGGGTATTAATGCAATAAATTAAAATTGGCAACAGTAGTTTATTCTTTGTATTAGTATTATCTATATTTGCTTACTTTTCCTAACTTTCTGTTCTTATTGCATCTCACACATGCATAGCTGTAATTTGTAGAGTATGGAGCTAATGAAGACAATGTTCGTGTAGAGGATAATTGGCTTTGTAGAGAGAAAAGTTCCGTTCTGTGGGCCTAGATTGCACTTTTAATCTTTGCCAGCTGTTTTAAAAAAATATATTCTGTCAGTCAGAAGTGGAACCATGCAAGAAATCACAGATGGCTTAGAGCAAACTAACAATGACTTGGAAACAGCAAAGTACATTGTTATTAATGGTAGATATGACAGTCATATCCTATACAAAAGACAATGCATTTTCTATTTCATATTCAACCATTGTTTGCAAAGGACCTAAGTTGTTTTTAAAGTCTCTAAAGAAAATAAAGATAATTGATGTTTGGGGTTTTGCTTACCAAGAACATGGCCTCAGATTCACATAGTTTAAGTATAGACCTTGCCATAAAATGCTTGTCACTTAATGGAAATGTTTGCATATTGTTTTCCTCATGTTATTTCATTTAGATTGAATAAAATATCAAAATATCCTCATGGATAGACCAGGTGTTATGATATGATCTTTTTTTTTTTTTTTAATCTTCATTTTATTGAGATATATTCACATACCACGCAGTCATACAAAACAAATCGTACTTTCGATTGTTTACAGTACCATTACATAGTGGTACATTCATCACCCAAATCAATCCCTGACACCTTCATTAGCACACACACAAAAATAACAAGAATAATAATTAGAGTGAAAAAGAGCAATTGAAGTAAAAAAGAACACTGGGTACCTTTGTCTGTTTGTTTCCTTCCCCTATTTTTCTACTCATCCATCCTTAAACTAGACAAAGTGGAGTGTGGTCCTTATGGCTTTCCCAATCCCATTGTCACCCCTCATAAGCTACATTTTTATACAACTGTCTTCGAGATTCATTGGCTTAGCTAGAGAGACAGGGCCACATCTGAGCAACAAAGAGGCATTCGGGAGGAGGCTCTTAGGCACAACCATAGGGAGGCCTAGCCTCTCCTTTGCAGCAACCGTCTTCCCAAGGGTAAAACCTGTGGTAGAGGGCTCAACCCATGAAACCACCAGTCCCCTATGTCTGTGGTCATGTTAGCAACCATGGAGGTGGGGTAGGCGAATACCCCTGCATTCTCCACAGGCTCCTCAAGGGGGCACTACATCTTTTTTTTTTCCTTGTTTTTCTTTTCTTCTTTTTTTTTTTAACTTTCCCTTCTTTTTTAAATCAACTGTATGAAAAAAAAGTTAAAAAGAAAACAAACATACAATAAAAGAACATTTCAAAGAGACCATAACAAGGGAGTAAGAAAAAGACAACTAACCTAAGATAACTGCTTTACTTCCAACATGTTCCTACTTTACCCCAAGAAAGTTACCTAATATAGCAGCATTTCTGTGAAGTTGTTCCTACTATATCCATCAGAAATTAACAGACCATAGTCATTCCTGGGCATCCCCAGAACGTTAAATAGCTTATCTGTTCTTCTTGGATTATTGTTCCCCCTTCCTTAATCGCTCTCTATTGCTAGTTCCCCTACATTCTACATTATAAGCCATTTGTTTTACATTTTTCAAAGTTCACATTAGTGGTAGCATATAATATTTTTCTTTTTGTGCCTGGCTTATTTCGCTCAGCATTATGTCTTCAAGGTTCATCCATGTTGTCATATGTTTCACGAGATCGTTCCTTCTTACTGCCGTGTAGTATTCCATCATGTGTATATACCACATTTTATTTATCCACTCATCTGTTGAAGGACATTTGGGTTGTTTCCATCTCTTGGCAATTGTGAATAATGCTGCTATGAACATTGGCGTGCAGATACCTGTTCGTGTCACTGCTTTCCGATCTTCCGGGTATATACCGAGAAGTGCAATCGCTGGATCGAATGGTAACTCTATATCTAGTTTTCTAAGGAACTGCCAGACTGACTTCCAGAGTGGCTGAACCATTATACAGTCCCACCGACAATGAATAAGAGTTCCAATTTCTCCACATCCCCTCCAGCATTTGTAGTTTCCTGTTTGTTTAATGGCAGCCATTCTAACCGGTGTTAGATGGTATCTCATTGTGGTCTTAATTTGCATCTCTCTAATAGCTAGTGAAGCTGAACATTTTTTCATGTGTTTCTTGGCCATTTGTATTTCCTCTTCAGAGAACTGTCTTTTCATATCTTTTGCCCATTTTATAATTGGGCTGTCTGTACTATTGTCATTGAGTTGTAGGATTTCTTTATATATGCAAGATATCAGTCTTTTGTCAGATACATGGTTTCCAAAAATTTTTTCCCATTGAGTTGGCTGCCTCTTTACCTTTTTGAGAAATTCCTTTGAGGTGCAGAAACTTCTAAGCTTGAGGAGTTCCCATTTATCTATTTTCTCTTTTGTTGCTTGTGCTTTGGGTGTAAAGTCTAGGAAGTGGCCGCCTAATACAAGGTCTTGAAGATGTTTTCCTACATTATCTTCTAGGAGTTTTATGGTACTTTCTTTTATATTGAGATCTTTGGTCCATTTTGAGTTAATTTTTGTGTAGGGGGTGAGGTAGGGGTCCTCTTTCATTCTTTTGGATATGGATATCCAACTCTCCCAGCCCCATTTGTTGAAAAGACCATTATGACTCAGTTCAGTGACTTTGGGGGCCTTATCAAAGATCAGTCGGCCATAGATCTGAGGGTCTGTCTCCGAATTCTCAATTCGATTCCATTGATCTATATGTCTATCTTTGTGCCAGTACCATGCTGTTTTGGCAACTGTGGCTTTATAATAAGCTTCAAAGTCAGGGAGTGTAAGTCCTCCCACTTCGTTTTTCTTTTTTAGAGTGTCTTTAGCAATTCGAGGCATCTTCCCTTTCCAAATGAATTTGATAACTAGCTTTTCCAAGTCTGCAAAGTAGGTTGTTGGAATTTTGATTGGGATTGCATTGAATCTGTAGATGAGTTTGGGTAGAATTGACATCTTAATGACATTTAGTCTTCCTATCCATGAACATGGAATATTTTTCCATCTTTTAAGGTCCCCTTCTATTTCTTTTAGTAGAGTTATGTAGTTTTCTTTGTATAGGTCTTTTACATCTTTGGTTAAGTTTATTCCTAGGTACTTGATTTTTTTAGTTGCTATTGAAAATGGTATCTTTTTCTTGAGTGTCTCTTCAGTTTGTTCATTTCTAGCATATAGAAACATTACTGACTTATGTGCATTAACCTTGTATCCCGCTACTTTGCTAAATTTGTTTATTAGCTCTAGTAGCTGTATCGTCGATTTCTCAGGGTTTTCTAGATATAAGATCATATCATCTGCAAACAATGACAGTTTTACTTCTTCTTTTCCAATTAGGATGCCTTTTATTTCTTTGTCTTGCCGGATTGCCCTGGCTAGCACTTCCAGCACAATGTTGAATAACAGTGGTGATAGCGGGCATCCTTGTCTTGTTCCTGATCTTAGAGGGAAGGCTTTCAGTCTCTCACCATTGAGTACTATGCTGGCTGTGGGTTTTTCATATATGCTCTTTATCATGTTGAGGAAGTTTCCTTCAATTCCTACCTTTTGAAGTGTTTTTATCAAAAAGGGATGTTGGATTTTGTCAAATGCTTTTTCAGCATCTATTGAGATGATCAATTGATTTTTCCCTTTTGACTTGTTAATGTGTTGTAATACATTGATTGATTTTCTTATGTTGAACCATCCTTGCATGCCTGGAATAAACCCCACTTGGTCATGGTGTATGATTTTTTTAATGTGTCTTTGGATTCGATTTGCAAGTATTTTGTTGAGGATTTTTGCATCTATATTCATTAGGGAGATTGGCCGGTAGTTTTCCTTTTTGTAGCATCTTTGCCTGGTTTTGGTATTAGATTGATGTTAGCTTCATAAAATGAGTTAGGTAGTGTTCCATTTTCTTCAATGTTTTGAAAGAGTTTGAGTAAGATTGGTGTCAGTTCTTTCTGGAAAGTTTGGTAGAATTCCCCTGTGAAGCCATCTGGCCCTGGGCATTTATTTGTGGGAAGATTTTTGATGACTGATTGGATCTCTTTGCTTGTGATGGGTTGGTTGAGGTCTTCTATTTCTTCTCTGGTCAGTCTAGGTTGTTCATATGTTTCCAGGAAATTGTCCTTTTCCTCTACATTATCCAGTTTGTTGCCATACAGTTGTTCATAGTATCCTCTTATAATTTTTTTAATTTCTTCAGGATCTGCAGTTATGTCACCTTTTTCATTCATTATTTTGTTTATATGGGTCTTCTCTCTTTTTGATTTTGTCAGTCTAGCTAGGGGCTTGTCAATCTTGTTGATCTTCTCAAAGAACCAACTTTTGGTGATATTTATCCTCTCTATTGTTTTTTTGTTCTCTATGTCATTTATTTCTGCTTTAATCCTTGTTATTTCTTTTCTTCTACTTGGTTTAGGATTGATTTGCTGTTCATTTTCTAGCTTCTTCAGTTGATCCATTAGTTCTTTGATTTTGGCTCTTTCTTCCTTTTTAATATATGTGTTTAGTGCTATAAATTTCCCCCTCAGCACTGCTTTTGCTGCATCCCATAGGTTTTGGTATGTTGTGTTCTCATTTTCATTCGTCTCTATATATTTAGCAATTTCTCTTGCTATTTCTTCTTTAACCCACTGATTGTTTAGGAGTGTGTTGTTTAACCTCCAGGTATTTGTGAATTTTCTAAGTCTCTGATGGTTATTGACTTCTAATTGTATTCCATTGTGGTCAGAGAATGTGCTTTGAATAATTTCAATCTTTTTAAATTTATTGAGGCTTGTTTTATGTCCCAGTATATGATCTATTCTGGAGAAAGTTCCGTGAGCACTAGAAAAGTATGTGTATCCTGGTGATTTGGGATGTAATGTCCTGTAGATGTCTGTTAAATCTAATTCATTTATCAGATTGTTTAGGTTTTCAATTTCCTTATTGGTCTTCTGTCTGGTTGATCTATCTATAGGAGAGAGTGATGTGTTGAAGTCTCCCACAATTATTGTGGAAACATCAATTGCTTCCTTTAGTTTTGCCAGTGTTTCTCTCATGTATTTTTTGGCACCTTGATTGGGTGCATAGACATTTATGATTGTTATTTCTTCTTGCTGAATTGCCCCTTTTATTAGTACGTAGTGGCCTTCTTTGTCTCTCAAAACATCCCTGCATTTGAAGTCTATTTTATCTGAGATTAATATTGCTACACCTGCTTTCTTTTGGCTGTAGCTTGCATGAAATATTTTTTTCCATCCTTTCACTTTCAGTTTCTTTGTGTCCCTGTGTCTAAGATGAGTCTCTTGTATGCAACATATTGATAGTTCATTTTTTTTGATCCATTCTGCGAATCTATATCTTTTAATTGGGGAGTTTAATCCATTTACATTCAACGTTATAACCGTGAAGGCATTTCTTGAATCAGCCATCTTATCCTTTGGTTTGTGTTTGTCATATATATTTTTCCCCACTCTCTATTAATATCCTTTATTGTACTCATACCGAATTTCTTTAGTACTGAACCTTTCTCCAAGTCTCTCTGTCCTTTCTTTGTTTCTCTGTCTGTAGGGCTTCCTTGAGTATCTCCAGTAGGGCAGGTCTCTTGTTAGCAAATTCTCTCAGCATTTGTTTGTCTGTGAAAAATTTAAGCTCTCCCTCAAATTTGAAGGAGAGCTTTGCTGGATAAAGTATTCTTGGCTGGAAATTTTTCTCACTCAGAATTTTAAATATATCGTGCCACTGCCTTCTCACCTCCATGGTGGCTGCTGAGTAGTCACTACTTAGTCTTATGCTGTTTCCTTTGTATGTGGTGAATTGCTTTTCTCTTGCTGCTTTCAGAACTTGTTCCTTCTCTTCTGTGTTTGACAGTGTGATCAGTATATGTCTCAGAGTGGGTTTATTTGGATTTATTCTATTTGGAGTTCGCTGAGCATTTATGATTTGTGTATTTATGTTGTTTAGAAGATTTGGGAAGTTTTCCCCAACAATTTCTTTGAATACTCTTCCTAGACTTTTACCCTTTTCTTCCCCTTCTGGGACACCAATGAGTCTTATATTTGGACGTTTCATATTATCTATCATATCCCTGAGGTCCATTTCGATTTTTTCAATTTTTTTCCCCATTCTTTCTTTTATGCTTTCATTTTCCATTCTGTCATCTTCCAGGTCACTGATTCGTTGTTCAACTTCCTCTAGTCTTGTACTATGAGTGTCCAGAATCTTTTTAATTTGGTCAACAGTTTCTTTAATTTCCATAAGATCATCCATTTTTTTATTTAGTCTTGCAATGTCTTCTTTATGCTCTTCTAGGGTCTTCTTGATTTCCTTTGTCTCCTGTACTATGGTCTCATTGTTCATCTTTAGTTCTTTGAGTAGCTGCTCTAGGTGCTGTGTCTCTTCTGGTCTTTTGATTTGGGTGCTTGGGCTTGGGTTATCCATATCGTCTGGTTTTTTCATATGCTTTATAATTTTCTGTTGTTTTTGGCCTCGTGGCATTTGCTGAACTTGATAAGGTTCTTTTAGGATTTGTAGACCAATTGAAGTCCTTATCTCTAATTTATCAGATCTACAGCTTCGTGGAGTACACTTTCTCTAACTAACCAGCAGGTGGCGTCCACGAGCCACCTGTTCTCCACAAGCTAGTTCTCCCCTGCTTAGCCTTTTTGGTGAGTGGGGGAGTGAGTCTTGTGGGGTCCAATTGGTGTACCAAGCTTGCGTGTGTAGTTGGTGTTGCTTGCTGTGTATATGGGGCATGTTTCTGGGCAGTCAGGGAGGGGGGGGGTGGCTCTAACAATCAAATCTCCCTGGTGATCCCAGAGTTTTAAAGCTGCTGCAATACTCTAATCCTTCAGTTCAGTCCTGCCACAGTTTGTCTCTGCCAGTGACCCACAAGTCCTTGGTATTGGCGTATGGCTCCTGAGACTTGCAAGTGGGCCCCTCTTCCAGGCCGTGCACCCCGGGTCCTCTGTTGAGGGATGACTGTGCTATGTCACAGGTGACTGCCGTCCCCCCAGGGCAGTTCTGGGCTGCTGGGCTGTGTAGGGAGGCTCCCAGTCTGCTGAAATGATGGCTGAATGGGGCTTTGTTAATTCTCACTGCTCTGCCTTCCCAACTCTGGGACAATCAGCTGAGGTTGCAGGGAAGGCTAATGTCCACGCCCAGTTTTGTGGTGTGTGCCTGTTATTTGAAGCACTTCCGTCACACTGGGTTGTCTGGGGCAGTTCTGGGCTATGGGGCTGGCGATGGGCAGGAGTGTTTCCTGTCCACCAGGATGATGGCTGTGAGCGGACACCCCCCCCTTTTCTTGGGAAGTTGTGGTGTTTAGTGAATTTTCTCAGCCACTGGATTATTGCCTTTTTTCTCAGAGCTCTCCTAGTTCTGCTCTTGTCTTGACCTGCCCAAATTGCAAGTCTTTGAAGCTTTCTGTATTGGGCTTCTTAGAGTAATTGTTTTAGAAAAAGAAAAAAGGATTAAAAAAAAAAAAAGAAAAAAAAGGCCCTCCTCAGAGATCTAATGGGTTATTGAAATGCTAAGAGACAAAGCAACCAGGGCCATGAAGGAAAGGTCCACAGGGCAGAGAGATCAGCTTTTCTTCGGGATTTGCATATGCGCCTCAGGGCCCTTCCCCTTTCTATGTTCACCAGAACTCCAAAAATCCTCCGCTTTTATTTTGGAGTTTTTCGTGTTGTTTTTTTTTCTATGCCTGTCTCCTCTCTGCTGGGCTGGCTGCTCTCAGATTCTCTGGTGTCTGGTCTCAGTCTATCTATGGTTGGAGTTTGGATCAGTAGAATGAGTTTCCAATAAGGGCAGCCACTGCAGTTCTCCCTTCTCCTTCCCGGAGCTGACAGCCCCTCTTCCCACGGGACTGAGCCTGGCAGGGAGGGGCGCGGGTCCCCTGGCCGCAAAAACTTACAGATTTCGCTGATCTCAGCAGTTCCACGTTTTCATGAGTGTTGTATGAAGTATGCCCAAAGTCACATTGCTCTATGGTGTCCAGTCCACGCAGTTCCTGGCTTTCTACCTACTTTCCTAGAGGAGTAACTAAAACATACAGGTCACCAGTCTGCCATCTTGCCCCGCCTCCCCTGTTTCGATATGATCTTTTATAATTTTTATTCTTTTTGATCATGAGTCATCCTGCCGTGGTTTGAATAAAATAGGCAATTACTTGAAAATGGTCTTTTACATTCCATAGTTCTAACATCATTGTGATTTTTTTGTTTGAAATAGGAACATTTAAATCCAGCTGGGCTTTTCTTAAAGATGAAAATCCTGTTGAAAGGCGAAAAAGCTAATGAAGAACTTCTTGAAGGTATGTATCATCACAGTGTGTGAAGAGCACACAATTTTGAAATATACCACCAATTTGTTGCATATAATATAACAGTAGGTATAATTTGATGCTGGCTAAGAAGAAAACTGATAACATATGAAATGCAGAAGACTGCCAGACAGGAAGAAAGAGAAAAAAGAGAGAATAGTAGGCAAATTTAAAAGGTGGTTAAAAAAGAGCTGAATAAAAGTGATTAGATATTTTTTAGTCTAGCGGAGTATTGCAGCTGCCCAACTCTTCTGAAGTTGTCTACCACCACGAAGAAAAATTACCTATTGATAGAAAAAGCTTTTGGAATGCTATGCTTTTTGTAATTACTGGTATAAACATTGCTATTTGTTTAGTCAGGATTCTCAAGGGACTAGAATATACATACTGCAAAATAAACATCCTGATATAAGCTGTGGGTCATAGGGCAAGTCACTTAATTTTTCTGTGCTTCAGTTTTTCTTCATCTTTAAAAGGGATATTATAATAATAGTATCTACTTCATTGTGTTGTCTGAGACTCTTATGAGAAAATATATGTAAAGAATTTAGCACATAGTTAGTGGGCAATACATGTTACCTATTGTTGTAGTTAGTCATTATTACTATTATTACTCTATATAGATGTATTGGGTGAAGCAAAATCTCCCTATTCACAATGGCCCTTAACAGTATTTAAATGTCTGTTTATTCATAAAAATATTTGCTCTAAATTCTAAGGTACACATGCTTTAATGTATTAAAATCTTATAGAGCTGCATTATTTGTACCATATAAAATTATGTTAGCAAAATTACTGATCATCCAATGAATAACAACATTTCATTCGGATTTTGACGATAATGAAATTTGGCAGTAATCCTAAATTTAGTGCTAATGTAGTACAGCTGAATCTTTCTTTGATGTCTAGAATCCTACCAGTCACTTAAGAAGCCTCTGAAGCTCAAAGGTATTATAGGATTCCACATATCTAGATAACAGTATCTCCACATACACAGATTAAATGTTATAAACCAGGAAAATAACTCCACATCTTTTGCACTAGGGGAATAATAAACCAGCTAACTACTTTAAGGAATAGACTTACTCAAACTGATATAGGAAGACCAAAGAGATTATTGTGGTCACTTCATTTAAAGTTGACTAGTTTTGGACTGAAATTCACCATTAAAGTTTTTATCCAACTGTAGATAAGAAGTAGAGCTAAAATGAAGTTATTCTTTATTCCCAGATTGATTTTACTTAACTAAATCTAGCACTCCTAATATTTAGAGTAGTGAAGTTACGTCAGTTGTCGTTTGGTTACAAATCAGTCGACTTCCCTGAACCCAAGTTTTCTATAGTTTAAAATAATAAAATAGTTTTTACTTGGTTATATTGAGAGAGTATATGAAAGTTGCATTTTGATAGTCTTCATTTCTTTATTAGTGAAAGTACTTCACTATTAGAATGAATGGTTAACCTAATTGCTGGCATTAGAATTTCACTGGTATTTTTTATAGTATAAAAATTGAAAATATGTATTATTATGAAAGGGTAGTACATACTCATTAAGAAAATTTTGAGAAAATACTAAAAATACCCCATAGTCTGACCGTATACTAGGATATAAGTTCCCTGACAGCAGGGGTTTTTGTGTGTTTTGCTCACTGCTAAATTCCTAGCACTGAGCACAGTGCCTGACTCAGAGAAGACACTCATTTAATATTTGTTGAATAAATAACTGAATCTAAACACAATCACTTTTAGCAATTTGATTATTCATTTTCAGTATTTTTCTTATCTTAGTTTATTCTGTTTATATACTGAATTGTGATCGTATAGTAAATGCAACCTTGTTTCCTGATTTTTCACTTACTCTCTAAACATTTAAAAGTATTAGTGTGTACTCATTTTTTCCTTACTTCATACTCAACAATTTCAATTGCTGCATAATAGTTTATCACTTTTCTATACGGACACCCAGAATATATTTCCTTTTTATTGTTTTTATATCTTACTTTGCTTTTAACATCTTTGTTCGTAAACATTTTTCCACATTTATTCAAGATGGTTTTTGAGAAGTACAATTATTGAAGTAAAGGGCATAACAGCAATAGCTGCTGCTATTTATTGAATGCTCACTAAGTGCTAGATGCTTTGCTATGTACTTAAGTACATTATCTCATTTAATGCTCTCAACAACCGGGAAAGTTTGGTGATATGTTCCCCATTTTACGGATGACAAAACTAAGATACAGAAAAATTAAGTAACATGCTATGGCCATACAGATAGTAAACAGTTTCAAATTTACGTCTGGCTGACTTCCGATCCCAGACTCTTAACCACTGTGTTCTTGATGCATATAGTATCGCCAAATTGCTTTTTAAAAGGATTGTATCAGTTTACTTTGCCATCCATACAAGAGTGCCTATTTCACTGCACTCTTTCTAGCTTTGCATATTACTGCTTTTAAAAAAATACTTAGATAATTTGCTAGGCAAAACATGGTATATAGAAAACATTGAATAAGTAGATTTTGAATAGAGGAAAATTATTGAAATCAGCTAAGCATCCTCAAAAAAGAAACTGATGTGAATTTTTTTTTCTCTTGGTTAGCTGCCATGGAAATGCTACATCTTGACATGTCTTTAGACTTCTGTCTGAACATTACTAAACTGCTGATGGATCATGAAAGGTACAGAAGAATTGATTTCACTTTCTCTAAAGACTAACATTTTCCTAAGGTTTCTTTTAACATATGTTAATTAGATATATTAAGACCCATTTTCAGAGAGTACAATATTTGCCAATGTGCTGATCAAGGTAGAAGATGGAACTGCTTGTTTAATAACTTAAACAGTAAAGTTAATTTTAAAATTTACATTGGAATTTTAAAAAGGAAATAAAATGAAACAGGAATAAGATAGTCGGGGTTTTATAAACCAGGAGTTAGCTAGGTAAACCTGCAGGCCAGTGTCATGTGGAGTAGGAAGGGGCACGAGAAAGTACAGTTCTGCAAGTGATATATCTCTTTAGCTCCATCTTTGTGGGATCAATACAGTCAAAAGAGGCCTTAAAGTTCTTCTATACCAGTGGTTCTCAAACTTTTGTATGCATCAGAATCACTGGGCAATAAGCTTATGAAAAGATGCTCAACATAATTAGCAATCAGGGGAATGCAAATCAAAATGACATTGAGGTAGCAGTTCACACCTAGTGTAATAAAAAGGACAGAAAAATAAAAGTGCCATTGAAGAAGTGGAGAAATTGGAACCCACATACACTGCTGATTGGTGCATAAAATGGTGCTGCCACTTTGGAAAACAGTCTGGCAGTTCCTCAAAAAGCTAAAACAATTACCATATGACTCAGCAGTTTCCCTCCTAGGTATTTACCCAAGAGAATTGAAAAGAAATAGCCACACAAAAACTTGTTCATGTATATTCTTAGCATCATTATTCATAATAGCCAAAGAGTAGAAAGAACCCAAATGTCCATCAACTGATGAATGGTTAAAGAATATGTGGTATATTCATGCAATGAAATATTATTCAGCAATAAAAAAATGAAATACTGAAACATGCAACAACCTGGATGGACCTTGAAATCATTATGCCAACTGAAAGAAGTCAATTACAGAAGACCACATCCTGTATTATATCATTTATATGATATGTCTAGAATAGGCAAATTTGTGGAGATGGAAAGATTAATAGTTGCTTAGGGCTTAGGGAGTTGGGGAGAAATGGGAGTGACTGTTAATGGATATAGAGGCTTTTTTGAGGAGTGATAAAGGTGTTCTGAAATTGATTATAGTGATGGTTGTATACATTTGTAAATATACTAAAAACCATTGAGTTGTATAAATGGGTGAATTATATATTATGCGAATTATATCTCAATAAAGCTGTTATAAAAATTCACTTAGGGAACTTGATAAAAATATGGAGGTCAGGCCCTTTTTTACTTCAACAAGCCCAGGCCTCTGTATTCTTTATTGATTCTCCTGGTGTTCCAGTTTGCTAATGCTGCCGTTATGCAAAATACTTTTATAAAGGGGATTTATTAGGTCACAGATTGACTATTCTGAGGCCATAAAAGTGTCCAAGTCATCAACAAGAGGATACCTTCACTGAAGAATGGCCAGTGGCATCCAGAACACCTGTCAGCTGGGAAGACACATGGCTGGTGTTTGCTGTTCCTTTGCTCCCGAGTTGCGTTTCAAAGTGGCTTTCTCCAGAATGTCTCTGGGCTCGTCTCGCTTAGCTTCTTCAGCTCCTGTGCATCTAAGCATTTGGGGTCATCTCTTAGCTTCTCTGGAGCCAACTCTGGGCTAGCATCTCCAAACGTCTCCAAGCATCTCAAAGCATCAGCAAGCGTCTCTCCAAAAGTCTGTCTCAGCGGCTCTGAGCTCCTTCTGTCTGTGAGCTCTCTTATAGGACTCCAGTGATTTAATTAAGACCCACCCTGAATGGGCAGGGTCCACATCTCCATGGAAATAATTTAATCAAAGTTCTCGCCCAAAGTTGATTGAGTCACATCTCCATGGAGACACTCAGTCAAAAGATTAATGTCTGCCTTCACAAGATTGCATTGAAGAATATGGCTTTTGGGTGGGACATAATATATCCAAACCAGCATACCTGGTGATTCTGGGAACCACTATTCTAGACCAGAGGTTAGCAAATTTTTTTCTATAAAGGGTCAGTTAGTAAATATTTTAGGCTTTGTAACACATAGATTCTCTGTCAGCCTACTCAACTCTGCTGTTGTAGTGTGAAAGCAGCCCTAGATGACGTAAATGAATGGATGTAGCTGTGTTCCATTAAAAGTTTATTTACAAAAACAGCTGGCCAGCTAGATTTGACCCATAGGCTATAGTTTGCCAATCTTTGTTCTAGACCAATCCTCCACAAACTTCCTGGATGAAAAATCATTGAGCCTCTCCTGGAATATCTCTATATTTTTACAAAGCTGAAACAGAAAAAATTTTCCTCATATAAAATTGATACATGTTTTCCAGTAGTTTTTACTTCTGCTAGTTCTGCCATATGGTAAATCTGTCACCTGACAACTCATCATATATTATCCCAGTTCATTCTCACATTGTTTATGATGTCGTCAATTTCTGGGTGAATTTCAATTTGTCATTGAACACGGTACTCCAGGTGCAACCTAACCAACAGTGTATACCTTTCATATTCTAAATGTTCTAAACCTGCACCTCCCGAATATGATAACCACGTAATAGCTATAGGCAGCTATTTAAATTTAAATTTTTTAAACATTTTTTATTGAAATATATTCACATACCATACAATCACCCAAAGTGTAAAACAGTTGTTCACAGTATCATCATATAGTTGTGCATTCATCACAATCAATTTTTGAACATTTTCATTACTCCAAAAAATAAAAATAAGAATTAAAAATGAAAGCAAAAAGAACACCCAAAACGTTCCGTACTCCTTTTCCCCCATATTATTCATTTACTTTTTTTCCCAATGTTTCTACTCATTTGTCCATAAACTGGGTAAAGGGAGGGTGAGCCATAAGGTTTTCACAATCACACAGTCACACCATATAAGCTACATAGTTATATGCTCACCTTCAAGAATCAAGGATACTGGATTGCAGTTAACAGTTTCAGATATTTCCTTCTACTATTCTAATAAACTAAAAACCAAAAAAGGAATATATGTGTGTGTGTGTATATATATATATATCTATCACGTAAGAGTTACCTCCAGAATGACCTCTTGACTCCATTTGAAATCTCTCAGCCACTGAAACTTTATTTTGTTTCATTTCTCTTCCCCCTTTTGGTCCGGAAGGCTTTCTCAATCACATGATGCAGAGTCCAGGCTCATCCCCGGGAGTCATGTCCCATGTTGCCAGGGAGACTTACATCCCTGAGAGTCATGTCCCACGTAGCGGGGAGGGCAGTGAGTTTACCGGCCAAGTGGGCTTAGAGAGAGAGGCCGCATCTTAGCAACAAAAGAGGTTCTCTGGGGGTGACTCTTAGGCACAATTATAAGTAGGTTTAGCCTCTCCTTTGCAGTAACAAGCTTCATAAGGGCAAGCCCCAAGATGGAGGGCTCTGCCTTTAAATTGGTAGTCCCCACTGCTTGTGAGAATATTAGTAATTCCCCAGGTGGGGAAGTTTAATATTTCCACATTTTCCCCAGTCCCTCAAGGGAGTTTTGCAAATACATTTTTATTCTCTGTCCAAATTCTTCTGAGCTATATCAGGGCTTCACACTAACCTGAACAAACCAACCAGATCTGACTTCCTATTCAGTGTTCCATGTAATTATGGTATTTGAGTAAAGTAACCACACAAGTTAAATTATATAGTGTGCTACAGAAAATATAGATTTTGCACCAAATAAACTTCTCTTCCTTTGGTCTCACACAGCAGTTGAAGTTTTAAAGCACCGTCGATATCATCCTTTACCCTTCAGTCTGATTTACCTTATCCCAACTAAGTCCATTTCATTCATATCTCTAATTGAAGTTTGATCTCTTTTTCAGCCTCTTTAACATTTTTTGTATGTGGTAATGCTGACATTCATAGCTACCAAACTCTGGCTCTGGGTCTCAGGCGTCACACAGATACCCAAAGTTCCAAGGACAGACCAGGTTATACACTAAGAGCTCCTAAGAGCTCAGCATCTCAGAATTTAGAAATAACCATTACAACTCAGGAATAGATGTAAACTGCTGTAAAAATTTACAATCTAGGAACCTTTACCATAAGCCTTCCCCTAATAACCTCTGATCTCAGATTCAATTCTCAGAGTTTGCACAGTGTAGTTAGTCCATATTAGTGAGCTGGTATAATTTTTCTTTTCTGGTTTATTTCACTCAACATACTGTCCTCAAGGTCCATTCACCTAGTTGCATACCTCACAACTTCATTCCTTCTTGTAGCCACTCAATATTCCATTGCATGTATGCACCACAATTCCCCATTCTGTTCATCAGTCAGTGTACCCTTAGGCCACCTCCATCCGTTGTGAATTGTGAATACTGCCACCATAAACACCAGTATGCAAATATCCATTCATGTCCCTGCTCTCAGTTCTTCCAAGTATATACTCAATAATGGGGTTGCAGGGCCATATGGCAACCCCAGACTTAGCTCCCTGTGGAACCACCACACTGTTCTCCAGATGGGCTGCAGCATTCTACTTCCTCACCAATAGTGATTAGGTACATCCCTCCATCCACATTTTCTCCAGTACTTGTATCCCTGTGTTTATTTTTTAAACAGTTTTATTCACATGCCATATATTCTTTCCTAAGTAAACAATCAGTGGTTCCTGGTATAGTCACATAGTTATGCATTCACTTCCATAATCTATGTGAGGACATTTCCATTTCTTCTACAAGGAAAGAGGAAGAGGGGGAAAAAGAAAAAAGACAAAAAAATAAAAGAAAAAATGAAATACATTTAAAAGGTCAGACAGCAACACCACTGCCAAGAATCCCCTACCCCTCCCTTATCCCCTCTTATTGACATTTAACTTTGGTATATTGCCTTTGTTACCATTAATTGGAGCATATTACTATGATACTGTTAACTATAGACTCTAGTTTGCAGTGATTGTATTTTTCCCCAATAACATCCCATTCTCAAACCTTCATTTGTTCTCCCTCATGTAAAAACATTCTTATATTTGTACACTTAATCACCATCATTGACCACTCTAAGTTTCACTAAGTTATTGAGTCCCAGATTAACTTCTGTCTTTCCTTCTGGTGTCATACATGCCTCTAACCTTCCTCTTTCAACTGCACTCACAGTCATCTTTGTTCAGTGTACTTACACTATTGTGCTGCCATTACACAGTATTGTGCTATCCATTTCTGGATCTATATAATCAATCCTATTGAACATTCTGTACTCCTTCTTCAGCATCAAGTGCCCAATCTCTATCCTATTTCTATCTGCTAATAACCTGTGTTCTCAGCTTTAACTACCGAAGTTTGCTTATTAATATTAGTTCATATTATTGAGACCATACAATATTTGTCCTTTTGTTTCTGGCTAATTTCACTCAACATAACATCCTCAGGGTTCATTCACGGAGTTGTTATATGCTCCATGACTTTATTCTGTCTTCCATCTGCGTAATATTCCATCGTATGTATATACCACAGTTTGTTTATTTACTTGTCTGTTGATGGACATTTGGGCTGTTTCCATCTCTTGGCCATCATGAATAATGCCGTTATAAACATCGGTTTACAAATATCTGTTCGTGTCCCATCTTTCAATTCCTCTGAGTATATACCTTGTAGTAGGATTGCTGGATCATATGGCAATTCTGTACTTAGCTTCCTGAGGAACCGCCACACTGCCTTCCAGAGTGGTTGCACCATTCTGCGTTCCCACCAACAGTGAATAAGTGTGCCTTTGTCCACATCCTCTCCGGCACTTGTAATTTTCTGTTTTTTTTGATAATGGCCATTCTAGTAGGTGTGAGATGATATCTCATTTTGATTTTGATTTGCATTTCCCTAATAGCCAGTGAAGTTGAGCATGATTTACCAAGTAGATATATAGGAAATTTCATAAGTTGTTATGCGTTATAGTACCATAGTTTCAGTTATTTCCTTACTGTGAAATATAACATATAAACAAAAAGGTATAGCTTTTAAATTACAATTAAATAGTTAAATTATAATTTAACAGGTAGCTATAGAACATATTTCAAAGGATGCTATGTGCTACAGTTCCACCATTTCAATTCCTTCCTTCTAGCTATTCTAATATCCTAGTAACTAAGAAAATGAAAATTATATAAAGATTCAGTATTCATAATCTTTTGCTAAATTCCTTCTTGTCTGCTGCTACCCCTTCCTCTAGTTTACTCACTTTCCTGATTGTCAGGGATGCCTAGGCAGTGACCACCCTAACCTGTTCATGTTGAAAAGGGGTGTCAACTTTATGAGCAAAGGGGACACATCTAGTAGATGTTCTTGAAGAGGCTATTGCCTCTGGGTTTGGGGACTTAGCTGGCATAGGAGCAGTCTGAAGGATTTAAGTTTCTGAAGAATAAATGTAGTGAGTGAAACTTTTATAGAGTCTCAGATAGGGATCAGGGTATTCTTTAAGGTTTTGGGGGCCACTGATGATTTTGGCTTATCATATTGTGGTCATTTGGCATATGTAGGTGAAGCTTGCATAGGTGTAACCTCCAGGACAGCCTCTTTACCCTATTTGAATTCTCTTAGCCACTAAAACCTTATTTTGGTGCTTTTCTTTTCCCCCTTTTGGTCAAAAAGGCATTCTTAATCCCTTGATGCCAGAGTAAGGCTCATTCCCAGAATCCATGTCCCACATCTCCAGGAAGGCTCTATTCATCTTGGGGGTCCTGTCCCACATTGGGTGGAGGGAGATGAATTTATTTGCAAAGTTAGGCTTAGAGAGAGAAAGTCTACATTTGATATGGATATCCAGTTCTCAAAACACCATTTATTGAAGAGGCTGCTCTGTCCCAGTTGCATTGGCTTGACCACCTTATCAAAGTTCAGTTGTCCATCAATGAGAGGGTCTATTTTTAAACACTCAATTTTATTCCATTGGTCAGTATATCTATCTTTATGCCAGTACCATGCTGTTTTGACCAGTGTAGCTTTGTAGTACTCTTTAAATTCAGGTAGTGTGAGACATCCCACTTCATTCCTCTTTCTCAAGATATTTTTGACTTATTCAGGGCACCCTGCCCTTCCAACTAAATTTGGTTATTGATTTTTCTGTTTCTCCAAAATAAGTTTTTGGGATTTTAATTAATATTGCATTGAATCTATTAATCAATTTAGGTATAATTGACATCTTAACTATATTTAGTCTTCCAATCCATGAACACGGTATGTCCTTCCATTTATTTAGGTCCTCTGTGACTTCCTTTAGCAATTTCTTGTAGTTTTCTGTGTATTGGTCTTTTGTGGCCTGGGTTAAGTTTGTTACCAAATAACTTATTCTTTTGGTTGCTATTGTAAACAGAATTTTTTTCTTGATCTCCTCATGTTGCTCATTACTAGTGTATAGGAACACTACTGATTTTTGCATGTTGATCTTGTACCCTGCAACTTTGCTGTTTTCAGGATTTCTACATATGAGATCATGTCAACTGCAAACAGTGAGTTTTCCTTCTTCCTCTCCAATTTGGATGCCTTTTATTTCCTTTTCTTGCCTAATTGCTCTAGCTAGAACTTCCAACTCAGTGTTCAGTAACAGTGGTGACAGTGGGCATCCTTGTCTTGTTCCTGATCTTAGAGGGAAAGCTTTCAGTCTTTCCCCATGGAGTATGATGTTAGCTGTGGGTGTTTCATAGATTGTTTTCATCACATTGAGGAAGGTCCCTTCTATTCTTATCCTTTTGAGTGTTTTCATCGAGAAAGGATTCTGAATTTTGTCAAATGCATTTTCTGCATCCATTGAGATGATCATGTGTTTTTTCCACTTTGATTTCTTGATGTGGTTTATTACATTGATGGATTTTATTGTGTCGAGCCATCCTTGCATACCTGGAATATATCCCACTTGTTCAAGGAGTATAATTCTTTTAATGTGCTGATGGATTCAATTTGTGAGTGTTTTGTTGAGGATTTTTGCATCTATATTCATAAAGAAATTGGTCTATAATTTTCTGTTCTTGTAGTATCTTTGGCTTTGGTATTAGGGTGATGTTGGCTTCATAGAATGAGTTAGGTAGCTTTCCCTCTTCAATTTTTTGAAGAGTTTGAGCAGAATTGGCACTAATCCTTTGACTGCTTGGTAGAATTCACATGTGAAGCCATCTGGTCCTGAACTTTTTCTTTTTTTGGAGCTTTTTGATGACTGATTCAATCTCTTTACTTGTGATTGGTTTATTGAGGTCATCTATTTCTTCTTGAGTCAATGTTGGTTTGTTCATGCTTTTGTAGAAAGTTGTCCCTTTTGTCTAAGTTGTCTAGTTTATTAGCATGTAGTTGCTCATAGTATCCTCTCATTATCTCCTCTATTTCTGCGAAGTCAGTAGTCAAGTCCCCTTTCCCATTTCTGATTTTATTTTTATCCTCTCTTTTTTTGTTAGCCTAGCTAAGCATTCATTGTTTTTATTGATTTTCTCAAAGAACCAACTTCTGGTTTTGTTGATTCTATTGATTTCATGTTCTCAATTTCATTTATTTCTATTCTAATCTTTATTATTTCTTTCCTTCTGTTTCCTTTGGGATTAGTTTGCTGTTCTTTCTCTAGTTCCTCCAGGTGAACAGTTAATTCCTCTAATTTTGCTCTTTCTTCTTTTTTAATATAGGCATTTAGAGAAATAAGTTTCCCTCTCAGCACCGACTTTGCTGCATCCCATAAATTTTGATATGTTGTGTTTTCATTTTCATTTGCATCAAGATATTTACTAATTTCTCTTGTAATTTCTTCACTGACCCACTGTTTTTTTGAGTGTGTTGTTTAGCCTCCATTTATTTGTGAATTTTCAAGCCTTCTGCCTGTTATTGATTTCCAACTTCATTCCATCCCATCATGATCTGTAAAAGTGTTTTGTATAATGTCAATATTTTAAAATTTATTGAGACTTGCTTTGTGACCCAATGTGTGGTTCATCCTGGAGAATGATCCATGAGTACTTGAGAAAAATGTGTATCTTGCTATTGTGGGGTGTAAATATTTGTTAAGTCTAACTCATTTATCATTTTATTTGATATGTGTTTCCTTATTGTTCTTCTGTCTAGATGTTCTATCCATTGATGAGAGTGGTGTATTGAAGTCTCCAACTACTAATGTAGAAGTTTCTACTTCTCCCTCCAGTATTGTCAGTGTTTGTCTCATGTATTTGGTGCATAGATATTTATGATTGTTATGTCTTCTTGATGTATTGTCCATTTTATTAATACATTGTGTCCTTCTTTGTCTCTTGTAATTGTTTCACATTTGAAGTCTATTTTGTCTGATATTAGTATAGTTACCCTTGCTATTTTCTGGTTGATGTTTGCATGAAATATCTTTTTCCAACCTTTCACTTCCAACCTGTTTTTGTCCTTTGGTCATAAGCGAGTCTCTTGTAGACAGCATATAGATGGACACTGTTTTTTTATCCACTCTGCCAAACCATGTTTTTTGATTGGCAAGTTTAAGCCATTAACATTTAATGTTATTACTGTAAAGGCATTACTTTATTCAGCCATTTACTTTTGGATTTTATATGTCATGTTTTTTTCTTTCTTTTTACCCTTTCAGTTACCCTTACTGCTAATCTTCATTTCTGCACTCTTCTCCAAGCCTCTCTCTCCTGTCTTTTGCTGTCTGTTTGTAGCAGTCCCTTTAGTATTTCTTGTAGATGAAGTCTCCTGTTTACAAACTCTCTCAGTGTCTGTTTATCTGTAAATATTTTAACTCTCTCTCATTTTTGAAGGACAGTTTTACCAGATATAGGATTCTTGTTTGGCAGTTTTTCTCTTTCAGTATCGTGCATATATCATACCACTGCCTTCTTGCCTTCATGGTTTCTGCTGAGAGATCTGCACTTAGTCTTATCGAGCTTCCCTTGTATGTGATGTAGTCCTTTTCTCTTGCTGCTTTCAGAATTCTCTTTGTCTTTGGCATTTGATAATCTGATTAGTAAGTATTTTGGAGTAGGTCTTTGCAGATCAATTCTTTTGAAGTACGCTGTGCTTCTTGGATCTGTAATTTTATGTCTTTCATAAGAATTGGGAAATTTTTGTTGATTATTTTCTCTATAAGATTCTTTCTGCCCTTTTTCCCTTCTCTTCTCCTTCTGGGACACCTATAACATGTATATTTGTGTGCTTCATTTTATCATTCATTTCCCTGAGACCCTGCTTGTATTTTTCTATTGTATTACTTATCTGTCCTTTTGTGTCTGGAATTTCAGGTATCCTGCCTCTAGTTCACTAATCCTTTCTTCTGCATCTTCAAGTCTGCTCTTGTGTCTCAATTGTGTTTTTCATCCCTTCTGTTGTGCCTTTCATTACCATAAGTTCTGTCATTTGTTTTCTCAAGCTTTCAAGTTCTTCTGTATGGACACCCTGTATCTTCTTTATATCCTTCATCTCTGTTGTCACATTTTCTTTCAACTTGTTGATTTGATTTAGTAGATTTGTTTAAACACCTTTAATTAGTTGTTTCAATTCCTGAATCTCAGTTGAGGTGTTAGTTTTTTTCCTTTGACTGGGCCATATCTTCGTGTTTCCTGGTGTGGCTCATGATTTTTTGTTGTATGTACATCTGATTTTCTTTATTTATTTATTCTGGAGGTCGTTTTCTCTTTTGCCTAGGGTTTTCTTGTTGATTGTCTTTGATCTCCATCTTTTCTTTGTTTCTATTGCTGACCAGTGGTAAGATTGACTCTGCTCCCCCATCTTCTTCCCAAAGTCAGGTACCTACTGTGGTCTACCACATGGATGGGAGGTAGGCACTGGGCACCCCAGCAAGTTCACTGTGTATGGTAAAACAAATCTGCTGGATTCCAGTGGTGCTCTGTTTTTCACCTGCCAGCAAGACCTGCATTTGTTTTAGAGCCCTCCTTTAATGGATGGGTCATCTGTATTTCTCATCCAAAACAGGGCTGGGTTTCTGTGATGGGCGTGTAGACTAGCTCCTGTGGTCCTAAGAAAGGTTCTGGAGCATCTTTTTAAAAGTGTTCAATTCCCTTGCACCTTCTGGACTGTCCAGGAGATGGCGCTGTTCAGTACCTTACTCGTCCGAGCACAGGCTGCATATACACAGGTGAGCTCAACCTGCGGGATTCTTATGCCCTCACTTTGCCAACCAAAATCTGACTCAGTCTGTGGCTCCAGCTGTGGCAGAGGACTCCCTCAGCTGATCCAGTACTCCAGCTGTCCCACAGGCCTGAAAATGGCTGCTGTTTGCTGCTTCCCTCAAGGGTGGGGGAAGGGCTTTCAGACCCATGGCTAGAAACACAGCCTGTCCTCATTTTCTCTGTCTCTTTGTCCTTCACTGAACTGGGCCTTGAAATTCCCTCCCCTCTCCCCCGAGTCTTCAAATGGTAGGGGTGTATCTCACTGCTGTGATTTTATAGTCTGTACCCCTGATGGGAGGGGGACTGTCTGCTGATTTTGTGCCTTTCCCACACTGAGACCGAGTGAGTGGGAGGGGGGAGGACCAGCTGGTCTAGGATGGAAGATTCCTACCTGTTATTTCTTCTCTTTCTTCAATTTGGCATTTGCAAGGTCCTTCAGTTGATATCCTCCTCCAGAATTTCAAACAATTCAGAATTGTCCTTTTTTTCATTGAATCTCCAGAGAGAAGTTTTCAATAGTTGTTTATGTTGCCATGTTGATGGCATCACTTCCCCCATATATTTTGATGCTTTATTATTGTTGCTTTGCATTTATGTCATACTTTTGTTATGATTGATGAAAGAATATTAAAATATTACTCTTTAAGTGTAGTCCATAGTTGACATTACATGTATTTTCCCCATATACCACATTTTTAACACCTTGTAATAGTGTTGTATGTGTTATAATTAATGAAAAACATTCTTACGTTTGTACTATTTACCACAATCCATTGTCCACAACAGGGTTCATTGTGTTATGCAGTCTCATGTTTTATCTTCTAACTTTCCTTCTAGTAACATACATGACCCCATACTTTCCCCTTTCAACCAGAATTATGTTTATGAACAGACCTAATTCAGAACTGTTAATTACACTCCCAATAACATGCTACAATCACCATTATCAATTTCCAAGCACTTACAGTCAACCTAAATAGAAATTCTATGCAAATTAAGCATTAGCTCTCCATTCTCTGCCTCATTCTCTCCCCTGGCAACCTGTATTCTAGATTCTAACTCTGAGTTTTTTATCATATCAGTGAGATCATACAATTTTTGTCCTTTTGTGCCTGGCTTATTTCACATATAATAATGTCTTCAAGGTTCATCCATGTTGTTGGTTGAACCAAAACTTCATTCCCTTTTAATGTTGAATAATATTCCATTGTATGTATATACCACATTTTGTTTATCCAATCATCGGTTAATGGACAGTTCGATTGCTTCAGATTTTTGATAATTGTGAATAATGCCTCTGTGAACAATGATGTGCAAATGTCTGTTCAAGTCCCTGCTTTGAATTCTTTTTAGTTCAGACCTTCAAGTTGGATTGCCAAGTCATATGGTTATTCTATACTTCGCTTCGTGAAGAACCACCAAACCATCTTCCACAGTTGCTACACCATTTTACATTCTCACCAGTAGTGGATGACTGTTCTATTACTCCACATCCTCTTCAACACTAGTAGTTTTCTTTTCTTAAAATAATGGCCTTTCTAGTATCTGTGAAATGATATCTCATTTTGGTTTTGATTTGCATTTCTCTAATAACTAGTGATGTTTGAGCATCTTTTCATTTCCTTTTTAGCCATTTGTATTTCCTCTTTGGAGAGATGTCTATTTAAGTACTTGCCCATTTTTAAATTGTCTTATTACTGTTGAGTTGTAGGATTTCTTTATATAGTCTGTTTATTAAACACTTATAGGATATGTGGTTTCCAAATATTTTCTCCCATTGAGTAGGTTGCCTTTTCACTTTCTTGACAAAGTCCTTTGAAGCACAAAGTATTTACTTTAGAGGAAGTTCTATTTATCTATTTTTTCTTTCAGTTCTTGTGCTTTGGTTGTAGTCTGAGAAACCACTGCCTAGCCCAAGATCTTGAAGATGCTTCCTTACATTTTCTTCTAGGAGTATTATGGTCCTGGTTCTTTTATTTCTGTCTCTGATCCATTTTGAGTTAATTTTTGAATAAAGTATGAGCTAAGGATTTTCTTTCATAATTTTGCATATGGATTTCCAGTTCTCTGAGCACCATTTGTTGAAGAGGCAATTCTGCCCCAGTTGAGTGGACTTGGTGGCTTCCTGAAATATCCATTGGCCATCGATGTGAGGGTCTATTTCTGAATTCTCAATTTGATTACATTGGTAAATATACTTATGTTTATGCCAGTACCATGCTGTTTTGACTACTGTAGCTTTGTAACATGCTTCAAAGACAGAAAGTGTGAGTCCTCCAGCTTTATTCTTCTTTCTCAAGTTGTTTTTGGCTATTTGGGCTCCTTATCCTTCCAAATAAATTTGATAATTGGCTTTTCCATTTTTGCACAGTAGGCTGTTGGAATGTTGATTGGGATTGTATTAAACCTATGAATAAATTTGTGTAGAATTGACAGCAGTATTTAATCTTCCAGTCCATGAACAAGTAATGTCCTTCTATTTATTTATGTCTTCTTTGATTTCTTTTAGCAATATTTTGTGGTTTTCTCTGCAGAAGTCCTTTTCATCCTTGGTTAAATTTATTCCTAGATATTTGATCCTTTTAGTTGCTATTGTAAATGGAATTTTTTTTCTTGATTTCCTCCTTAGATTGCTCATTAGTATTGTATAGAAGCACTACTAATTTTGCGTTTTGATCTTGTATCCCATCACTTTGCTTTACTAATTTATTAGCTCTAGTAGCTTTGTTTTTGATTTTTCAGGACTTTATATAGGATCATGTCATCTGGAAATATTGAAAGTTGTACTTCTTCCTTCCCAATTTGAATGCCTTTTATTTCTTTTTCATGCCTGAGTGCTCTAAGTAGAACTTCTGGCACAATGTTGAATAGCAGTGGTGAAAGTGGGCATCCTTGTCTTGCTCCAGATCTTAGAGTGAAAACTTTCAGTCTTTCACCATTGAGGAGATGTTAGCTGTGGGTTTTTCATATATGCCTTTTATCGTGTTGAAGAGGTTTCCCTTGATTCCTACCTTTTGAAATGTTTTTATCAAGAAAGGATGCTGGATTTTGTCAAATGCTGTTTCTGCATCAGTCAAGATGATTATGTGGTTTTTCTCCTTTGATTTATTAATGTGGTGTATCACATTAATTGATTTTCTTGTGGTAAACCTCCTTTGCATACGTGGGATAAAACCCACTTGGTCGTTGTGTATAATTCTTTTAATGTGCTGTTGGATTCGTTTTGTGAGTATTTTGTTGAGGATTTTTGCCTCTATACTAATTATTGAAATTGGTCTCTAATTTTCTTTTCTTATATTGTCTTTTTCTGGCTTTGGTATTAGGGTAATGTTGGCCTTATAGAATGAGTTAGTTACTGTTCTCTCCTTTTCAATTTTTTGGAAGAGTTTGAACAGGATTGGTATTAATTCTTCTTGGAATGATTGGTAGAATTCATGTGTGAAGCCACCTGGTCCTGGGGTTTTCTTTGTTAGGAGGTTTTTGATGACTGATTCAATCTCTTTGCTTGTAATGGGTTTGTTGAGATCTTCTATTTCTTCTAGATTCATTGAAGGTTGGTTGTTCATGTGTTTCTTGGAATTTGTCCATTTCATCTAAATTTCCTAGTTTGTTGGCATACTGTTGTTCATAGTACCTATTTTTCCCATTGAGTTGGCTGCCTCTTCACCTTTTTGACAAATTCCTTTGAGGTACAGAAACTTCTAAGTTTGAGGAGTTCCTATTTGTCTATTTTTTCTTTTGTTGCTTGTGCTTTGGGTGTAAAGTCTAGGAAGTGGCTGCCTAATACAAGGTCTTGAAGATGTTTCCCTACATTGTCTTCTAGGAGTTTTATGATACTGTCTTTTATATTAAGATCCTTGATCCACTTTGAGTTAATTTTTGTGTAGGGTGTGAGGTAGGGGTCCTCTTTCATTTTTTTGGATATGGATATCCAACTCTCCCAGCCCCATTTGTTGAAAAGACTGTTATGTCCCAGTTCAGTGGCTTTGGGGTTCTTATCCAAGATCAGTCGGCTGTAGATCTGGGGGTCTATCTCTGAATTCTCAATTCGATTCCATTGATCAATATGTGTATCTTTGTGCCTGTACCATGCTGTTTTGACTACTTTGACTTTATAATAAGCTTCAAAGTCAAGGAGTATAAGTCCTCCCACTTCTGTTTTCATTTTTAGAGTGTTTTTAGCAATTCATGGCATCTTCCCTTTCCAGATAAATTTGATAACTAGCTTTTCCAAGTCTGCAAAGTAGGTTGTTGAAATTTTGATTGGGATTGCAATGAGTATTTAGATGAGTTTGGGTAGAATTGACATCTTAATGACATTTAGCCTTCCTATCCATGAACATGGAATATTTTTCCATCTTTTAAGGTCCCCTTCTATTTCTTTTAGTAGAGTTATGTAATTTTCTTTGTATAGGTCTCTTAACATCTTTGGTTAAGTTTATTCCTAGGTACTTGAGTTTTTTCAGTTGCTATTGAAAATGGTATCTTTTTTTGAGTGTCTCTTCACTTTGTTCATTTCTAGCATATAGAATCATTACTGACTTATGTGCATTGATCTTGTATCCTGCTACTTTGCTAAATTTGTTTATTAGCTCTAGCAGCTGTATCATCAATTTCTCAGGGTTTTCCAGATATAAGATCATATCATCTGCAAATAATGACAGTTTTACTTCTTCCTTTCCAATTTGGATGCCTTTTACTTCTTTGTCTTGCCGGATTGCCCTGGCTAGCACATCTAGTACAATGTTGAATAGCAATGGTGACAGTGGGCATCCTTTTCTCATTCCTGATCTTAGAGGGAAGACTTTCAGTCTCTCACCATTGAGTACTGTGCTGGCTGTGGGTTTTTCATATATGCTCTTTGTCATATTGAGGAAGTTTCCTTCAATTCCTTCCTTTTGAAGTGTTTTTATCAAGAAGGGATCTTGAATTTTGTCAAATGCTTTTTCAGCATCTATTGAGATGATCATTTGATTTTTCTCTTTTGCTTTGTTAATGTGCTGTAATACATTGATTGATTTTCTTATGTTGAGCCATCCTTGCATGCCTGGAATGAACTCCACTTGGTTAAGGTGTATGATTTTTTAAATGTGTCTTTAGATTCGATTTGCAAGTATTTTGTTGAGAATTTTTGCGTCTCTATTCATTAGGGAGATTGGCCTGTAGTTTCCCTTTTTTGTAGCATCTTTGCCTGGTTTTGGTATTAGAGTGATGTTAGCTTCATAAAATGTGTTAGGTAGTGTTCCATTTTCTTCAGTGTTTTGAAAGAGTTTGAGTAAGACTGGTGTCAGTTCTTTCTGGAAAGTTTGGTAGAATTTCCCTGTGAAGCTGTCTGGCCCTGGGCATTTATTTGTGGGAAGCTTTTTGATGACTGGATGTCTTTGCTTGTGATTAGTTGGTTGAGGTCTTCTATTTCTTCTCTGGTCAGTGTAGGTTGTTCATATGTTTCCAGGAAATTGTCCATTTCCTCTACATTATCTGTTTTTTGGGCTATAGTTGTTCATAGTATCCTCATATAATTTTTTTAATTTCTTCAGGATCCGCAATAATGTCACCTTTCTCATTCATTATTTTCTGTATCTGGGTCGTCTCTCTTTTGTATTTTGTCAGTCTACCTAGGGGCTTGTCAGTCTTGTTGATCTTCTCAAAGAACCGACTTTTGGTGTGATTTATTCTATTTTTTTTTCTATGTCATTTATTTCTGCTTTAATCCTTGTTATTTGTTTTCTTCCACTTGGTTTAGGATTGGTTTTCTGTTCATTTTCTAGCCTCTTCAGTTGCTCCATTAGTTCTTCGATTTTGGCTCTTTCTTCCTTTTTAATGTATGCGTTTAGTGCTATAAATTTCCCCCTCAGTACTGCTTTTGCTGCATCCCATAAGTTTTGATATGTTGTGTTCTCATTTTCATTTGTCTCTTTATATTTAGCAATTTCTCTTGCTATTTCTTCTTTAACCCACTGATTGTTTAGGTGTGTGTTGTTTAACCTCCAGGTATTTGTGAATTTTCTAAGTCTCTGATGGTTATTGACTTCTAATTGTATTCCATTGTGGTCAGTGAATGTGCTTTGAATAATTTGAATTTTTTTTTTAAATTTATTGAAGCTTGTTTTATGTTCCAGCATATGATCTACTCTGGAGAAATTTCCGTGAGCACTAGAGAAGAATGTGTATCCTGGTGATTTGGGATGTAATGTTCTATATATGTCTGTCAAATCCAATTCATTTATCAGATTGCTTAGGTTTTCAGTTTCCTTATTGGTCTTCTTTCTGGTTGATCTATTTATAGGAGAGAGTGATGTGTTGAAGTCTCCCACAATTATTGTGGAAAGATCAGTTGCTTCCTTTAGTTTTGCCAGTGTTTCTCACATGTATTTTGTGGCAGCTTTATATAGTGCATAAACATTTATGACTGTTATTTCTTCTTGTTGAATTGCCCCTTTTATTAGTATGTAGTGACCTTCTTTGTCTCTCATAACATCTTACATTTAAAGTCTTTTTTGTCTGAGATTAATATTGCTACTCCTGCTTTCTTTTGTCTGTAGCTTGCATGAAATATTTTTTCCATCCTTTCACTTTCAATTTCTTTGTGTCCCTGTGTCTGAGATGAGTCTCTTGTATGCAACATACTGATGGTTCATTTTTTTTTAACTGTTCTGCCAGTCTATATCTTTTAATTGGGGAGTTTATTCCATCTGCATTCAATGGTATTACTGTGAAGGCAGTTCTTGAATCAGCCATTGTATCCTTTGGTTTATGTTTTTCAGATATATTTTTCCCTCTCTCTCTTAATGTCATTTAACATACCCATACTGAGTCTCTTTAGTACTGAACCTTTTTCCATATCTTTCTCTCCTTTCTTTGTTTCTCTGTCAGTAGGGCTCCTTTAGTATCTCAAGTGGGGTAGGTCTCTTGTTAGTAAATGCTCTGAGCATGTGTTTGTCTATGAAAAATTTAAGCACTCCCTCAAATTTGAAGAGTGCTTTGCTGGATAAAGAATTCTTGGTTGGCAATTTTTCTCTCTCAGAATTTTAAATATGTCATGCTGCTGCCTTCTTGCCTCCATGGTGGCTGCTAAGTAGTCATTACTTAGTCTTATGCTGTTTCCTTTGTAAGTGGTGAATTGCTTTTCTCTTGCTGCTTTCAGAACTTGCTCCTTCTCTTCAGCATTTGAAAATCTGATCAGAATATGTCTCGGAGTAGGTTTATTCGGCTTTATTCTATTTGGAGTTCGCTGGGCATTTATGATTTGTGTATTTATTGTGTTTAGGAGATTTGGAAAGTTTTCCCCAATAATTTCTTTGAATACTCTTCCTAGACCTTTACTCTTCTCTTCCCCTTCTGGAACACCAATGAGTCTTGTATGTGGACGTTTTATATTATCTGTCATATCCATGATGTCTATTTTGATTTTTTTTATTTTTTCCCCATTCTTTTTTTGTTCTTTCATTTTCTGTCCTGTCGTCCTCAAGGTCACTGATTCACTGTTCAGCTTCCTTTAGTCTTATACTATGAGTATCCAGAATCTTTTTAATTTGGTCGACAGTTTCTTTTATTTCCATACGATGGTCTATTTTTTTATTTACTCTTGAAATTTCTTCTTTATGCTCTTCTAGGGTCTTGTTCATGTCCTTTATATCCTGTGCCATGCTCTCCTTGTTTGTCTTTAGTTCTTTAATTAATTGCTCCAAGTATTGTGTCTCCTCTGATCTTTTGATTTGGGTGTTTGGGTTTGGGTTATCTATATCGTCTGCTCTTTTCATATGCTTTAAAATTTTCTATTGTTTTTGGCCTCTTGGCATTTGCTTAACTTGATAAGGTTCTTTTAAGATATGTAGACTGATTCAAACACATCTCTAATTTGTCAGATCTACAGCTTCGTGGAATACACTTTCTCTAACTAACTAGCATGTGGCATCCGCGAGCCACCTATTCCCCTCAAGTCAGTTCTCCCCACTTTGTCTTTGTGGTGATTCGGGATGTGAGTCTTGTGGGGTCCAATTGGTGCACCAAGTTTGCATGTGTAGTCGGTGCTGCCCACCCTGAATGTGGGCCATGTGTCTGAGCAGTTGGGGGGGGGGCTTTAATAATCAAATCTCCCAGGTGTTCCTGGAGATTTAAAGCTGTTGCAATAGACTAATCCTTCAGTTCAGTCTTGCCACAGTTTGTCTGTGCTGCTGACCTACAAGTCCTTGGTATCGGCGTATGGTCCCTGGGACTTGCGAGTGGGTCCCTCTTCCAAGCTGTGCCCTCCTAGTTCCTCTGCTGAGAAAAGACTGTCCTCCTTTGTCTCTTATAACAGTTTTGCATTTAAAGTCTATTTTGTCTTATTTTACTATAGCTACCCCAGCTCTTTTTTGGTTACTGTTTGCATTGAATAACTTTTTCCATCCTTTCACTTTCAACTATTTATGTACTTGGGTCTCAGGTGGATCTCTTGTAGATAGCATGTAGATGGATCGTATTTGTTTTTATCCATTCTGCCAATTTCTGCCTTTGGATTGGAGAGTTTAATTCATTAATATTCAATGTTATTACTGTAAAGTCAGTATTTACTTCAGCCGTTTTATCCTTTGGCTTTTATATGTCAGTATCTTATTTTTGTCTCACTTTTTTTTTTTAAATTCAGTTTTATTGAAATACATTCACACGCCATACAATCATCCATAGTATACAATCCACTGTCCACAGTATGATAACATAGTTATGCGTTCATCACCACAATCTATCTCTGAACATTTTCCTTACATCAGAAAGGACCAGAACAAGAATAAAAAAATAAAAGTGAAAAAAGAACAGCCAAATCATCCCCCCATCCCACCCCATTTGTCCTTTAGTTTTTATCCCCATTCCTCCACTCATCCATACACTAGATAAAGGGGGTGTGATCCACAAGGTCTTCACAATCACACTGTCACCCCTCGTAATCTACACTATTATATAATTGCCTTCAGGAGTCCAGACTGCTGGGTTGGAGTTTGGTAGTTTCAGGTATTTACTTCTAGCTATTCCAATACATTAAAGCCTAAGAGGTGTTATCTATATAGTGCATAAGAATGTCCACCAGAGTGACCTCTCGACTCCATTTGAAATCTCTCAGCCACTGAAACTATTTCGTCTCATTTTGCATCCCCCTTTTGGTCAAGAAGATACTCTCAGTCCCACGATGCCAGGTCCACATTCATCCCCGGGAGTCATACTCTGCATTGCCAGGGAGATTTACACCCCTGGGAGTCGGGTCCCATGTAGGGGGGAGGGCAGCGAGTTCACCTGTTGAGGTGGCTCAGTTAGAGAGAGAGAGGGCCACATCTGAGCAACAAAGAGGTACTCAGGGGGAGACTCTTAGGCACCATTACATGCAAGTTTAGACTCTCCTTTGCAGTAATGAGCTTCATAAGGGCAAGTCCCATGATCGAGGGCTCAGCACATCAAACCGCCAGTCCCAATGTTTGTGACAACATCAACACCAGTCCAGGTGAGGATGTCCAACACATCCGCACCTTCCCCCAGATCCTTGGGGCTGGGGAGGGGGAGGCTGTAAATATGTTTTTTATTATCTGCCCAAATTACTCTAGGATGTGTCACTATTTCACTCTAGCCTATACTGACCTACCGTATCTCACTTCCTATTCAAAGTTCCATGCAATTGTGGTGTTTGAACAAATCGACTGTAGAGTTGTACCATTTAGAAAATTTAGATCCTGTACCAAATAGATATCTCTTCCCTTGGTCTCGTATGGAAGTTGAAGTTTTAAAGCACAATCAGTTTCAACCTTTACCCTTTGGCCTGGCTTGCCCTGGTCTTAACCAGACCTGCTTCATTCATATCACTAATTGAAGTCTGGGCTCTTTTTCAGCTTTTGTTTGTTTGTTTGTTTGTCTCACTTTTTACCCTTTTAGTTACCTTTAGTGATAATCTTCATTTCCTCATTCTCCTCCAAGCATCTCTCTCCTGTCTTTTCCTTTCAGTCTGCAGAATTCTCTTTAATATTTCTTGTATGGCTGTTCTTCTGTTGCCAAACTCTCTCAGTTTCTGTTTATCTGTGAACATTTTAAACTCATCTTCATTTTTGATGGGCATTTTTGCAATACAGAATTCTTGACTGGCAGTTTTTCTCTTTTAGTACCTTCAATATGTCATAGCACTGCCTTGTTGCCTCCATGATTTCTGATCAGAAATCAGTACTTAACCTTATTGCAGTTCCCTTGTATGAGACAAATCACTTTTCTATTGCTGCTTTTGGGATTGTCTCTTAATCTTTGACCTTTGACATTCTGATTAGTATGTGTCTCAGAGTAGGTCTATTAGGATTTATTCTGTTAGGATTACGTTGTGCTTCTTAGAAGTATATATTTATGTTTTTCGTAAGAGTTGGGATACTCTTATTTATTTCTGCAAATATTCTTTCTACCCCTTTTCCCTTCTTTTCTTCTGGGACACCCATTATGCTTATGTTTGTGTGCTTCATGCTGCCATTCAAATCCCTGGCACCCTGCTCATTTTTTTCCATTCTTTTCTCTATCCTTTCTGTCTATAAGATTTCATTTGTCCTGTCTTCTAGTTCACTGATTCTTTCTTCTGCCTCTTCAAATCTGCTGTTCAAATCTAACTTTTCAAAATGCCTCTAGTGTGTTTTTAATCTCTTCTTTCGTACCTTTCATTCTCATCATTTCTGTTATGTTTCTTTTTTTTTTTCAGTTCAATTTTTCATACTTTATTCCCTGCATCAATGGGTTTAGAAAGTAGTATTTTCCCAAGTACTGATTCATAGATAATGTGAATCAGCAGCACACAAAATAGTCAGTTTCACAGACAGTAACATTGTGATCCCTTTAAATGCAATATCAATCCTTATTTTAAGCTAAGTGCAATAATAATTTAATACAACATACCTAAATACACACACAACCTGTATCTCCCAAACTACAACTGGTTTCCACAGCCACATATGATTTTAGTCAAGTACACATTTCCACAATGAACAAGTACTAACAAATATGTTAAGAAACACACTACCCCAAATGCTTATCCTGCCATCAGCTTTTTAAGTAATCCCACTCATGCTACTGAAAGCAATTATTTTTAGAAGCTTTAATCTGATCTGGGAAAATTAACTCTCCTAAAACTTGACAAGTAGTATGTATCAGCCCCAAAGGTTCTAAATCAAAAAAGCTTTCCAACACTGAGGCATTTTTAAGTTTAAGTGTCTTATATTTTTTAGTTTCTTAAAAAAAAAAAAAACAAAAAACAAAAAACCCCCCTGCTATCTGAAGAAAATTAAAACAAATGACCATTTAAGACACTTAAACATTCTTTAAAAAGACTATATTTTCCAAAAAAAAAATACATACTACCAAAACTTACTCATGATAACCTAAAGAGCCCTATAACTATTTTTTTTAATTCAGTTTTATTGAAATATATTCACAAACCATACAGTCATCCATGGTATACAATCAACTGTTCACAGTATGATCATATAGTTATGCGTTCATCACCACAATCTATTTCTGAACATTTTCCTTACATCAGAAAGAATCAGAATAAGAATAAAAAATAAAAGTGAAAAGAGAATACCCAAACCATCCCCCCATCCCACCCTATTTGTCATTTAGTTTTTACTCCCATTTTTCTACTGATTTTTCTTCAATTTTTTAACTTTGTTTATCAAAAAATTAAAAACAAACAGGCAAACAACAACCCAAAAAACCCCACAACATTTCAAACAAAGCAATGGATTAAGGAAAACAAATAACCTAAAATAACTACTTTGCTTCCAATATGTTCCTACCATACCCCAAGAAAATTAATAAACCATGTCCAAACAGAGGAGTAAGAAAAACAAATAATCTAAAATAACTACATTGCTTCCAACATGTTCCTACCATACCCCAAGAAAATTAACAATCCCTAAGAAAACAAAGGAATAAGAGAAAAAAAAAAACCTAAAATAACTCTATTGCTTCCAACATGATCTTACTATATCCAAGAAAGTTTACAAACCATAATCATTCCTGAGCATTCCCATAACATTGAGATTACCCTCCATAGTTTATCTGTTCTTATTAGATTATCATTCCCCCTCCACTAATTGGTATCTCTAGGTCCCCTACATTCTACAGTATAAAACATTGTACATTTTTCACAGAATTCACATTAGTGGTGTGCCGGTTTGAGTGTATTGTGTCCCCCAAATGCCATTATCTTTGTGGTCTTGTGTGGGGCAGAAGTTTTGGTGTTGGTTAGATTTGCTTGGAGTGTGCCCCACCCAGCTGTGGGAAATAATTTTGATGAGATGTTCCCATGGAGGCGTGGCCCCACCCATTCGGGGTGGGCCTTGATCGGTGGAGCTATATAAATGAGCTGACTTGGGGGAAAGAAGGGAGTGCAGCTGGGAGTGATGTTTTGAAGAGAAGCAAGCTTGCTGGAGAGGAACGTCCTGGGAGAAAGCCGTTTTGAGGACGGAGCTTTGGAGCAGATGCCAGCTGCCTTCCTAGCTAACAGAGGTTTTCCGGAGGCCATTGGCCATCCTCCGGTGAGGGTACCCGATTGCTGATGTGTTACCTTGGATGCTTTGTGGCCTTAAGACTGTAATTGTGTAGTGAAATAAATCCCCATTTTATAAAAGCCTATTCATCTCTGGTGTTTTGCATTCTCCAGCATTAGCAAACTAAGACAAGTGGTAACATACAATATCTCTCTTTTTGTGCCTGGCTTATTTTGCTCAGCATTATGTCTTTTTTTTTTTTTTTTTTTTTTAATCTTCATTTTATTGAGATATATTCATATAGCACGCAGTCATACAAAACAAATCGTACTTTCGATTGTTCACAGTACCATTACATAGTTGTACATTCATCACCCAAATCAATCCCTGACACCTTCATTAGCACACACACAAGAATAACAAGAATAAAAATTAGAGTGAAAAAGAGCAATTGAAGTAAAAAAGAACACTGGGTACCTTTGTCTGTTTGTTTCCTTCCCCTATTTCTCTACTCATCCATCCATAAACTATACAAAGTGGAGTGTGGTCCTTCTGGCTTTCCCAATCCCCTTGTCACCCCTCATAAGCTACATTTTTATACAACTGTCTTCGAGATTCATGGGTTCTGGGTTGTAGTTTGATAGTTTCAGGTATCCACCACCAGCTACCCCAATTCTTTAGAACCTAAAAAGGGTTGTCTAAAGTGTGCGTAAGAGTGCCCACCAGAGTGAACTCTCGGCTCCTTTTGGATTCTCTCTGCCACTGAAGCTTATTTCATTTCCTTTCACATCCCCCTTTTGGTCAAGAAGATGTTCTCCGTCCCACGATGCCAGGTCTACATTCCTCCCCGGGAGTCATATTCCACGTTGCCAGGGAGATTCACTCCCCTGGGTGTCTGATCCCACGTAGGGGGTAGGGCAGTGATTTCACCTTTCAAGTTGGCTTAGCTAGAGAGACAGGGCCACATCTGAGCAACAAAGAGGCATTCGGGAGGAGGCTCTTAGGCACAACCATAGGGAGGCCTAGCCTCTCCTTTGCAGCAACCGTCTTCCCAAGGGTAAAACCTGTGGTAGAGGGCTCAACCCATCAGACCACCAGTCCCCTATGTCTGTGGTCATGTTAGCAACCATGGAGGTGGGGTAGGCGAATACCCCTGCATTCTCCACAGGCTCCTCAAGGGGGCACTGCATCTTTTTTTTTCCTTGTTTTTTTTTTTTTTTTTTAACTTTCCCTTCTTTTTTAAATCAACTGTATGAAAAAAAAGTTAAAAAGAAAACAAACATACAATAAAAGAACATTTCAAAGAGACCATAACAAGGGAGTAAGAAAAAGACAACTAACCTAAGATAACTGCTTAACTTCCAACATGTTCCTACTTTACCCCAAGAAAGTGACCTAATATAGCAACATTTCTGTGAAGTTGTTCCTACTATATCCATCAGAAATTAACAGACCATAGTCATTCCTGGGCATCCCCAGAACGTTAAATAGCTTATCTGTTCTTCTTGGATTATTGTTCCCCCTTCCTTAATTGCTCTCTATTGCTAGTTCCCCTACATTCTACATTATAAGCCATTTGTTTTATATTTTTCATAGTTCACATTAGTGGTAGCATATAATATTTCTCTTTTTGTGCCTGGCTTATTTCGCTTAGCATTATGTCTTCAAGGTTCATCCATGTTGTCATATGTTTCACGAGATCGTTCCTTCTTACTGCCGCGTAGTATTCCATCGTGTGTATATACCACATTTTATTTATCCACTCATCTGTTGAAGGACATTTGGGTTGTTTCCATCTTTTGGCAATTGTGAATAATGCTGCTATGAACATTGGCGTGCAGATATCTGTTCGTGTCACTGCTTTCCGATCTTCCGTGTATATACCGAGAAGTGCAATCGCTGGATCGAATGGTAACTCTATATCTAGTTTTCTAAGGAACTGCCAGACTTACTTCCAGAGTGGCTGAACCATTATACAGTCCCACCAACAGTGAATAAGAGTTCCAATTTCTCCACATCCCCTCCAGCATTTGTAGTTTCCTGTTTGTTTAATGGCAGCCATTCTAACAGGTGTTAGATGGTATCTCATTGTGGTCTTAATTTGCATCTCTCTAATAGCTAGTGAAGCTGAACATATTTCATGTGTTTCTTGACCATTTGTATTTCCTCTTCAGAGAACTGTCTTTTCATATCTTTTGCCCATTTTATAATTGGGCCGACTGTGCTATTGTCATTGAGTTGTAGGATTTCTTTATATATGCAAGATATCAGTCTTTTGTCAGATACATGGTTTCCAAAAAATTTTCCCATTGAGTTGGCTGCCTCTTTACCTTTTTGAGAAATTCATTTGAGGTGCAGAAACTTCTAAGCTTGAGGAGTTCCCATTTATCTATTTTTTCTTTTGTTGCTTGTGCTTTGGGTGTGAAGTCTAGGAAGTGGCCGCCTAATACAAGGTCTTGAAGATGTTTTCCTACATTATCTTCTAGGAGTTTTATGGTACTTTCTTTTATATTGAGATCTTTGGTCCATTTTGAGTTAATTTTTGTGTAGGGGGTGAGGTAGGGGTCCTCTTTCATTCTTTTGGATATGGATATCCAATTCTCCCAGCCCCATTTGTTGAAAAGACCATTATGACTCAGTTCAGTGACTTTGGGGGCCTTATCAAAGATCAGTCGGCCATAGATCTGAGGGTCTGTCTCCGAATTCTCAATTCGATTCCATTGATCTATATGTCTATCTTTGTGCCAGTACCATGCTGTTTTGGCAACTGTGGCTTTATAATAAGCTTCAAAGTCAGGGAGTGTAAGTCCTCCCACTTCGTTTTTCTTTTTTAGAGTGTCTTTAGCAATTCGAGGCATCTTCCCTTTCCAAATAAATTTGATAACTAGCTTTTCCAAGTCTGCAAAGTAGGTTGTTGGAATTTTGATTGGGATTGCATTGAATCTGTAGATGAGTTTGGGTAGAATTGACATCTTAATGACATTTAGTCTTCCTATCCATGAACATGGAATATTTTTCCATCTTTTAAGGTCCCCTTCTATTTCTTTTAGTAGAGTTATGTAGTTTTCTTTGTATAGGTCTTTTACATCTTTGGTTAAGTTGATTCCTAGGTACTTGATTTTTTTAGTTGCTATTGAAAATGGTATCTTTTTCTTGAGTGTCTCTTCAGTTTGTTCATTTCTAGCATATAGAAACATTACTGACTTATGTGCATTAACCTTGTATCCCGCTACTTTGCTAAATTTGTTTATTAGCTCTAGTAGCTGTATCGTTGATTTCTCAGGGTTTTCTAGATATAAGATCATATCATCTGCAAACAATGACAGTTTTACTTCTTCTTTTCCAATTTGGATGCCTTTTATTTCTTTGTCTTGCCGGATTGCCCTGGCTAGCACTTCCAGCACAATGTTGAATAACAGTGGTGATAGCGGGCATCCTTGTCTTGTTCCAGATCTCAGAGGGAAGGCTTTCAGTCTCTCTCCATTGAGTACTATGCTGGCTGTGGGTTTTTCATATATGCTCTTTATCATGTTGAGGAAGTTTCCTTCAATTCCTACCTTTTGAAGTGTTTTTATCAAAAAGGGATGTTGGATTTTGTCAAATGCTTTTTCAGCATCTATTGAGATGATCAATTGATTTTTCCCTTTTGACTTGTTAATGTGTTGTAATACATTGATTGATTTTCTTATGTTGAACCATCCTTGCATGCCTGGAATAAACCCCACTTGGTCATGGTGTATGATTTTTTTTAATGTGTCTTTGGATTCGATTTGCAAGTATTTTGTTGAGGATTTTTGCATCTATATTCATTAGGGAGATTGGCCTGTAGTTTTCCTTTTTTGTAGCATCTTTGCCTGGTTTTGGTATTAGATTGATGTTAGCTTCATAAAATGAGTTAGGTAGTGTTCCATTTTCTTCAATGTTTTGAAAGAGTTTGAGTAAGATTGGTGTCAGTTCTTTCTGGAAAGTTTGGTAGAATTCCCCTGTGAAGCCATCTGGCCCTGGGCATTTATTTGTGGGAAGATTTTTGATGACTGATTGGATCTCTTTGCTTGTGATTGGTTGGTTGAGGTCTTCTATTTCTTCTCTGGTCAGTCTAAGTTGTTCATATGTTTCCAGGAAATTGTCCTTTTCCTCTACATTATCCAGTTTGTTGCCATACAGTTGTTCATAGTATCCTCTTATAATTTTTTTAATTTCTTCAGGATCTGCAGTTATGTCACCTTTTTCATTCATTATTTTGTTTATATGGGTCTTCTCTCTTTTTGATTTTGTCAGTCTAGCTAGGGGCTTGTCAATCTTGTTGATCTTCTCAAAGAACCAACTTTTGGTGATATTTATCCTCTCTATTGTTTTTTTGTTCTCTATGTCATTTATTTCTGCTTTAATCCTTGTTATTTCTTTTCTTCTACTTGGTTTAGGATTGGTTTGCTGTTCATTTTCTAGCTTCTTCAGTTGATCCATTAGTTCTTTGATTTTGGCTCTTTCTTCCTTTTTAATATATGCGTTTAGTGCTATGAATTTCCCCCTTAGCACTGCTTTTGCTGCATCCCATAGGTTTTGGTATGTTGTGTTCTCATTTTCATTCGTCTCTATATATTTAGCAATTTCTCTTGCTATTTCTTCTTTAACCCACTGATTGTTTAGGAGTGTGTTGTTTAACCTCCAGGTATTTGTGAATTTTCTAAGTCTCTGATGGTTATTGACTTCTAATTGTATTCCATTGTGGTCAGAGAATGTGCTTTGAATAATTTCAATCTTTTTAAATTTATTGAGGCTTGTTTTATGTCCCAGCATATGATCTATTCTGGAGAAAGTTCCATGAGCACTAGAAAAGTATGTGTATCCTGGTGATTTGGGATGTAATGTCCTGTATATGTCTGTTAAATCTAATTCATTTATCAGATTGTTTAGGTTTTCAATTTCCTTATTGGTCTTCTGTCTGGTTGATCTATCTATAGGAGAGAGTGATGTGTTGAAGTCTCCCACAATTATTGTGGAAACATAAATTGCTTCCTTTAGTTTTGCCAGTGTTTCTCTCATGTATTTTTTGGCACCTTGGTTGGGTGCTAGACATTTACGATTGTTATTTCTTCTTGCTGAGTTACCCCTTTTATTAGTACGTAGTGGCCTTCTTTGTCTCTCAAAACATCCCTGCATTTGAAGTCTATTTTATCTGAGATTAATATTGCTACACCTGCTTTCTTTTGGCTGTAGCTTGCATGAAATATTTTTTTTCCATCCTTTCACTTTCAGTTTCTTTGTGTCCCTGTGTCTAAGATGAGTCTCTTGTATGCAACATACTGATGGTTCATTTTTTTTGATCCATTCTGCGAATCTATATCTTTTAATTGGGGAGTTTAATCCATTTACATTCAATGTTATAACCGTGAAGGCATTTCTTGAATCAGCCATCTTATCCTTTGGTTTATGTTTGTCATATTTTTCCCCTCTGTCTATTAATATCCTTTATTGGACCCATACCGAATCTCTTTAGTACTGAACCTTTCTCCAAGTCTCTCTGTCCTGTCTTTGTTTCTCTGTCTGTAGGGCTCCCTTGAGTATCTCCAGTAGGGCAGGTCTCTTGTTAGCAAATTCTCTCAGCATTTGTTTGTCTGTGAAAAATTTAAGCTCTCCCTCAAATTTGAAGGAGAGCTTTGCTGGATAAAGTATTCTTGGCTGGAAATTTTTCTCACTCAGAATTTTAAATATATCGTGCCACTGCTTTCTCGCCCCCATGGTGGCTGCTGAGTAGTCACTACTTAGTCTTATGCTGTTTCCTTTGTATGTGGTGAATTGCTTTTCTCTTGCTGCTTTCAGAACTTGTTCCTTCTCTTCTGTGTTTGACAGTGTGATCAGTATATGTCTCGGAGTGGGTTTTTTTGGATTTATTCTATTTGGAGTTCGCTGAGCATTTATGATTTGTGTATTTATGTTGTTTAGAAGATTTGGGAAGTTTTCCCCAACAATTTCTTTGAATACTCTTCCTAGACCTTTACCCTTTTCTTCCCCTTCTGGGACACCAATGAGTCTTATGGTTGGACGTTTCATATTATCTATCATATCCCTGAGGTCCATTTCGATTTTTTCAATTTTTTTCCCCATTCTTTCTTTTATGCTTTCATTTTCCATTCTGTCATCTTCGAGGTAACTGATTCGTTGTTCAACTTCCTCTAGTCTTGTACTATGAGTGTCCAGAATCTTTTTAATTTGGTCAACAGTTTCTTTAATTTCCATAAGATCATCCATTTTTTTATTTAGTCTTGCAATGTCTTCTTTATGCTCTTCTAGGGTCTTCTTGATTTCCTTTATCTCCCGTAGTATGGTCTCATTGTTCATCTTTAGTTCTTTGAGTAGCTGCTCTAGGTGCTGTGTCTCTTCTGGTCTTTTGATTTGGGTGCTTGGGCTTGGGTTATCCATATCGTCTGGTTTTTTCATATGCTTTATAATTTTCTGTTGTTTTTGGCCTCTTGGCATTTGCTGAACTTGATAGGGTTCTTTTAGGATTTGTAGACCAATTGAAGTCCTTATCTCTAATTTATCAGATCTACAGCTTCGTGGAGTACACTTTCTCTAACTGACCAGCAGGTGGCGTCCACGAGCCACCTGTTCTCCACAAGCCAGTTCTCCCCTGCTTAGCCTTTTTGGTGAGTGGGGGAGTGAGTCTTGTGGGGTCCAATTGTTGTACCAAGCTTGCGTGTATAGTTGGTGTTGCCTGCCCTGTATGTGGGGCGTGTTTCTGGGCAGTCAGGGAGGGGGGGGTGGCTCTAACAATCAAATCTCCCTGGTGATGCCAGAGTTTTAAAGCTGCTGCAATAGTCTAATCCTTCAGTTCAGTCCTGCCACAGTTTGTCTCTGCCACTGACCCACAGGTCCTTGGTATTGGCGTATGGCTCCTGAGACTTGCAAGTGGGCCCCTCTTCCAGGCCGTGCACCCCGGGTCCTCTGTTGAGGGATGACTGTGCTATGTCACAGGTGAGTGCCGTCCCCCCAGGGCAGTTCTGGGCTGCTGGGCTGTGTAGGGAGGCTCCCAGTCTGCTCAAATTATGGCTGAATGGGGCTTTGTTAATTCACACTGCTCTACCTTCCCAACTCTGGGACAATCAGCTGTGGTTGCAGGGAAGGCTAATGTCCACGCCCAGTTTTGTGGTGTGTGCCTGTTATTTGAAGCACTTCCGTCACACTGGGTTGTCTGGGGCAGTTCTGGGCTATGGGGCTGGCGATGGGCAGGAGTGTTTCCTGTCCACCAGGATGATGGCTGTGAGCGGACACCCCCCTTTTCTTGGGAAGTTGTGGTGTTTAGTGAATTTTCTCAGCCACTGGATTATTGCGTTTTGTCTCAGAGCTCTCCTAGTTCTGCTCTTGACTTGACCTGCCCAAATAGCAAGTCTTTGAAGCTTCCTGTATTGGGCTTCTTAGAGTAATTGTTTTAGAAAAAGAAAAAAGGATTAAAAAAAAAAAAGGGCCCTCCTCAGAGATCTAATGGGTTATTGAAATACTAAGAGACAAAGCAACCAGGGCCATTAAGGAAAGGTCCACAGGGCAGAGAGATCAGCTTTTCTTCAGGATTTGCATATGCGCCTCAGGGCCCTTCCCCTTTCTATGTTCACCAGAACTCCAAAAATCCTCCGCTTTTATTTTGGAGTTTTTCGTGTTGTTTTTTTTCTATGCCTGTCTCCTCTCTGCTGGCCTGGCCGCTCTCAGATTCTCTGGTGTCTGGTCTCAGTCTATCTATGGTTGGAGTTTGGATCAGTAGAATGAGTTTCCGATAAGGGCTGCCACTGCAGTTCTCCCTTCTCCTTCCCGGAGTTGACTGCCCCTCCTCCCCCGGGACTGAGCCTGGCAGGGAGGGGCGCGGGTCCCCTGGCCGCAAAAACTTACAGATTTCGCTGATCTCAGCAGTTCCACGTTTTCATGAGTGTTGTATGAAGTATGCCCAAAGTCAGATTGCTCTGTGGTGTCCAGTCCACGCAGTTCCTGGCTTTCTACCTACTTTCCTAGAGGAGTAACTAAAACATACAGCTCACCAGTCTGCCATCTTGCCCCGCCTCCCCTATAACTGTTTAATACATTGAATGTGATATTTAAAACCTTTCCAAAAAAAAAAAAAAGACTATATTTTCCTATATCACCTTCTACTTAAGAGAAACACAAACCAGTTAACTGTCATTATTAATCTCACAGGCTACTTTTGTTTAGAAATTTGAGAAAACATAACACGTTTCAGTTACCAGAGGATCAAAAGTGCCATTTAGGTGTCACATATTAAACAGCTACAATATAGCCTACAATGGCAAAAAACACCTAACACATAAATATACTTCATTATCTAGATAAGTAAAAAATCAGAAAGAATTACATGAATTGCAAAGTATTTTAAACTTACCTATGGTTATTAAACCAAACCAATAAGTAATTTGAAGTATGGCAATACAAAGGCAGGAAATTAAACGCTCAAATACTCTAAAATCGAAGATATGAAAAGTAAGGCTGAAAACTGTGTTTCTCCAACTTTCATTTTCATGATTAGATATCAGTACCCCACTATAGGAAAAATGCAGTTATTATACATAGTTGCCCCAGAAGATAAGGAAGCTTCAGAAAGTACAGAAAGTATCAAGATCCGTAGTTTGCTTCATCAAATGCTTTTCTAGCTCGTTTCAATTCTTCATTCATAGTAAGTAAGTCTTTAACCCTAGCAAACTTCCTTGGGTCCTTTCGAATCAAGAAGACGATATCTTCAACTTGTACTCGACCTTGTCTTCCAATTGACATTGCTTTGTGAGTCATTTCAGTGATGAACTCTATGACAAGGTCTTCAAGAATATCCACTGACTCTGTATAAGGATTCTGGTCATCTCCAAATCCATACATCATACACCGTAATTCTTTAGAAAAAAGTCTCTTTCTTTTACCCTGCCCACCTTCTGCACCTCCTCCAATTTCTTCATTTTCTTCCTCAAACTTCCTACTCTTCCTTCACGTCCTGCTCCAGTACTAAGATGATGACTCCGAAGGGAAAGGCAAGCACGGCGAGAGGTCCCCGAACTCTCTTGACTGAATTCACTAAGGAAAACAAACTTGATTCTGAACTCGGCCTGAAAGGCCGCGGCTACTGAGCCCAAACGAGTGAAGGAAAGGGAGAGCTGGGGCAGAGGCAGTCACTCACTGTGGGGTCTTCTTCCTCATCTGCCATCCCACCAGCCAGCCAACGTGTAAACTCCCGCCGGCCCACGATGAGCGGGTTTTAGTCTATGTTTCTTTTTATACTTTCAGATTCATCTTTATGCTCACCAAATGTCTTCTTAATATCCTTTATCTCTTTAGTCATATTTTCTTTCATCTCTTTGAATTGATTTAGGAGATTTTGTTTGAATGTCTTTGATTAGTTGTTCCAAATTCTGTGCCTCCTCTGAAGTTTTAGTTCATTCTTTGATTGGACCATATCTTACTGTTTCTTAGTATAGTTTGACATTTGCTGGTGTCTAGACATCTGATTATCTTGAGTTTACTATGAATGTCAATTTCTCTTGCCTAGGGTTTTATTGTTGATTGGCTTTGTGTTTAGCCACTTCTTTGGCACTTGTTTCAATGTATTCTAAACTGTTGATATTGCCCATGTTTAGCTGTTCAGATTTTTTCATCTCTTCTTCATCTTTTTCTTGCCCTAGATATGCATTACAATTTTTAAGATTGCACTATTTGTGCAAATTGCTTCACCCCCAGGAGAAAGCTTCCTTTCCTGTTTCTTCCCTGTGATTCTTGATTTATTCTTTTTTTTTTTGGCCTCCATAGTTTTTTTTACACTTCTTTTGTTGCCTCTAGCTGCTTTTTCCTGGAGGGAAAATTCTGGGAGGTGGGTGACCCCCATGAGGACTTTCCCAAGTCAGTATTTCCCAGCCAGAACAGGGCCAGGGATACATGAAGAGGGCACAGAGCAGCTCCAATGAGCCCTGGGTAGAAGGTCAGGAAAGACTCCAAAAGCCTTTTTTTCAACTCCCCATAACTGTGCTTTTCTTGCCTACCCAGCCTTTGGCCCCTTCAGCAAATTGTTCCCCTCAGCCCTCGGATGGCACTGTGTCTTTAAACCTCCACTGTCTATGGCCCTGTTAGGGACAGCAACAGTGGCTGTTCATTTTTCGGACAGTGGCCTCAGTTTTCCCTGTCCTGGGTTGGCTGAAACAGCAGCTCTGAGCCAGGACTCAGTGATCTGAGTTCAGCAATGAAAAGCTATGATCAGGAAGCGGGGCAAGATGGCAGACTGGTGAGCTGTATGTTTTAGTTACTCCTCCAGGAAAGTAGGTAGAAAGCCAGGAACTGCGTGGACTGGACACCACAGAGCAATCTGACTTTGGGCATACTTCATACAACACTCATGAAAACGTGGAACTGCTGAGATCAGCGAAATCTGTAAGTTTTTGCGGCCAGGGGACCCGCGCCCCTCCCTGCCAGGCTCACTCCCGGGGGAGGAGGGGCTGTCAGCTCCGGGAAGAAGAAGGGAGAACTGCAGTGGCTGCCCTTATCGGAAACTCATTCTACTGATTCAAACTCCAACCATAGATAGACTGAGACCAGACACCAGAGAATCTGAGAGCAGCCAGCCCAGCAGAGAGGAGACAGGCATAGAAAAAAAACAACACGAAAAACTCCAAAATAAAAGCGGAGGATTTTTGGAGTTCTGGTGAACATAGAAAGGGGAAGGGCCCTGAGGCGCATATGCAAATCCCGAAGAAAAGCTGATCTCTCTGCCCTGTGGACCTTTCCTTAATGGCCCTGGTTGCTTTGTCTCTTAGTATTTCAATAACCCATTAGATCTCTGAGGAGGGCCCGTTTTTTTTTTTTTTTTTTTAATCCTTTTTTCTTTTTCTAAAACAATTACTCTAAGAAGCCCAATACAGGAAGCTTCAAAGACTTGCTATTTGGGCAGGTCAAGTCAAGAGCAGAACTAGGAGAGCTCTGAGACAAAACGCAATAATCCAGTGGCTGAGAAAATTCACTAAACACCACAACTTCCCAAGAAAAGGGGGGTGTCCGCTCACAGCCATCATCCTGGTGGACAGGAAACACTCCTGCCCATCGCCAGCCCCATAGCCCAGAACTGCCCCAGACAACCCAGTGTGACGGAAGTGCTTCAAATAACAGGCACACACCACAAAACTGGGCGTGGACATTAGCCTTCCCTGCAACCTCAGCTGATTGTCCCAGAGTTGGGAAGGTGGAGCAGTGTGAATTAACAAAGCCCCATTCAGCCATCATTTGAGCAGACTGGGAGCCTCCCTACACAGCCCAGCAGCCCAGAACTGCCCTGGGGGGACGGCACTCACCTGTGACATAGCACAGTCATCCCTCAACAGAGGACCCGGGGTGCACGGCCTGGAAGAGGGGCCCACTTGCAAGTCTCAGGAGCCATACGCCAATACCAAGGACTTGTGGGTCACTGGCAGAGACAAACTGTGGCAGGACTGAACTGAAGGATTAGACTATTGCAGCAGCTTTAAAACTCTGGGATCACCAGGGAGATTTGATTGTTAGAGCCACCCCCCCCCTCCCTAACTGCCCAGAAACATGCCCCATATACACAGCAAGCAACACCAACTACACACGCAAGCTTGGTACACCAATTGGACCCCACAAGACTCACTCCCCCACTCACCAAAAAGGCTAAGCAGGGGAGAACTGGCTTGTGGAGAACAGGTGGCTCGTGGACGCCACCTGCTGGTTAGTTAGAGAAAGTGTACTCCACGAAGCTGTAGATCTGATAAATTAGAGATAAGGACTTCAATTGGTCTACAAATCCTAAAAGAACCCTATCAAGTTCAGCAAATGCCACAAGGCCAAAAACAACAGAAAATTATAAAGCATATGAAAAAACCAGACGATATGGATAACCCAAGCCCAAGCACCCAAATCAAAAGACCAGAAGAGACACAGCACCTAGAGCAGCTACTCAAAGAACTAAAGATGAACAATGAGACCATAGTACGGGAGATAAAGGAAATCAAGGAGACCCTAGAAGAGCATAAAGAAGACATTGCAAGACTAAATAAAAAAATGGATGATCTTATGGAAATTAAAGAAACTGTTGACCAAATTAAAAAGATTCTGGACACTCATAGTACAAGACTAGAGGAAGTTGAACAACGAATCAGTGACCTGGAAGATGACAGAATGGAAAATGAAAGCATAAAAGAAAGAATGGGGAAAAAAATTGAAAAAATCGAAATGGACCTTAGGGATATGATAGATAATATGAAACGTCCAAATATAAGACTCATTGGTGTCCCAGAAGGGGAAGAAAAGGGTAAAGGTCTAGGAAGAGTATTCAAAGAAATTGTTGGGGAAAACTTCCCAAATCTTCTAAACAACATAAATACACAAATCATAAATGCTCAGCGAACTCCAAATACAATAAATCCAAATAAACCCACTCCGAGACATATATTGATCACACTATCAAACACAGAAGAGAAGGAGCAAGTTCTGAAAGCAGCAAGAGAAAAGCAATTCACCACATACAAAGGAAACAGCATAAGACTAAGTAGTGACTACTCAGCAGCCACCATGGAGGCAAGAAGGCAGTGGCACGATATATTTAAAATTCTGAGTGAGAAAAATTTCCAGCCAAGAATACTTTATCCAGCAAAGCTCTCCTTCAAATTTGAGGGAGAGCTTAAATTTTTCACAGACAAACAAATGCTGAGAGAATTTGCTAACAAGAGACCTGCCCTACTGGAGATACTAAAGGGAGCCCTACAGACAGAGAAACAAAGAAAGGACAGAGAGACTTGGAGAAAGGTTCAGTACTAAAGAGATTCGGTATGGGTGCAATAAAGGATATTAATAGACAGAGGGGAAAAATATGACAAACATAAACCAAAGGATAAGATGGCTGATTCAAGAAATGCCTTCACGGTTATAACGTTGAATGTAAATGGATTAAACTCCCCAATTAAAAGATATAGATTCGCAGAATGGATCAAAAAAAATGAACCATCAATATGTTGCATACAAGAGACTCATCTTAGACACAGGGACACAAAGAAACTGAAAGTGAAAGGGTGGAAAAAAATATTTCATGCAAGCTACAGCCAAAAGAAAGCAGGTGTAGCAATATTAATCTCAGATAAAATAGACTTCAAATGCAGGGATGTTTTGAGAGACAAAGAAGGCCACTACGTACTAATAAAAGGGGCAATTCAGCAAGAAGAAATAATAATCGTAAGTGTCTATGCACCCAACCAAGGTGCCACAAAATACATGAGAGAAACACTGGCAAAACTAAAGGAAGCAATTTATGTTTCCACAATAATTGTGGGAGACTTCAACACATCACTCTCTCCTATAGATAGATCAACCAGACAGAAGACCAATAAGGAAATTGAAAACCTAAACAATCTGATAAATGAATTAGATTTAACAGACATATACAGGACATTACTTCCCAAAACACCAGGATACACATACTTTTCTAGTGCTCATGGAACTTTCTCCAGAATAGATCATATGCTGGGACATAAAACAAGCCTCAATAAATTTAAAAAGATTGAAATTATTCAAAGCACATTCTCTGACCACAATGGAATACAATTAGAAGTCAATAACCATCAGAGACTTAGAAAATTCACAAATACCTGGAGGTTAAACAACACACTCCTAAACAATCAGTGGGTTAAAGAAGAAATAGCAAGAGAAATTGCTAAATATATAGAGACGAATGAAAATGAGAACACAACATACCAAAACCTATGGGATGCAGCAAAAGCAGTGCTGAGGGGGAAATTTATAGCACTAAACGCATATATTAAAAAGGAAGAAAGAGCCAAAATCAAAGAACTAATGGATCAACTGAAGAAGCTAGAAAATGAACAGCAAACCAATCCTAAACCAAGTAGAAGAAAAGAAATAACAAGGATTAAAGCAGAAATAAATGACATAGAGAACAAAAAAACAATAGAGAGGATAAATATCACCAAAAGTTGGTTCTTTGAGAAGATCAACAAGATTGACAAGCCCCTAGCTAGACTGACAAAATCAAAAAGAGAGAAGACCCATATAAACAAAATAATGAATGAAAAAGGTGACATAACTGCAGATCCTGAAGAAATTAAAAAAATTATAAGAGGATACTATGAACAACTGTATGGCAACAAACTGGATAATGTAGAGGAAATGGATAATTTCCTGGAAACATATGAACAACCTAGACTGACCAGAGAAGAAATAGAAGACCTCAACCAACCCATCACAAGCAAAGAGATCCAATCAGTCATCAAAAATCTTTCCACAAATAAATGCCCAGGGCCAGATGGCTTCACAGGGGAATTCTACCAAACTTTCCAGAAAGAACTGACACCAATCTTACTCAAACTCTTTCAAAACATTGAAGAAAATGGAACACTACCTAACTCATTTTATGAAGCTAACATCAATCTAATACCCAAACCAGGCAAAGATGTTACAAAAAAGGAAAACTACCGGCCAATCTCCCTAATGAATATAGATGCAAAAATCCTCAACAAAATACTTGCAAATCGAATCCAAAGACACATTAAAAAAATCATACACCATGACCAAGTGGGGTTTATTCCAGGCATGCAAGGATGGTTCAACATAAGAAAATCAATCAATGTATTACAACACATTAACAAGTCAAAAGGGAAAAATCAATTGATCATCTCAATAGATGCTGAAAAAGCATTTGACAAAATCCAACATCCCTTTTTGATAGAAACACTTCAAAAGGTAGGAATTGAAGGAAACTTCCTCAACATGATAAAGAGCATATATGAAAAACCCACAGCCAGCATAGTACTCAATGGAGAGAGACTGAAAGCCTTCCCTCTAAGATCAGGAACAAGACAAGGATGCCCGCTGTCACCACTGTTATTCAACATTGTGCTGGAAGAGCTAGCCAGGGCAATCCGGGAAGACAAAGAAATAAAAGGCATCCAAATTGGAAAAGAAGAAGTAAAACTGTCATTGTTTGCAGATGATATGATCTTATATCTAGAAAACCCTGAGAAATCGACGATACAGCTACTAGAGCTAATAAACAAATTTAGCAAAGTAGCGGGATACAAGGTTAATGCACATAAGTCAGTAATGTTTCTATATGCTAGAAGTGAACAAACTGAAGAGACACTCAAGAAAAAGATACCATTTTCAATAGCAACTAAAAAAATCAAGTACCTAGGAATCAACTTAACCAAAGATGTAAAAGACCTATACAAAGAAAACTACATAACTCTACTAAAAGAAATAGAAGGGGACCTTAAAAGATGGAAAAATATTCCATGTTCATGGATAGGAAGACTAAATGTCATTAAGATGTCAATTCTACCCAAACTCATCTACAGATTCAATGCAATCCCAATCAAAATTCCAACAATCTACTTTGCAGACTTGGAAAAGCTAGTTATCAAATTTATTTGGAAAGGGAAGATGCCTCGAATTGCTAAAGACACTCTAAAAAAGAAAAACGAAGTGGGAGGACTTACACTCCCTGAGTTTGAAGCTTATTATAAAGCCACAGTTTCCAAAACAGCATTGTACTGGCACAAAGATAGACATATAGATCAATGGAATCGAATTGAGAATTCGGAGATAGACCCTCAGATCTATGGCCGACTGATCTTTGATAAGGCCCCCAAAGTCACTGAACTGAGTCATAATGGTCTTTTCAACAAATGGGGCTGGGAGAGTTGGATATCCATATCCAAAAGAATGAAAGAGGACCCCTACCTCACCCCCTACACAAAAATTAACTCAAAATGGACCAAAGATCTCAATATAAAAGAAAGTACCATAAAACTCCTAGAAGATAATGTAGGAAAACATCTTCAAGACCTTGTATTAGGCGGCCACTTCCTAGACTTTACACCCAAAGCACAAGCAACAAAAGAAAAAATAGATAAATGGGAACTCCTCAAGCTTAGAAGTTTCTGCACCTCAAAGGAATTTCTCAAAAAGGTAAAGAGGCAGCCAACTCAATGGGAAAAAATTTTTGGAAACCATGTATCTGACAAAAGACTGATATCTTGCATATATAAAGAAATCCTACAACTCAATGACAATAGTACAGTCGGCCCAATTATAAAATGGGGAAAAGATATGAAAAGACAGTTCTCTGAAGAGGAAATACAAATGGCCAAGAAACACATGAAAAAATGTTCAGCTTCACTAGCTATTAGAGAGATGCAAATTAAGACCACAATGAGATACCATCTAACACCGGTTAGAATGGCTGCCATTAAACAAACAGGAAACTACAAATGCTGGAGGGGATGTGGAGAAATTGGAACTCTTATTCACTGTTGGTGGGACTGTATAATGGTTCAGCCACTCTGGAAGTCAGTCTGGCAGTTCCTTAGAAAACTAGATATAGAGTTACCATTCGACCCAGCGATTGCACTTCTCGGTATATACCCGGAAGATCGGAAAGCAGTGACACGAACAGATATCTGCACGCCAATGTTCATAGCAGCATTATTCACAATTGCCAAAAGATGGAAACAACCCAAATGTCCTTCAACAGATGAGTGGATAAATGAAATGTGGTATATACACACGATGGAATACTACGCGGCAGTAAGAAGGAACGATCTCATGAAACATATGACAACATGGATGAACCTTGAAGACATAATGCTAAGCGAAATAATCCAGGCACAAAAAGAGAAATATTATATGCTACCACTAATGTGAACTTTGAAAAATATAAAACAAATGGCTTATAATGTAGAATGTAGGGGAACTAGCAATAGAGAGCAATTAAGGAAGAGGGAACAATAATCCAAGAAGAACAGATAAGCTATTTAACGTTCTGGGGATGCCCAGGAATGACTATGGTCTGTTAATTTCTGATGGATATAGTAGGAGCAAGTTCACAGAAATGTTGCTATATTAGGTAACTTTCTTGCTGTAAAGTAGGAACATGTTGGAAGTTAAGCAGTTGTCTTAGGTTAGTTGTCTTTTTCTTACTCCCTTGTTATGGTCTCTTTAAAATGTTCTTTTATTGTATGTTTGTTTTCTTTTTAACTTTTTTTTCATACAGTTGATTTAAAAAAGAAGGGAAAGTTAAAAAAAAAAAAAAAAAAACAAGGAAAAAAAAAAGATGCAGTGCCCCCTTGAGGAGCCTGTGGAGAATGCAGGGGTATTCGCCTAGCCCTCCTCCATGGTTGCTAACATGACCACAGACATAGGGGACTGGTGGTCTGATGGGTTGAGCCCTCTACCACAGGTTTTACCCTTGGGAAGACAGTTGCTGCAAAGGAGAGGCTAGGCCTCCCTATGGTTGTGCCTAAGAGCCTCCTCCCGAATGCCTCTTTGTTGCTCAGATGTGGCCCTGTCTCTCTAGCTAAGCCAACTTGAAAGGTGAAATCACTGCCCTCCCCCCTACGTGGGATCAGACACCCAGGGGAGTGAATCTCCCTGGCAACGTGGAATATGACTCCCGGGGAGGAATGTAGACCTGGCATCGTGGGACGGAGAACATCTTCTTGACCAAAAGGGGGATGTGAAAGGAAATGAAATAAGCTTCAGTGGCAGAGAGAATCCAAAAGGAGCCGAGAGTTCACTCTGGTGGGCACTCTTACGCACACTTTAGACAACCCTTTTTAGGTTCTAAAGAATTGGGGTAGCTGGTGGTGGATACCTGAAACTATCAAACTACAACCCAGAACCCATGAATCTCGAAGACAGTTGTATAAAAATGTAGCTTATGATGGGTGACAGGGGGATTGGGAAGGCCATAAGGACCACACTCCACTTCGTCTAGTTTATGGATGGATGAGTAGAAAAATAGGGGAAGGAAACAAACAGACAAAGGTACCCAGTGTTCTTTTTTACTTCAATTGCTCTTTTTCACTCTAATTATTATTCTTGTTATTCTTGTGTGTGTGCTAATGAAGGTGTCAGGGATTGATTTGGGTGATGAATGTACAACTATGTAATGGTACTGTGAACAATCGAAAGTACGATTTGTTTTGTATGACTGCGTGCTATATGAATATATCTCAATAAAATGAAGATTAAAAAAAAAAAAAAGACATAATGCTGAGCAAAATAAGCCAGGCACAAAAAGAGAGATATTGTATGTTACCCCTAATGTGAATTCTGTGAAAAATGTACAATGTTTTATACTGTAGAATTTAGGGGACCTAGAGATACCAATTAGTGGAGGGGGAATGATAATCTTATAAGAACAGATAAACTATGGAGGGTAATCTCAATGTTATGGGAATGCTCTGGAATGATTATGGTTTGTAAACTTTCTTGGATATAGTAAGATCATGTTGGAAGCAATAGAGTTATTTTAGGTTTTTTTTTTCTCTTATTCCTTTGTTTTCTTAGGTGTTGTTAATTTTCTTGGGGTATGGTAGGAACATGTTGGAAGCAATGTAGTTATTTTAGATTATTTGTTTTTCTTACTCCTCTGTTTGGACATGGTTTATTAATTTTCTTGGGGTATGGTAGGAACATATTGGAAGCAAAGTAGTTATTTTAGGTTATTTGTTTTCCTTAATCCATTGCTTTGTTTGAAATGTTGTGGGGTTTTTTGGGTTGTTGTTTGCCTGTTTGTTTTTAATTTTTTGATAAACAAAGTTAAAAAATTGAAAAAAAATCAGTAGAAAAATGGGAGTAAAAACTAAATGACAAATAGGGTGGGATGGGGGGATGGTTTGGGTATTCTCTTTTCACTTTTATTTTTTATTCTTATTCTGATTCTTTCTGATGTAAGGAAAATGTTCAGAAATAGATTGTGGTGATGAACGCATAACTATATGATCATACTGTGAACAGTTGATTGTATACCATGGATGACTGTATGGTTTGTGAATATATTTCAATAAAACTGAATTAAAAAAAAAAAAAAGAAAAGCGATGATCAGTGTTTAGCTATGCCCTGCCCCCACTCCATTCTTGGGAAAGAAGTATTACATGTACTTTTCTGTCCACAGCAGCCAGCCAGGGACTGGGTCCCAAGGCAGCCCACCTTGAAAATGGGTTTTGGGTGCCAGCAGCTGCTGTGGAGCAAGCTACTCATAATTCTTTATTCACTTCTTACTTCTCTTCCCTGGATGCTGTACAGTTCTCCCCTGGTCTTCAGTGCTCCAAAGCAGTTGTTTTAGACAGTTTCTTCCTGTCCACTTGCTGTTTTGGAGAAAGAATGAGCCCTGGAGCTCCCTACTCTGCCATTTTCTGCATCAGTTGTCTCTAATCTGAATTCCTCTTCCTCTGCTTTTATAGTTAAGTACCTAATAGCTGTACTTTATATCTGTTAAGTGTCATTCTGATATTTATAGGCTTTTTTTAGCTGTTTTTATCTTTGTGAATTCCAAACCTATTGTCCTATGTATTAACTCTTCCTCCTAGTGTGTATCATCTTCAGATTTGGTAGGTATGCCACCTATCTTCATCTCATTAAATGTCCTTCACACTTTTTCTTTAAGGGTCAGTTATTAAATATTTTAGGCTTATGGGCCATACAGACTGTCATAACTCTCAACTCTTCCATTGTAGTGTAAAATCTGCATTTTTGTGTTCCAATAAAATTTTCTTTATAAAAACAAACTGCTGTAGTTTGCTGACCCCTTGTCTAATTTATTTGTAAACAGGACAAAACCGAGGACAGAACCCTCATGACAGCATAGAGTAATCTCCAGGTTAGCATCAATCCATCAGTCAATGCTCTTTGGGTACAATCATTGAACTCGTTATAAACCCACCTAACTATATAGTCATATAGCCTAATTCTTCCATTTTTTCCTCAAAAAAATGTATGGAACTTAGTATTTATTTTAAATTTTTTTCAGTTGTTTACAACCCATTTGCTTCTATGATGTATGTTCAAGTATAATGAAGTATTCAAGTAGAGGAAAGCTTTTAAATTAGGAATAGAAAGTTACCCTGAAAAGAAGCAATCATGCCAAACACAATGTCTATTATAGTTACTGAGCTTTAATTGAGCATTAAATTTATCTGTGAGCTTCCTTGCAGCCAGGGAAAAAGGATAATGTGATAGCTTACGTAATTTTCATTCTTGAATAATAAAAACTGACATATTCTGGGTACTTAGTTTGTTCCAGGCACTATTCTAAGCCCTTTACATTATATATCACAAAATACCTATAAGGCAATTACTTTAATTGACCCCATTTTGCAGGTGAGAAACCTGAGGCTTGGTGAAAAAAAGTAGTTTGCTCGTAATCACTCAGCTAGCAAGGAGCAAAGATGGGATTCAAACCTAATTGCAGAACTCACACTTTTTTCCCACTGTGCTAGAAGGAATACCCCAAGACTGACAAACATTTCTCCTAATACTACATTCTAAAGGATTTTATCATATAGGAAGGAGTTTGCAAACTGGCAGACCATTAGCTGAATATGGCCAGAGATGTGTTGTATAAAGTTGAATTAGTTGCCAACATTTAATATTCAGGACTTTTCACGTGGAAGTCTGGATTTGTGGCTTTTTTTGAAAAAAATTCAAAATTCTGGAAGTACTTGGCCAGTATTCTCACTAAGCAACAATTAGTTAGAGTCAAGTGTTAGCTGACACCTTTAGACATGGAGATGTCTAAAGTTATAGTCATATATCCTGTGTGTCAAGTTGCTACTTGTCATATTTTTGTGATGTTGTTTTTCTTATAGCAGATATGAGGAAAATAAAATATTTGTGGCACTCATCACTCTATCAGAAGTGGGGGGAAAAAGCTAGATTTGAGAGGGTGTTTCAAGAAAATGGGAAAGAACAAATTTCTTTGTGGTGGAAGTAAAATAGGTTCCTCTGTGTTTAATATGCAAACAAAGTGTGTCTGTGTCCAATGATTGAAACTTAATAACCCATTAAGAAACAAACTATAGTAGAAACTATGTCCAGTATACAGAGAAGCTCTATAATGAAACACTTATGAACTCAAGAGAAGGATTGAAATTTCAACAAGGTTTATTTTAGAATGTGAAAAAAATAAGCAATTATGTTGTAAAATGCAGTTATAGTTATATACAGGCATACCTTGTTTTATTGCACTTTATTGCGCTTTGCAGAGATTACATTTTTTACAAATTGAAGGTTTGTGGCAACCCTGCATTAAGCAATCTCTTGGCACAATTTTCCAGCAGCATGTGCTCACTTCATGTCTCTGTGTCACATTTTGGTAATTCTCACAATATTTAAAAATTTTTCATTATTAAATAATATGGTTATCTGTGATCAGCGATTTTTGATGTTACTATTGTAATTGTTTTTAGGCACTATATACCATGCCCAAATAAGATGGTGAACTTATTAAATGTTGTGTGTGTTCTGACAGCTCCACCAACCAGTCTTCCCCCCATCTCTCTCCCTCTCCTCTGGCCTCCCTATTCTCTGAGACACGACAATATTGAAATTAGGCCATTTAATAACCCTAATACAATGGCCTCTAAGTGTTAAAGTGAAAAGAAGGGTCAATTGATGTGACAAACTTCACTGTTGTCTTATTTTAAGAAATTGCCACAGCCACCCCAACCTTCAGCACCCACCAACATCAATATCAAGGCAAGACCCTCCACCACCAAAAAGATTATGACTTGCTGAAGACTCAGATGTTGGTTAGCATTTTTAGAAATAAATATTTTTAAATTAAGGTATATACCTTGTTTTTATAGACATAATGCTATTGCACACTGAATAGACTACGATATACTGTAAGCATAACTTTTATATGCACTCGGAAAACAAAAAATTTGGGTGACTTGATTTATTGTGATATTTATTTTATTGTGGTGACCTGGAACCAAACCTTCAATATCTCTCAGGTATGCCTGTGTTAAGGGGAAAAAATTGTCCAGTCATCAAACCCTTTTAGGATGGCAATTTTATAACAGAGTGTCTATTGAGTGAGGCACAAAATGTATCCTTACATTTCTAATATGTCTAACCAGAAATGCTGTTGTTTGGCATGTTGAAGATATGGCTGCGAATTGATTGGACAGATTGCTTAAAAAGGGTAATTTATTTGGGTTGATTTCTGTTACACATACGTAAGTAATATTACCCATTTCAGTATATTTATTAATGGTGTCAATGAGAATTTTGATGTTACAAAACTTTTGAGCATAGTTTCTGTAACTTAAAAGTTTAATGTAGACTGGTGTGACTGCAGAAAATATTTCTGCAAAGGTTAATAATAACATTAGACTTGTTATGAAACTTAAATCCAAGATGGAAATATCTGTTAATTATATAACTCACCAATTTAAAAATGAAACATGTCCTGAGTATAGTAGTAATCACATGTATACTAGATAAGCTTCTGTGGCTTCAGTAGAGGTTATTCCTTTGGTGGATTAAGGGATGCACAATATAGCAGTTGCCTCTACTTCCTGGATATTAGGGGATGTAGTTGGATATGGTATTATCACATGTTGGGATGCCCTGGAAACAGATTTTGAGATGAGGATTAATGTGCAGAAAGTTTGTTAAGGGGTAATCTCAGGATACAAACCTGTGGAGGAAATGAAAGAAGCAGTACTAGCTAAAGGGAGAAGTTGGGCTGAGGTACAGTCACAAGTCCTTAGGCTACCCCGTGGGGGGCCCTGAAGCTGTGATGGTCCCTTCAAAATTGTTCCAGGTTAGGTTGAGGGAGACAGGATTTATACTTCAGTGTTGACTAGTTAGTCATTGGATGCTGGCTATCCTGAGAATAGGGCCTAACCTTGGATGAAGTAGCCTAGGTAATTCCCAAAGAGCCACTGGGGAATAAACACTTTAGTCCTGAAGGGGAGATCTGTGTGATGCAGCATAGCTTCCATGATAGGTGCTAAAGAGATATTTTATGAACTGTTGAAGGAATTCAACTTGTTCATGCATCCAGGGAATATCTGTGCCTCAGCACAAAGACATGACCTTTTTGGTGACTATGACAACCCATCTAAACACTCTGAGTCTTCTCTGCAAAAGTGTTCATAAGTAAATTACACAAATGTAAATTTTACTTCCAACATGTTCTTAGTGAAGTCATTTCTTTGGGAAACTCATTTAGCAAGGAATAATCTGGCTCACTTTTCTATGCTTAAATTGGTTTCCAGATGGAAGTGATTACTTAAACTACATTCTCAAAATTGTAGACTAAAAGAATGAATTCTAAACATATAAGTGTTTTCTGATTTCTGGCATGATAATGAAAAACATTGTTTAGTTTGCCTTTCTCAATTAATATTGCTAGTTTGAGTAAAGAACCACAAATTGAAGAAATTTAATGGCAGCATACTGTGGTACTGAATCCTAATTAGACAACTTTGGAATGGCAGATGCAGTGGACATTTGCTGTTTTAGGCCACTGTTCCGGTTTGCTAATGCTAATGTTATGCAAAATACCAGAAATGGATTGGCCTTTATAAAGGGAGTTTATTTGGTTACAAAGTTACAGTCCTAAGGCCATAAAAGTGTTCAAACTAAGGCATCAACAAGAGGATACCTTTACTGAAGAACGGCTGATGGCATCTGGAACACCTCTGTCAGCTGGGAAGGCACGTGGCTGGCGTCTGCTGGTCCTTTGCTCCCAGGTTGCATTTCAAAATGGCATTCTCCAAAATTTCTCTGTGTCTCTCTTAGCTTCTCTGGGGCAAACTCTGGGCTTCATTTCTTAGCTTAGCATCTCCAAACGTCCTTCTATCCGCATCGCCAACTGTCTCCAAATGTCAGCAAGAAACTATGTCGGGAGGCGGGGCAAGATGGCAGACTGGTGAGCTGTATGTTTTAGTTACTCCTCCAGGAAAGTAGGTAGAAAGCCAGGAACTGCGTGGACTCGACACCACAGAGCAATCTGTCTTTGGGCATACTTCATACAACACTCATGAAAACGTGGAACTGCTGAGATCAGCGAAATCTGTAAGTTTTTGCGGCCAGGGGACCCGCGCCCCTCCCTGCCAGGCTCAGTCCCATGGGAGGAGGGGCTGTCAGCTCCGGGAAGGAGAAGGGAGAACTGCAGTGGCAGCCCTTATCGGAAACTCATTCTACTGATCCAAACTCCAACCATAGATAGACTGAGACCAGACACCAGAGAATCTGAGAGCAGCCAGCCCAGCAGAGAGGAGACAGGCATAGAAAAAAAAAAAACAACACGAAAAACTCCAAAATAAAAGCAGAGGATTTTTGGAGTTCTGGTGAACATAGAAAGGGGAAGGGCGGAGCTCAGGCCTTGAGGTGCATATGCAAATCCCGAAGAAAAGCTGATCTCTCTGCCCTGTGGACCTTTCCTTAATGGCCCTGGTTGCTTTGTCTACTAGCATTTCAATAACCCATTAGATCTCTGAGGAGGGCCCTTTTTTTTTTTTTTTTTTAATCCTTTTTTCTTATTCTAAAACAATTACTCTAAGAAGCCCAATACAGAAAGCTTCAAAGACTGTCAATTTGGGCAGGTCAAGTCAAGAGCAGAACTAAGAGAGCTCTGAGACAAAAGGCAATAATCCAGTGGCTGAGAAAATTCACTAAACACCACAACTTCCCAAGAAAAGGGGGGTGTCCACTCACAGCCACCATCCTGGTGGACAGGAAACACTCCTGCCCATCGCCAGCCCCATAGCCCAGAGCTGCCCCAGACAACCCAGTGTGACGGAAGTGCTTCAAATAACAGGCACACACCACAAAACTGGGCGTGGACATTAGCCTTCCCTGAAACCTCAGCTGATTGTCCCAGAGTTGGGAAGGTGGAGCAGTGTGAATTAACAAAGCCCCACTCAGCCATCATTTGAGCAGACTGGAAGCCTCCCTACACAGCCCAGCAGCCCAGAAGTGCCCTGGGGGGACGGCACTCACCTGTGACATAGCACACTCATCCCTCAACAGAGGACCCGGGGTGCACAGCCTGGAAGAGGGGCCCACTTGCAAGTCTCAGGAGCCATACGCCAATACCAAGGACTTGTGGGTCAGTGGCAGAGACAAACTGTGGCAGGACTGAACTGAAGGATTAGACTATTGCAGCAGCTTTAAAACTCTGGCATCACCAGGGAGATTTGATTGTTAGGGCCACCCCCCCTCCCCGACTGCCCAGAAACACGCCCCACATACAGGGCAGGCAACACCAACTATACACGCAAGCTTGGTACACCAATTGGGCCCCACAAGACTCACTCCCCCACTCACCAAAAAGGCTAAGCAGGGGAGAACTGGCTTGTGGAGGACAGGTGGCTCGTGGACGCCACCTGCTGGTTAGTTAGAGAAAGTGTACTCCACGAAGCTGTAGATCTGATAAATTAGAGATAAGGACTTCAATAGGTCTACAAACCCTAAAAGAACCCTATCAAGTTCAGCAAATGCCACGAGGCCAAAAACAACAGAAAATTATAAAGCATATGAAAAACCAGACGATATGGATAACCCAAGCCCAAGCACCCAAATCAAAAGACCAGAAGAGACACAGCACCTAGAGCAGCTACTCAAAGAACTAAAGATGAACAATGAGACCATAGTACGGGATATAAAGGAAATCAAGAAGACTCTAGAAGAGCATAAAGAAGACATTGCAAGACTAAATAAAAAAATGGATGATCTTATGGAAATTAAAGAAACTGTTGACCAAATTAAAAAGACTCTGGACACTCATAGTACAAGACTAGAGGAAGTTGAACAACGAATCAGTGACCTGGAAGATGACAGAATGGAAAATGAAAGCATAAAAGAAAGAATGGGGAAAAAAATTGAAAAAATCGAAATGGACCTCAGGGATATGATAGATAATATGAAACGTCCAAATATAAGACTCATTGGTGTCCCAGAAGGGGAAGAAAAGGGTAAAGGTCTAGGAAGAGTATTCAAAGACATTGTTGGGGAAAACTTCCCAAATCTTCTAAACAACATAAATACACAAATCATAAATGCTCAGCGAACTCCAAATAGAATAAATCCAAATAAACCCACTCCGAGACATATACTGATCACACTGTCAAACACAGAAGAGAAGGAACAAGTTCTGAAAGCAGCAAGAGAAAAGCAATTCACCACATACAAAGGAAACAGCATAAGACTAAGTAGTGACTACTCAGCAGCCACCATGGAGGCGAGAAGGCAGTGGCACGATATATTTAAAATTCTGAGTGAGAAAAATTTCCAGCCAAGAATACTTTATCCAGCAAAGCTCTCCTTCAAATTTGAGGGAGAGCTTAAATTTTTCACAGACAAAGAAATGCTGAGAGAATTTGCTAACAAGAGACCTGCCCTACTGGAGATACTAAAGGGAGCCCTACAGACAGAGAAACAAAGACAGGACAGAGAGACTTGGAGAAAGGTTCAGTACTAAAGAGATTCGGTATGGGTACAATAAAGGATATTAATAGAGAGAGGGAAAAATATGGCAAACATAAACCAAAGGATGAGATGGCCGATTCAAGAAATGCCTTCACGGTTATAACGTTGAATGTAAATGGATTAAACTCCCCAATTAAAAGATATAGATTCGCAGAATGGATCAAAAAAAATGAACCATCAATATGTTGCATACAAGAGACTCATCTTAGACACAGGGACACAAAGAAACTGAAAGTGAAAGGATGGAAAAAAATATTTCATGCAAGCTACAGCCAAAAGAAAGCAGGTGTAGCAATATTAATCTCAGATAAAATAGACTTCAAATGCAGGGATGTTTTGAGAGACAAAGAAGACCACTACGTACTAATAAAAGGGGCAATTCAGCAAGAAGAAATAACAATCGTAAATGTCTATGCACCCAACCAAGGTGCCACAAAATACATGAGAGAAACACTGGCAAAACTAAAGGAAGCAATTGATGTTTCCACAATAATTGTGGGAGACTTCAACACATCACTCTCTCCTATAGATAGATCAACCAGACAGAAGACCAATAAGGAAATTGAAAACCTAAACAATCTGATAAATGAATTAGATTTAACAGACATATACAGGACATTACATCCCAAATCACCAGGATACACATACTTTCCTAGTGCTCACGGAACTTTCTCCAGAATAGATCATATGCTGGGACATAAAACAAGCCTCAATAAATTTGAAAAGATTGAAATTATTCAAAGCACATTCTGTGACCACAATGGAATACAATTAGAAGTCAATAACCATCAGAGACTTAGAAAATTCACAAATACCTGGAGGTTAAACAACACACTCCTAAACAATCAGTGGGTTAAAGAAGAAATAGCAAGAGAAATTGCTAAATATATAGAGATGAATGAAAATGAGAACACAACATACCAAAATCTATGGGATGCAGCAAAAGCAGTGCTGAGGGGGAAATTTATAGCACTAAACGCATATATTAAAAAGGAAGAAAGAGCCAAAATCAAAGAACTAATGGATCAATTGAAGAAGCTAGAAAATGAACAGCAAACCAATCCTAAACCAAGTAGAAGAAAAGAAATAACAAGGATTAAAGCAGAAATAAATGACATAGAGAACAAAAAAACAATAGAGAGGATAAATATCACCAAAAGTTGGTTCTTTGAGAAGATCAACAAGATTGACAAGCCCCTAGCTAGACTGACAAAATCAAAAAGAGAGAAGACCCATATAAACAAAATAATGAATGAAAAAGGTGACATAACTGCAGATCCTGAAGAAATTAAAAAAATTATAAGAGGATATTATGAACAACTGTATGGCAACAAACTGGACAATGTAGAAGAAATGGACAATTTCCTGGAAACATATGAACAACCTAGACTGACCAGAGAAGAAATAGAAGACCTCAACCAACCCATCACAAGCAAAGAGATCCAATCAGTCATCAAAAATCTTCCCACAAATAAATGCCCAGGGCCAGATGGCTTCACAGGGGAATTCTACCAAACTTTCCAGAAAGAACTGACACCAATCTTACTCAAACTCTTTCAAAACATTGAAGAAAAGGGAACACTACCTAACTCATTTTATGAAGCAAACATCAATCTAATACCAAAACCAGGCAAAGATGTTACAAAAAAGGAAAACTACCGGCCAATCTCCCTAATGAATATAGATGCATAAATCCTCAACAAAATACTTGCAAATCGAATCCAAAGACACATTAAAAAAATCATACACCATGACCAAGTGGGGTTGATTCCAGGCATGCAAGGATGGTTCAACATAAGAAAAACAATCAATGTATTACAACACATTAAAAACTCGAAAGGGAAAAATCAATTGATCATCTCAATAGATGCTGAAAAAGCATTTGACAAAATCCAACATCCCTTTTTGATAAAAACACTTCAAAAGGTAGGAATTGAAGGAAACTTCCTCAACATGATAAAGAGCATATATGAAAAACCCACAGCCAGCATAGTACTCAATGGTGAGAGACTGAAAGCCTTCCCTCTAAGATCAGGAACAAGACAAGGATGCCCGCTGTCACCACTGTTATTCAACATTGTGCTGGAAGTGCTAGCCAGGGCAATCCGGGAAGACAAAGAAATAAAAGGCATCCAAATTGGAAAAGAAGAAGTAAAACTGTCATTGTTTGCAGATGATATGATCTTATATCTAGAAAACCCTGAGAAATCGACGATACAGCTACTAGAGCTAATAAACAAATTTAGCAAAGTAGCGGGATACAAGATTAATGCACATAAGTCAGTAATGTTTCTATATGCTAGAAATGAACAAACTGAAGAGACACTCAAGAAAAAGATACCATTTTCAATAGCAACTAAAAAAATCAAGTACCTAGGAATAAACTTAACCAAAGATGTAAAAGACCTATACAAAGAAAACTACATAACTCTACTAAAAGAAATAGAAGGGGACCTTAAAAGATGGAAAAATATTCCATGTTCATGGATAGGAAGGCTAAATGTCATTAAGATGTCAATTCTACCCAAACTCATCTATAGATTCAATGCAATCCCAATCAAAATTCCAACAACCTACTTTGCAGACTTGGAAAAGCTAGTTATCAAATTTATTTGGAAAGGGAAGATGCCTCGAATTGCTAAAGACACTCTAAAAAAGAAAAACGAAGTGGGAGGACTTACACTCCCTGACTTTGAAGCTTATTATAAAGCCACAGTTGCCAAAACAGCATGGTACTGGCACAAAGATAGACATATAGATCAATGGAATCGAATTGAGAATTCAGAGATAGACCCTCAGATCTATGGCCGACTGATCTTTGATAAGGCCCCCAAAGTCACTGAACTGAGCCATAATGGTCTTTTCAACAAATGGGGCTGGGAGAGTTGGATATCCATATCCAAAAGAATGAAAGAGGACCCCTACCTCACCCCCTACACAAAAATTAACTCAAAATGGACCAAAGATCTCAATATAAAAGAAAGTACCATAAAACTCCTAGAAGATAATGTAGGAAAACATCTTCAAGACCTTGTATTAGGCGGTCACTTCCTAGACTTACACCCAAAGCACAAGCAACAAAAGAGAAAATAGATAAATGGGAACTCGTCAAGCTTAGAAGTTTCTGCACCTCAAAGGAATTTCTCAAAAAGGTAAAGAGGCAGCCAACTCAATGGGAAAAAATTTTTGGAAACCATGTATCTGACAAAAGACTGATATCTTGCATATACAAAGAAATCCTACAACTCAGTGACAATAGTACAGACAGCCCAATTATAAAATGGGCAAAAGATATGAAAAGACAGTTCTCTGAAGAGGAAATACAAATGGCCAAGAAACACATGAAAAAATGTTCAGCTTCACTAGCTATTAGAGAGATGCAAATTAAAACCACAATGAGATACCATCTAACACCGGTTAGAATGGCTGCCATTAAACAAACAGGAAACTACAAATGCTGGAGGGGATGTGGAGAAATTGGAACTCTTATTCATTGTTGGTGGGACTGTATAATGATTCAGCCACTCTGGAAGTCAGTCTGGCAGTTCCTTAGAAAACTAGATATAGAGCTACCATTCGATCCAGCGATTGCACTTCTCGGTATATACCCGGAAGATCGGAAAGCAGTGACACGAACAGATATCTGCACGCCAATGTTCATAGCAGCATTATTCACAATTGCCAAGAGATGGAAACATCCCAAATGTCCTTCAACAGATGAGTGGATAAATAAAATGTGGTATATACACACGATGGAATAGTACGCGGCAGTAAGAAGGAACGATCTCGTGAAACATATGAGAACATGGATGAACCTTGAAGACATAATGCTGAGCGAAATAAGCCAGGCACAAAAAGAGAAATATTATATGCTACCACTAATGTGAACTTTGAAAAATGTAAAACAAATGGTTTATAATGTAGAATGTAGGGGAACTAGCGGTAGAGAGCAATTAAGGAAGGGGGAACAATAATCCAAGAAGAACAGATAAGCTATTTAACGTTCTGGGGATGCCCAGAAATGACTATGGTCTGTTAAATTCTGATGGATATAGTAGGAACAAGTTCACAGAAATGTTGCTATATTATGTAACTTTCTTGGGGTAAAGTAGGAACATGTTGGAAGTTAAGCAGTTATCTTAGGTTAGTTGTCTTTTTCTTACTCCCTTGTTATGGTCTCTTTGAAATGTTCTTTTATTGTATGTTTGTTTTCTTTTTAACTTTTTTTTTCATACAGTTGATTTAAAAAAGAAGGGAAAGTTAAAAAAAAAAAAAAAGAAAGAAAGAAAAACAAGGAAAAAAAAAAAGATTTAGCGCCCCCTTGGGGGGCCTGTGGAGAGTGCAGGGGTATTCGCCTAACCCACCTCCATGGTTGCTGGCATGGCCGCAGACGTGGGGGACTGGTGGTTTGATGGGTTGAGCCCTCTGCCATGAGTTTTACCCTTGGGAAGACCGTTGGTGCCAAGGAGAGGCTAGGCCTCCCTATATTTGTGCCTAAGAGTCTCCTCCTGAATGCCTCTTTGTTGCTCAGAAGTGGCCCTCTCTCTCTGGCTAAGCCAACTTGAAAGGTGAAATCACTGCCCTCCCCCCTACGTGGGATCAGACACCCAGGGGAGTGAATCTCCCTGGCAACGTAGAATATGACTCCCGGGGAGGAATGTGGACCCGGCATCGTGGGACGGAGAACATCTTCTTGACCAAAAGGGGGATGTGAAAGGAAATGAAATAAGCTTCAGTGGCAGAGAGATTCCAAAACGAGCCGAGAGGTCACTCTGGAGGGCACTCTTATGCACACTTTAGACAACCCTTTTTAGGTTCTAAAGAATTGGGGTAGCTGGTGGTGGATACCTGAAACTATCAAACTACAACCCAGAACCCATGAATCTCGAAGACAGTTGTATAAAAATGTAGCTTATGAGGGGTGACAATGGCATTGGGAAAGCCATAAGGACCACACTCCACTTTGTCTAGTTTATGGATGGATGAGTAGAAAAATAGGGGAAGGAAACAAACAGACAAAGGTACCCAGTGTTCTTTTTTACTTCAATTGCTCTTTTTCACTCTAATTATTATTCTTGTTATTTTTGTGTGTGTGCTAATGAAGGTGTCAGGGATTGATTTAGGTGATGACTGTACAACTGTGTAATGGTACTGTAAACAATCGAAAGTACGATTTGTTTTGTATGACTGCGTGGTATGTGAATATATCTCAATAAAATGATGATTTAAAAAAAAAAAGAATCTATGTCAGCTCTTAGCTCTCTTTAAGAGATCAGTGAACTAATCAAGACCCACCCTGAATGGGTGGGGCCTCACCTCCATGGAAATAATCTAATCAAAAGTATCACACACAGTTGGGGAGTGACATCTCCATGGAAACACTCAATCGAAAGTTTATACCCTAATCAAAAAGACTAATAAATCTGCCCCCACAAGATTGCATTAAAGAACATGGCTTTTGGGAGGGTGGGCATAATATATCCACACCAGCATAGACACCCATCATCCAGTCATTCTGCCTTCCTCTTGGTAACAGTACTGAAATTTCCATTTAAGTATCTACTCATTCCCTATGCAGCCCATGTGGACATTGACATATTAGCATTTCAAGTTTCTATTTCCAAATCATGGAGTAACCAATTTCAAAAGAAAAATTTGATAAACTTATGTATTACTAATTTTAGATTTCAAATTTTAAATATAGCTTCTGTTTTCTTACCTGTCTGTATTATGTTACATGCTTATGCCATCATTCATTTAACAATAAAGTTCGGTTACATTTCTGACAGTTGATTTTTCTTAAACATAGTCTGTACGCTCATTTGTGTTACATACTTGGCATTCTGTAGACAGTATAGGAAGTTCCATTACATAATGGATAATGCCTTTAACAATAATTTTATAGTAAAAACATGAGTACATTTTATGTATAGAAGTTTCTTTCAGCAACAGAAACTAAGTGCAGAACATTAACTGTTAGCAAAATGAATTCATTTCTGCAGTGGACTATGCTAATGTAGTCCAGACCTTGTTTTCTGATGATCCACCTTGATACAAGCATAAAATTTCTAATATGTAAATGAATGGATGGAAATACCATGTCTCTTTTGAAATTCACTGTTTCCACTCAAGCTTCATTAGGGGCCTGACAGCAGAAAACTTTAGGTTATACTCCTATAAGATTCTTGTAATATATGGTACTATATAAGGGAAGAGGATATGCTTCAGATTTTAGAAAAGCAGGTAGGTGGCTTGATCCTCTGTTATTATGAGTCAGTTTCCTGAAATTGTTAGATTATGTCCATTTAATCTTTTGACATTCAAGTAAACTTATCAAAAGATAAAATAAGGTTAATTTGGCGTGCTTTTTTCTCAGTGAATCCTTACAGGTTTATGTTTCTGCTTCTCAAATATAATGTGAATATGACCAGCTGAAGATCTTGTTAAAATGCAGATTTTGATTCAGTAGGTCTGGGATGGGGTCTAAAATCTGCATTTCTAACAAGCTCCCAGGTGATGCCTATGCTTTTGGTCTGTGGACCATGCTTTGAGTGGCATGGTTTGGGAATCTACTGTCCCCTCTTTAAAAAAGTCATAACTTTGTCTTTTTCCAGTCTTCATCACCCTTCTGATTTTCCATCATTTCTTAAAAACTTCTAGAATTTATGAGTCTCATCTATAAATTTTCTTAGTACTTTCTAATGCAAACTCATTTGATCTAGGGGCCCTGAACTCTTTTAGAGCAACTGAGTATTAGGTTACTATTCCGGTTTGCTAATGCTGCCGTTTTGCAAAACACCAGAAATGGATTGGCTTTTATAAAGGGGGTTTGTTTGGTTACAAAATTACAGTCTTACAGCCATAAAGTGTCCAAGGTAAGGCATTAACAATAGGGTACCTTCACTGGAGAAAGGCCATGGGCATCTGGAAAACCTCTGTTAGCTGGGAAGGCACATGGCTGGCATCTGCTGGTCCTTTGCTCCTGGGTGGCGTTTCAAAATGGCATTCTCCAAAATATCCACTTTCACTGGCCGTCTTCAAAATGTCTCTCATCTGTAGCAAGCGTCTGGGCCTGTGTGGCTCTTTTGAAAATACTCCAGTAACCAATCAAGATCCATGCTGAATGGGCGGGGCCACTCCTCCATAGAAATAATCCAGTCAAAGGTATTACCCACAGTTGGGTGAGTCACATCTCATCTGTTTGGAAATAGCCTAACCCAAAGGTTCCACCCTAATCAACACCAATGCCTCTGCCCCCACAAGATTGCATCAAAGAACATGGCTTTTTCTGGGGGACATAATATATCCAAACTGGCAAAGTTAGTATCTCCTCACCTTGAGCTTTAATTCCTTCTTTTAAAAATTTTTATCTATTTTTTTACTATACAAACACACCATGACTGTAATGAAAATTTTAAAATAAAAAAGATCATATCTAATCTTATTATCCTTGCAAATAATCTGTTTTTGGTTTTTATATTCTCTTCAACTCGTTTTTTACATTGGTGCATAATTTTTCCTAGTTGTAATAATAGCATAGATCATTTTATATTGATATAGGCAAAAGGGCACAGGCCTTTCATTTGCTACTGATTAAGTTGGATTAATTAATCAATTACTGTTTATTCCAGCAACAAGAATACCAAATCAAATAATAATGCAAAGGAATATTTAGCTGGAATGAGACTAGCAATACAGAATCAGAAACCTGGAGGTAGTGATCTAGGAAAGCCAATGCAACAAATCAAAAGACAAAAAAAGAACATAGGAGTTTATATTGATATTACCAGACTAAAATCAAGAACAGAGGAGAGCAGAATCAGGTTTGAAAAGTCAAGATCAGAATCTTGGGAAGTCACTGTTAGAAAGTATAGGGGAAACAATTTGATTAGGCTCATAATGTAAAAATAAAGAATAAAAAGCCTTGCAGGTTAACCACTTTGTTCCCAGCCTTCCTATGGCATTTAAGGCCTGATGTTGTCTTATTAATATAATACTCTTTGAACTCGCTGTTGAATGTTGCAATAAAAATGTTTCAAATGAGTTCCTGAAAAGTTCTGTTTAGAGAAAATTTAATATATCAAATATTATTTTTCTACAGACCAAAAAAAATGTTTGGCCCTAAGATATAAGACAACATATAATGAAATCATACTTAGTAATCCAGCAAATCTTTTAAATCGTCTGTTTACATGAAATACATTCTTCTGATAGTATAATCATAAGTACTTGAAGTGGGTTGGAGAAATGACAAGCTAACTGAGATGTGTGAGTTAATATCCTGAAAATATAGAAAAAGAAACAGATACAGCATTGAAGCCCTCATAGTCTTATACTCATTCCTTTCTGGGATAAATCTAAAAGGTTATCAGCCACAAGGAAATAAAAGCATACATCCATTGCCATCTGGGATTTAAGTTACTCATATTGACATGGATATTGCCATATATCAGCCACTATCTAAGCTGTCTGTGGTAAGAGTTAGCACTATAACTCTTTCATCTACTCCCCTGTTTCAGGTTGAATATCCATATAAGTACTTTGTAGGGCATCCAGATTTTTTGTTGTACTGAACATTTTTTTATGAGTTTATTGTTAGGAATCACATTTCCAGCAAGGGGTTGCTGGGTATAGGACATACAGTGCAGTACCTGGGACTGTGAGGAAACTTTCCTATGGAAAAGGGGACATGCGTAACCATGTAAAGAGGGGAATCTTAGGGCCACGTGTGCCCAGGCAAGACACTTGCACAGAAAGGATCAGGGAGGCCCCCATGCTTTAACCTGGAACTGTTCTCATGCAACCCATTGTATAGATAAGCCCTAAAGGAGAGCACTAGCAGAGGTCAATCTGCAAAAAGTGGGAGAGGTGTTTTGTTTTCTTCATTGTTTTTTGTTTTTGTTGTTAGCTCCGGGCATTCAAGGAAAAGTTGGTCATAATACTAGCTGGATACAAGCTTAAGGAACCAAGGACACAGAGTCTGAATTTCAGCACTACATTAAAGTATCAAGATGTCCAGCTTTCAACAAAAGGTTACAAAACCTACAAAGAAACAGAAAGAAATGGCCCAGGCAAAGGAGAAGTTTCAAGCATTATAAGCCATCAGTGAGGAAGACCAGATCTGGGACATATCAGACAAAGACTCTTTTAAAATGGCCCTAAATATGGTCAAAGAGCTAAATGAAAGCATGGACAAAGAACTAAAGGAAATCAGGAAAATGATTAACACAAAATGACTGTCAATAGAGATGGAAATAATGAAAAAGAACCATACAGAACCAAAGACCACAGTAGCAAAAATTAAAAATTCACCAGAGGGATTCAACAGCAGATTGGAGTTGGCAGAAGAAAGAACCAGTAAGCTTGAAAATAAAACAACTGAAATCATTCAGTTTGAGGAGCAGGAGGAAGAAAGAGTGAAAAGTGAACAGAGCCTGAAGAATCTGTGGGACACCATCAAGGATAGCAATATAGACATTGTGGGACTTCCAGAAGGAGAAGAAAACGATAAAGGGACATAGAGAATAGTCCAGGAAATAATGGCTGAAAACTTCCCAAATTTAACAAAAGAAGTGAATATACACATGCAAGAAAGTATCAGCGAACTTCAAACAAGATAAGCCCAAATGGACCCATGCCATAGCCTGTTCTAATCAGACTGTCGAATGCCAGATAAAAAGACAGGATTCTGAAAGACTCCAGAGAGAAGCAACATGTTAACACACAAGGGAGTTTCAATAAGAGTAAGTGCCAATTTCTCCTCAGAAACCATGAAAGCAAGAAGTCAGTGGGATGACATAATATGCTGAAAAACTTGCCAACCAAGAATTCAATATCCGGCAAAACTGTCTTACAAAAATGAGGGAGAGATCGAGACATTCCCAGATAAACCTAAGCTGACGAAGTTCATCACCAGTAGACTGGACCTACAGGGATGCTAAAGAGAGTTTTGCAGGTTGAAAGAAAAGGACAATAGACAATAGACTTAAACCTTATGAAGAAATAAGGATCTCTGGTGAGGGCAATGACATGGGTAAATGTAAATGCCAGTACTGTTGTATTTTTTATTTGTAACTCCAATTTTTCCTTCCTACAGGATCTAAAAGGCAAATGCATAAAATGTAATGATAAGTCAGTGGTTATAGACTCATAAAAATATATAAATATATAATATATGACAAGAACTACATGAAGGTGGGGGGGGCAGAGGAATATAGGAACTTAGTTTGTGTATACTACTGAAGTTAAGTTCCTATCAAAGCAAATGATATTGGTATAGATTTAGGATGTTAAATTTAAGCCTCATAGTAACTACAAAGAAAGTATTGGAGAATATGCCAAACTCATAGAAACAGGAATTAGAATACAGGTTGCGAGGAACTGGAGGGAGGGGAATGGAGAGTTTATGCATAATGGGTGTAGGGTTTCTGTTTGGGGATATAAGAAAGTTTTAGTAATGGACTGTGGTGATGGTACTGCAATATTGTGAATGTGATTAATAATCCCACTGAATTGTATGCTTGGGAGTTGTTGAGACCAGAAAATTTTTATTGTATATGTGTACCCCCCCCACACACACACACAAAGAAAGAGCAGCTAAAGTGATAATGACAATTAAATGCAGTACATGATCCTGGATATGATCTAAGTAAGGGAAGAGAAAAGGCTCAAAGGGACATTATTGGGACATAGAAAAATTGAAGTACAGACTGGAAGCTTTATATCAATGTTAAGTTGCTTGAACTTGATAACTACTTCAGCTAGTTACATAAGTGAATATCCTTGTTCTTAGGAAATGTACATGGTAATATTAAAGTGTTCCAGGAGCATGATATGTACAACCTATACTCAAGAGTTCTGAAAATGGATTGATAGAAGGATAGATAGATGGATAGATAGAATGGTATGGTAAATGTGGCAAAAAGTTAAAATTGGTGGCTCTGGCTATCTGGGGGTGGGGGTAAGAGTATGTTGGAGTTCTTTATATGGGGTTTGTATTATTTTTATAACTGTCCTGTATTTTAGAATGAAAAGTTAAAAAAAGAAGTGAGTCACAGAGCCAGCCCAGTCTCAAGGGGAGAGGACTACACAGGGCATTAATACAAGGAAATGTAGTTCATTGGGAGGGCAACTTTAGCAACTAGCTATTCTGGTGGGCTAGAGACACTAGCCCTCAACCTCACCTTTATTTGGAAAGTGGAGAATATGTTCTCTTGTCAGCTGAGCACTTTCACAGCTGTGCTGATTGATTTTCCTTTTCCCCATTCCATTTCCTCATGTCTACAGTCTCCCTGTCCTCCATGTTCAAGTTGGGAGGCCCCCGTGACCTATTCCTTACTTCATTTACAATGCTGCTTAACAGTAGTAGCCTGAGGTCAAATATCAGCACCCTCTACTCCTTGTGACAGAGTGGGGAATTCAGTTTCTGCAATTCATGTATTAGCATCACCAGTTACTCCTATCCCCTACTAATTTCTGAGATTGGGTTTTTTCCTAGGCTTTTTTGGGGGAGGGAACCTATCTACTCATTTCTTCACAAGTCCCCTTCCCGTGTTTCTCCAGGGTTTCAGGATTCTCATCTCTTGATTTTCCATCATTCCAATTGCATTTGCTTTTTAATTACAGAAATTCTTCAAAGATTCTAACCACTGATAACATGTTTTTCCTGTTCTCTGGCTCTGCTACAGATTTATTCTTGGATTTATTCTGTTATTTTTTAGGTAAATAAATGGGCCCAATCTGCTGCCTTAAACTCATCCAGAATAGAATAGTAGTTAATAAGGTGGGCTCTAAAGTCAGATTACATTAAAGTCCTGGTTCCTCCACTTTGCAGAAGTTTAGCCTTGTGCAAGTTGTTTAAACTATGCTTCAGTTTTCTATCTATAGTTGTACTTACCTGTTAGGGTTGTTTGAGGATTAAGTAAATTAATTCATGTAAAATTCCTGGCACATAGTAAGCATTCCGTAGACTCCAGCTGTTTTTCCTTCTGAAAAAGTATTGGAGCTAATACAATATTTTATTCCAATTTGAGCTTTATGCCTTCAGAGTAGGATTCATGTCCTCCATTTTAAATAAAATCAGTAGTCCTGAACATGATAGAGATGTTGCATTTAACATTTTTATTAGCGTTACTTCTGAGCTATGTCTGAGAGTCAATTGCAGGACAATCTTTCTGATACTGGGCCCCACTTACAGACATTGAAGTGATGATTGCTAAAACACTATTTAGCATGAGCAGCTAAGTATATCTCTACAAGAGGCAATGTGTGGTATTTTGGAATGAGCCCCTGCTACTACTCACTGAATGATTTGGGACCTGGGATGATTTATTTAGTTTCTCAGGGCCTGTAGTAGGCTGAATAATGACCCCTAAGGAGCTTCCATGATATAATCCTTAGGACTGTGAATGTTAACTTATATGGCAAAAGGAACTTTGTTTATGTAATTAAGGTTACCAATCATTTAACCTTAAAATAGGGAGATTATCCTTGATTTTCCATGTGGGCCCAATAGAATCCCATGAACCCTTAAAAGTAGAAGAGGAATACAGAAGGGAAGACAGACAGGTTGAAAACACAAGAATTCAGCACAGTGTTGCTGGCTTTGAAGATGGAGTGAGCCATGAACCAAGGAATGCAGGTAGTCTCTAGAAGCTGAGAATGACCCCAGACCAAAAACCAGCAAGA